>NC_136892.1:17276785-17592708 GCF_949152265.1 Phoxinus phoxinus | reverse complement strand
CCACCATAGTACCCGCTGAAATGTGATGGCGTTTCTCTTCCAGGTTTCCTTTTCTATTTCCATGTCCACAATCGTCCTCCTCTGGACCAGCACATTCACTCTCTGCTTCTGGTTGCGGTATTTGGTGGATCCGCCAGCACATTGTTGGAGGTGTTTAAGCGAGATAACACAGTGCTGGAACTTTTCAGGTGCAGTTTGGCCATCCTACAAGGAACATGGTTCTATCAGGTAAAGACAACATCTCAAACTCATAGGTGAAGAAAATTAACCACTTCATATGATTCTGGGAAAAAAAATCTAAATTACAATATGAAAATATTTGTCATGTTTCAGATCGGGTTTGTGCTGTTTCCTCTGAGTGGATCACCTTGGAATCTGGAAAAGCACGACAACATGATGTTCATCACCATGTGCTTCTGTTGGCATTACGCTGTGGCTGTGTTGATTGTAGGCATCTGCTACTGTGGAGTTTTTTGGTGAGTGGACACTGTCATTTTGGACGAACAAAAACGTTTCCACTGTCTTTATTTTACTTACATTATGCCCATGATCTTTCCAGGTCTTCAAAATGGTGTGATGGAAGGCAGATACGCGACATGGAGATGGGGCTCAGAAAGTGTCCTGCCTTGGACTCTAGCTCCCAGAAGGCTTTGCTCCAGGAATCAGATGAAGAGTAGTTGGAGCCTGTGAAGACTGCCAAGATTAAATGCACTGAATTCAATATTTTTGCCTTTTACTCTGCTAGCAAGCTGTCTTCCAATAGGATTTCATGAATTTATGTTTGCATAATCTATCTGCAAACGATTCAAAAGATTTTCATGTGCTGATGGTGAAAATATCGCATTAAAAATGGACATGTAAATAATGCGCTTACCACAGGTGTCAGAAGCACCTGGCAGGATTTGACAAACCAGAGGAAAACCAGATCATGATATTCTTTTACATGAATGACATTCACTCCTAAATACGTATAATTGATGTATGCCCATTAAAATGTTTTATAATGAAATTCAAATGAGGAATATACAAGCATACACTTGTTTGTCACTTGTACTGTATGGTCAGCTTGATTCATGTTACTTGCCACATCATGGAAATGAAGCGGCAAAATGCAGGCAAATGATTTGTTTTACATATACACAATTCAAGTTCAAGGTTAATCCCTAGATTGCAGTAGACAACGGCATCCGGTTGAATGAAGGTTGAACAGCTGTTTTAATTTGATTTGTGAAGCACAATCATTTATTTATCCCAATAAAAACAGTGGCGACTGAATATCAACAGTACTTGTTAAATTACATTTCTTTAGGAGAACTTAAGATATAAAAAGCACAAATAAACAAAGTTGCCTCTGTGTACATGTCAACATCGTCTAGAGAAAGGTCCATTCACTTCACCATTCACCAAGTTCAGACTGATACATGTCAATGCGCAATTGCTTGCCAGTTCACACCGATATTATATCAGCATTCAAATCATACCTCCTTTTCAAATTGCAAAAAATCAAAACAAAACGACAGAAAAAACTGAGTCAGGACAAGACCAGTGCTTAGAATCTGATACGCAACTTTCATGGGAAAGTTGAGCAAAACTTTGTGCACATGCTCTTTTGGTTTCGAGGTCTATGAATCTTTATGATGTTTTCTCTTAGAGGCTAGAGCTGTGGTATGTCTCATTGAGGGTCTGGGTTTGTTTTTGGCGAGGGTGCGGTAGAGACCACCACCGTAGACACTGTGGATTTCGGAGAGCTGGCGGCTGTGCGCTGTAGCTGCTGAGCCGGTACGGTCTGGATTCGAACCTTGGATAAAGAAACATACTTGGTTACAGTTTACACACATGGATGGTTTGGCTTGTAAGACCAGTTTTAGTTTGTTTGGGGGTTAACAAAAAATGAGTCAACCTGTGTGGCCTGTCCCTGCTGCTGTAGCTGCTGCAGTTGTTGAGCAGTCACAAAGCTGACTGGCTTGTTCCCAGCAATCAACTTGGTGCCTGCCGGCATGGTAGTCAAGATAATGTTCCTCCCCAGATTGCTGATACTACAAACAGAAGAAAATCAAGATTTCAAATGATTGGGACCTTAAAAACCTGATGGGGAATTACTGATAGTCCCGTATCAGTTTGTCCAGCCTGTTTGTTTACTAAAGCAATATTAGATGGTGATATGGAATGCTCACTTGGTGCTTATGTTCCCTTTAAGTATGGGAGTAGTGACCACACTCTTATTTTTCAACGGTTGGCTGAGGACAGATAGAGGCACCGTGATCCTCGTGGGAAGCTTCCCCTGAAAAGAGCAAAGATTAGAGTTTCAAACGTCATCACAACAGGCAATTATGCATAACAAACAGTGCTCTGCTCCAAAGCCCTATTCTCAATACACTAATGAGGTGTTACTCTAATACGCCTTACATATTTGTACTCTTTATTAGATGTAACAGTTTTTTTATTAATACTTTTCAGGATCAATTCAATTAAGTATATTTATAATCAACATTTTTATTTTTTAAACATCAAGAATTTTTATCCACTAAGCTTGTCGCAATGCATTATGGGATTGTATTTTCTACAAAGGATACGAGCAATTTGGTCAAAAAACGTCATACTAGAAAGTGTATTATCAGCATAACCACTTTTTTTTTTTTTACAGCTTTTACATCAAGAATGCACCAATGATGCTGTAAGTAGGTTTTGGTTCAGTATGCAATGCACAATATCAATACTGTTCAAAAGTTTGTGGTCTGTCGTTTAACTAATCGATTACAATTACATCATTACACCAGTACGTGGCGATAAGTGACATTAAAGATTTTATTTGTCATTCCTTCAAGAAATTTGTTCAAAAATGCTGATTCATCCAGTAATGAAACAAGTCAAGTCTTTATGTGGGAATCAATCATTCAACCCGATTTAAAAAATAAATTCAAATGAATTAAGTATTTTTTTAAATAGACTGCAGCAATTAACATTTTGTCAGAACCCCTAGTAAGTTACATGTTATTATGTTTAGTTATCACTGGCTTTGAAAGGTGCTGATGAACAGAATCTCGTACTAAAAGATAAACTTACAGCTTGTGTGGCTACTACGGTAGCACTAACCGGCACCTGTCTGACTGTGGCCGCAGCAGTGCCCAGAGAAAGCGTAGAGCCTGTGGTTGCAGGGCCCAGTGTCACGCTTTTGGCCCCTCCCACTCCACTGGTGGCTATGGCAACAGTGGCTGCCCCCGATGATACCGTGACAGGCTTTGTACTTGTGGTGGTTGTGCTAATTGTGACAGTCTGACCGTGTTTCTGAGGAATCACACCAAGGTTTGGCACTATTCGAATAGTGGTTCCTGCTTTAGAGTCAGACGAGGTGACGGTTGAGAATGTACGGGCCTTGGGGTCAGTCATAGTGACGGCCAGGGCCGGCATGAGGCGGATGGCCGTGTCACAGGCGGCCTTCAGCTCCGGGTGAACCTTTACTAGGGTGGCGGTGCCCGTGGTAGGCACTTTGGCAGCCAGGTTCTCAGTTGTTGTGGAAGCAGTGGTGATCGAGGTAGAGGTTGAAGGCTGGGATGGAGACACATGTAGCGTGGCAGAGATGCTCTTGCTGCCTGAGCTTGTGGCACTGCTCAGCATTTCTGGGGTGAGCTTGACTGTGGCCATTGGAGATTTAGTAAGAGTGGCCATCATGTCCGGAGTGATGCGAAGTACCGTCTGACCTTTGGCGTCAGTCGTTATTGAGGAGGGGGGCAAGCGGAGCACATCCTTCCCCTGAATGCGTAGGTTAGTGGCGGTGAGAGGGATCCCGGCCCCACTCTGGGTCTTTACACCTAACTGACCAGTAATCGCAACCTGGTTAAAACAAAAGTGAGTGAGATTAGACAGGGAAATAGAACAGACAATATACTCGGTTTGTCATACTGTGTTATAATTAGGGATGCACTGATACATTCTAGCTAATAATGATGTCGATAATTATTTTTATGTTATGGCCAATAACTAATAAATGGCTAATATTTTTAATTTTTTTAATTGTTTTTCCATTATACAAGGAAAATGTACAATGACCAAGATATGTTTCTACAATAAAATAAAAACATTAATATTATTTTGGTTACAAAATTGGTACCAAACATGTATTGGCATTTGCAGTTCCAGAACAGAATCTGTAGTACTAAATACATTTTTAATTTTAAATGCTAAGTGAATTTAAAGTGAATTTAGGCATCACAACATTATAATGTACAGTATAAAAAAGTATTTTTATTTTGAGATTGAAGTTGTATTTAATTATTAACTTTTAGTGAACATTAAAAGGACAGCAAATGTAATCTAAATGTAAAAATAAGGGAAATTATGATGCAGATATCCAACATCTGATAAGATATATATATATAACAAAAACATTTACAACGGCCAATAAACAGTATACTGAAATATATTGTGCATCCTCAGATTAGATAGATGGATACTTTATTAATCCTTCTCAGGAAATTAGATTTGTTACAATAGCAGCAACCACATTCAGACCTCGCACGCAGACAACATCAATCTATCTACCAAACAACAATCATAAAACAAAACTTTCACTAAAGCATTTTATACCCTATAATATATTAACTGAAACATGCTATACCCTATAATGATAATACTAAAAACATCATGATAATGTTTATTTGTCTCAACATCCTCACCTTAAATTAGGTGCAAACAGAGTCTAATGCATTGGGTTTGTACCTGTTTGATGATATTCTGGCTGCTGACACCCTGCAATACAGCAGGTGATGTTGGTTTGTGTGCCGGGCTGGCTGGGGAGCTCATCTGAGGTTTGGTTACTGTGACACCAGATGCAAGACCTGGAACAGTAAGACTGGCCTGACCCCGTGAAGCCTGCACCTGAATGGGACTTCCTGCAGATTGGTTTCTTAGTGGTAGAGTCACCACTGCCTGTTCAAAGAAAGACAAACAAGAATGTGACCCATGCATTTGACTAGATAGTGTATGACTCATTATCACTGAACACACAAACATTATTGCTAGGGATGCTGTAGTGCACCTGCGTGATGTTCTTTCCATGCGCCACAGTGACCGGCACCCTGATGTGGTGAGGGCTCTGGTGCACTAATGTGGCCGCCTGGCTTGCAGAGGACGTCGGAAGACCGGGCTGTGTGGTGACTACTCGCACCTGAGGCAGAGAGCCAGCGGCAGCCGAGTGTGCCACTACCCGAGTGGCAGGCTGCGGTGAGGCCTGCTGGGAAACCTGTGGACCTGGCTGACTCGCAGACAGCAACGTTCCTAACTGAGACATAGAGGGAGGAGACACCAACAGGACACTGCGGGGGGAAAAAGTGAAATTGTAATCATGAAAAAGTCAAATGATAAAGAATATAGCATGTGATTGATGATGCAGCTGATATCAGCCCTGTTTTGCATTAAGTTGCGATCACATTAGCAAAATTTCAACCAAATTTCACAGGTAAAAAGGTCCATTTTCTTTTGTCAATAGTGAAGCAATGCATAAAGCACAGCTCACACAGAAGTCACTTTCGAACCAGGCAGCTTTCTGTTGGCCAACATGATGCATCCACATGACCAACTTGAACCTGTTGCAAAATCTGCATGGGAAAATCTTTCGCCCTGACACAAAATTCCAGTTTGTGTGGATTCCTATTGAAATGATCTGGAGCAATGCTAAATGTGACAGCAACTTAAGTAAAAAAAAAAAAAAAAAAAAAGTACATTATATTTTTGGGCTTTTTGCCTTTATTCGATAGTACAAATGAGGAGAGATAGGAAGTGATAGGAGGAAAGAGATCGCGATCCAGGACTCGAAATCAGTTCACCTGAAGCACTGCTGAGCCCCATGTTGGAGAAATGTTATGGTTTCGACAAAGTAGAAAAGTATTTTGTAAAATACAAAAGTTAAAGTAACAGTACAACCAAAACTGACAATTCTGTTATTTCCTCACCGTCATGTTGTTCCAAACCTGAATGACTTCAACAGAAAAGAAAATATTCAAAGAATCTCAGTGGCATAAACATTCTTTGGAATTTTCTTCCGAGGAAGAAAGTCAGTCATACTGGTTCAGCAAAGACATACAGTGAAGATGAGTAAATGATGATTTTTTTTCTTCTTCTGAACTACACATAAAATAATTTTGTTTACCAACCACTGACCTGGGATTGGTTTTGACGGGTTCTGGGGCGCATACTTTGGTTAGAGTAGCTGCTGTGGGAGGGAGGGGCGATTTAGGGGTTCCAGGGGTGCTCGGTGTGGGGGTGGAGGGAGTTTGAGACAAGCTGGTGGATGCAATGGCTACTCCTTCACTGCCTGAGCTCTGGCCAGCCTCTGCAGCACCATTCTTACTGCCTGGCTCCTTACCACCTGCCTTCTACAGTACAAACAAACATGTACACAAAAACATGAATGTACGCAACAGCTTATGCAAATCAGCAGTCATGCTTTACATTTCAAATTAGTGCGATGACAACAATGACACCAGTGAGTGTGGAAGCACTTACAGGTTTTGGTGCTGGTTTGGGCTTCTGCTGCAGAGCTTTCTTGGCTTTAGCAGCTGCGGCCTGGGCCTGGTGTATTCGCTCTGATTCAAGAAAGATGATTACAGTTAGTGTCTGGATCTGTTTATTATTTTTTAATCATTAAAGCCAGCATGCCAGCTTTTCACTCGTGAGCTTTTTTTGCATAGTTATTCGTGAATCTGGAAAAGGTCCGGAAGCATCTGGTATGCAAAGTTAGATCTCTCCGCTGGGGACTGTTAAGTGAGAAATGGCCAACTCTATGATAACATCCTTGTTTGATGCAGTGTTCTTATTTGTAAGCTAAAAAAATTTATAAAAAAAAACAAAACAAAATGGTAATTGAACTAAGCTGAAATATAATCAAATCAATATAATTCTTTACTTTATTTCAGTTAGCTGCCAAAGCAACATGTTAAAAAATGTTTTAAAGTAAATAAATTAAATTAATAATAAAATAAAAACGAATAAATATGACAAAAGCACATTTACTACAACAAAAATAAAATACAAACTGAAAATATAAAAGGTCATTTGAAATAAAACATCCATTATTAATACTGATATTACACTGTTTTGTACGCACATAAGTACGCACACATACTGTATTCGCTTAAATACTGATACAGGCAAATTACCAGTGCTGGTACTACTCGACCTCAGTGCTGCATTTGACACTGTTGATCACAACATACTTCTTGACAGGCTGGAAAACTGGGTGGGGCTTTCTGGGATAGTCCTAAAATGGTTCAGGTCATACTTAGAAGCAAGGTTATTATGCGAGTATAGGAGACCATAAGTCTGAGTGGACATCCATTACATGCGGAGTTCCTCAAGGCTCAATTCTTGCGCCACTCCAATTCAACCTGTACATGCTCCCAATGAGCCAAATAATGAGAAAGAACCAAATCTCTTACCACAGCTATGCAGACGACACACAGATCTACTTAGCCCTATCGCCTAACGATTACAGCCCCATTGACTCCCTGTTCTAATGCATTGATGAAGTAAACAGTTGGATGTGCCAAAACTTTCTTCAGTTAAACAAAGACAAAACTGAAGTCATTGCGTTTGGAAACAAAGATGAAGTTCTCAAGTTGAAGTTCTCAAGCATTGTGTCACTGTTCGTAGAACAGTATTTGAATTACGATATTAAAGTTTTCGTCTGAGAAAGAACTAAGAATGTGAATGCAGGGCTAAGGAAAGTGAAAAGAATGTGCAAGTAAATGAAAGAGAAAAGAAAGTTGATAGATGGAAGTCGTAAGAAGATTGAAAGAGAAAAGAAAGTTGATAGATGGTAAGAAGATTGAAAGAGAAAAGAAAGTTGATAGATGGAAGTCGTAAGAAGATTGAAAGAGAAGAAAGTTGATAGATGGAAGTCGTAAGAAAATTGAAAGAGAAGAAAGATGATAGATGGAAGTCGTAAGAAGATTGAAAGAGAAAAGAAAGTTGATACATGCAAGTCGTAAGAAGTTCCTTTTAAAAGAAAGATCTACAGTATAATAGCTACCGGTTGATGTAAAATACGTCCGACTGTTTGCACTGTATTTTATTATTTTATTTTCTAAACTGTGATTCAGGAAGATTTTATTCATTTTTAGGGCGGTCTGATTGGAAGAGATTTTGAAGGGGAACGGGAGAGCTTCACTCCGACGAGGCGAGTGAATATTAGCTATACTATGGAGAGTATAAAGGTTCGCTGTTTGTTTAAAACAGCAAAAGTGAAACGTGCTCTGTGGGGGTCCCACTGGGCAATACTGGTGTAAGACACCACCCCAGCAGAGGACGTCCCTGGATTGTAGGTCCAGTGGCACCGCAAACCTGCTCAATCACTTCCATCTCAGATAGGATTTTAATTATTCTTATTTCTTTTGATTATTTTAATTTCTTCTATGTAAAGCACTTTGAATTACCACTGTTTAGCTTTGCATTTACTGAATGAGCACTGTATTTTATTTTCTAAACTGTTTTAATTATTCTTATTTCTTTTATTATTTATGTAATTATTTTAATTTCTTCTATGTAAAGCACTTTGAATTACCACTGTGTATGAAATGTGCTATATAAATAAACTTGCCTTGCCTTGTTTTGGTTTTATCTGAATTTGAGGGTTCATATTTGCCAATTGCAGAATATGGAAATCTGACACGGCCTGCTATTATCTGAGTACTAAACCTGTTCTACTTGTCTGCCATTCATAAGTACGTACACATACTGTACAACATTTTGCCTGTGGCAATGAAACCTTTTGACTTTTTTATGTATGCATCACTACAAAGGTGACATGGCTGCTTACCAAACTCCTCCTGGCTCCGGTCCCTGTGGAGGTAGATCCACAGCTTGCGGCCGATGTCGTATTTCACACAAGGGTCTTTCTCATAGTGCAGGCGGTCGAGGGCACCACTCACCACAGTGTTCACCTAAAAATGGACAAAATGTGTGAGTGTAACAGTGACTAATGTGTCATAACGATAAATACGACAGCATGAAACACGTGTCTGACCTGAGCACTGGTGACATCGGGGGCTAGGAACTGGGAGTCCTTCAGTAACTCACAAATCTCAGCTCTGGTACCTTCTCCGTTAGGAAGCCTGGCAGCAGCATCTCTCACTGTGTTGATGAAAACAGGAAACATTTTTTTTTATTTGACCTCAATTGAAAACTGATATTGCTTTCTGAGAATAATTAAG
The DNA here is from genome assembly GCF_949152265.1 of Phoxinus phoxinus. NCBI lineage: Eukaryota > Metazoa > Chordata > Actinopteri > Cypriniformes > Leuciscidae > Phoxinus > Phoxinus phoxinus. The sequence goes on along the minus strand of NC_136892.1, from coordinate 17,583,502 downwards.
GGAATATGTTAAGTCACCTTCATTCCGTTTCAAACCTATTTGAGCTTTTATCTACTGACTGAATGAAAGAAACTCAACTGAGCTTGAAATTATCCAAATTCTTTTTTGGGTGAACTGAAACCAGAAATGTTGAAGAAAACCAGGCTCTCGTTTACTAAACTATGTAACATCCCTAACAGAACTGCAAAAGAAAGAGCCCCCAGTGGTTACCAAGAGATAGTATGGTGACATAGGCCGGTCGGTCGGAGCGCAGCAAAGAATGCTCTCGTGCTTTATTGAGCGACGTCTCCTTGTCGAAAACTCCCTTGACTGGTCCCACCACAGATTCAAAGCCATGCATTCGGTAAGTAAAGGCTTTATGTGGCTGATCATAACGTTGCTGCTCCTACACACAAATATTTCAATGACAAAAGGAAAAATAACAGACTACATTCCATAAGCAGCGCAATAATGTAAAAACTATGCGTTGGCAGGACGCCTCCTCAGGGTAGGTGTGACCCAGGCACTAACCTGCTCTTGAAAAACATGCCTTTCCTCTCCTGTACTAGGCCTCACCACATAATCAGTCCACCTAATTAAAGAGAAAAAAACGTGTGAAATGACAAATATGTGTGTGCATCGGTCTCAACTAAAAAGACAAAGGAATTATTGTCTGAATATGATGCTTATGTTAAGTAAACACTGTAATCCGCTGTCAAACTCACACTCTGGGTGTAGGAGGAGTGAGTTCTGCGGTTTCCTCACCCTCCTGCTGTAAAACAAACATAGAACCAGGAATCAGAGAGTGTGCCCTTACATCATCATGGAAAAGCATGAAAGCCGTTTACTACCTTGACAATCACATGATCCTTTGACTCCAGCCATAACTGGCACAGGGCACTTAGATCTTTGTCTCCATCTTGACTTGGACCTGCACAGATCAGTGTGAAGAAATGCACACAACTGGCGGCTTAACTGGCGGTCTTTACAAAACTAATTTTATAATCATTAAAAGAATTGTAGTACACAATATCGTTTAAAAGATTGGAGGGCTCAGTAAGATTTTTTTTTAAGGCATTATTACTTTTATTAAAGGGATAGTTCACCCAAAAATGAAAATGTTGTCATTAGTTATTCACCCTCAAGTTGTTCCAAACATGTATGAGTTTCTTTCTTCTGTTGAACATAAAAGAAGATATTTTGGAGAATGTTGGTAACCAGACAGTTGATGGTAGAAATTGACTTCTATAGTAGGGAAAAAAAAATACTATGGAAGTCAATGGGTTCCATCAACTGTCTGGTTAACTCATACATGTTTGGAACAACTTCCAAAAAGGGTGAATAATTGATGACAACATTTTAATTTTTGGGTTAACTTTAAGCAACAAACATAAAGCATCAAAGTGTTGATTAAGTGTAGCAAAAAATCTATTTAAAAAAAATAGATGTTTGCTTGAACTTTCTATTCATCAAAGAATCCTGAAAAAAATAAGCAAAATACGATTTCCACAAAAATATTAAGCAGTTTCAACATTGATAATATTAAGAAATGTTTCTTGAGCACTGAATCACCATTTTAAAATGATTTCTGAAGGATCATGTTAATTTTTTTTTACCTTACCAACCCAAACATTATATATAATCTTTAATAATTGAAGAGCCTATATTTCCATCTAAAAAAATACACAAGTAGAGGAAAATGGCGGGGATCATCGTACATATCCATTTCCATTGCTGGGAGAGTTCCTTGAATTCCACAAAAGGTATGAAACCAGTAGGCAGAACCATCACACCAGCTGGAAACAGAGATATGAAGCATAAACCCAAGTATCAACATGTATCATTGAATGTATAAATCATGAATTAATAGCTGCATGAATTTTTCATTAAAAACAAAAACAAATCATAGATTCATCAGGCTTACCTTTGCTCTCTCCAGTGAGAAACTGTAAAGCAGGTACAACCAACTCTGACCAGCAGGGGGCCATAGAGAACCAGGGGTTGAGTGCGCTGGCTGGAGATGACTGCCACTGTTGGACTTTCTCCTCCAACTGAGAGCAACCATAAGAGGAAGACAGTGAAATACTATTAAACACCCTTCAGCTATTTCTGCCATCTCATGTTGCAGCAAAGATTGGAAACTCAAGACTGCATGTATATTTCTCATGATCACAAGACCTTTTGACCTAAAGGAAATGCTGAAATTAGTTACGCAGACAAATGTAAATTATTACTATGTGTTCACTTATTTATAAACTATACTACAGTTTTAAAATCTAAATACGTTTAAATGGATGAGCTCGACGAGGTTGTAAGAACAAGAGGCCAAAAACTGTCCAACACACATGGAAAGTCCTTCAGTACTGTTTGAGAGCTTCCCAGGATGCACCTCATGTAGAAGATTGTGCATATCCGAAGCTTGGTGAATGTAATATATATAATATAGTTTTGATTTTTAATTGTTTCACTGCATAATTGCCATACCATATACACAACCCTTCAGAAGTTTGGGGACGGTAAGATGTTTTTATTGCTTTTGAAAGAAATCTCTTCACTTCACCAAGACTGCATTAATTTGATTAAAAATACAATAAAACAGTAATATTGTGAAATATTATAATTAAAAAAACTTTTCTATTTTAATATATCTTAAAATATAACTGTGATTATAGCTGGATTTTCAGCAGTCATTACTCCAGTCTTCACTGTCACATGATCCTTCAGAAATCATTCTAATATATGCCTATATGTCTTCACCGTCCTATCTGATCAATTTAATGAATCCTTGGTAAAAAAATAAATAATAATTCTTCTTACTAAATATCATAATGCAAACTGCATATTTTTCCATACTACCATCTGTCACTGAACAGTTTTTAATGACTTTAATGTTTAAAATAGGGAAAATTGTAATAATAGTAAATGTGTATTTTAACCAATACTGTATGTATTTATAGGTGCTGTATGTACCGCAGAGGATGTTGCTAGACTTTCCAGTCTGAGGATGTCCTCAAGCAAATGAAAAAAGCTCATTGCTATCTCTTCCACTCTGTCAGGGCTTGCCTGGGACTCGTCTATGGGCCTTTGGTTCAAACGAAACAGATAAGTGCAAGGTATTTAAAAGCTGGTCGTTTTGGACAAAGTATTTTATGTACAGAACAAAGACCTACTCTTCTTTAACGGATTGTGTAGGAACTGTGGGGGTATCAGCAAGCCCCGAGTTCATGGAAGCTGCCGACATCGGAACATCACAGACCTCCTCCGATTCCATTTTAATAGGGCGCATCTTTTTCTTCTTCCTCTCCTCCTTTATCTTCTTCTTAGGTAGGGCCAGGTCAAAGACGGCTACAGGCCAAAACAGACATAGTAGATTCCCACCTGCTGCAAATGATTCACGCATCTTATATTGAAGAGAATAAACTGAGCTTATTATTCTCACTTGTAACGGATCCTTTTCTGCCGATGTTGACTCGTGACATGATATCACCAAGATGGAGGTCGGAGATCATAAGGTCAGGGTGATCCTAAAAATGACATCAATAAATAAAATCATTACTTATACTAATCTTGTCTTCTAGTGCAATGGCTTTCCATCTTTTAGATGTCCCGGACCCATAATAAATTATCATCCTCAATCATCCCATTCTAAAATTAAAAAGGCAGCTATATATTTTCACATATAAAGACCCAACTTATACTGTGAAAAATGTATGATATAAATGTGTAAATTATATATATATAAAAAAAAATCAAAATTTCAAATTTTCATTATTTATTTTTATTTAAAAAATTCTCAAAACTTTTTCACAATGCAACTTCACATATGCTTGAAAAAAGGTAATGCAAAAGAATCCAGTCTTCTCTCACCATTTGAAAAAAGGGGCTTGCTGTAATATAAAAACCATGCCGTATCTTTAAGTCATGCTGTATCTTTAAATCGTCCCATTTAAAAATAACCCTTTACTGTAACTTAGCTGAAGAAATGGCTTGTTCTGCACTTTTGAAACTTGGTGACATCACAAGTTTCTTAAAGATACAGCAGAGGAAAGAAAATAACCCTTTAGAGCCAGAGAGATGATGGAAAAGGTCACAATAAAATATTATAAGAAACAAAACATTACTAACATTATAACTGGTCCTTAGAAGAGGGACAGTAAAAACAATAAATGACCCCTTCAGGCAACTTACTGGCTGACGTTTTCTTTTTTCTCTGTGTCTCTGCAGCATGGTTCTTAGTTCCTTCTCACCCAGCTCAGGCTTGTCTACATGGAAAATCAGCTTTAGTTTCGTATAACTTCCTTTCTGGGGAGCTTTAAAACAGCTTTAACTGACCTCTGGTTTTCATGTCCTGAGTAGAAAGGCTGGGTAGGACCCTGAGAGAGACGGTTGGAGTTGGGGAGGAGGGCGACGGAGGAACAGGCAACCAAGAGGCTGTATCTGTTTACATGAACATAAAACCATCATAACAATTATCATTACATGAACACACAATGGTGCGGAAAAAGTTCACACACTGCATCACACTCACCATCTTCATCAGATGACACATTACTGTCCCCACACTCTGTTTTCACATCCTTCAGTATGTGAGTCACTCGACGTCTCACCCTCTGCTCCAGCATCTCCTTATGAGAAGGGACCGGGTACCGCCGCTTTACCGCAAGCTCGGGTCCACTGCGGACAGCCAAATCCAGCAAATCCTACATTACAAGAGAAAAACACAGTACGTTGCATAGAGTTACAGCAGAGGTTGCAACAGCTATTCGATTTCTTCCGCAACTACCTGCGTCAGGTCTGTGTCGACCACTTCTGGACCACATGACTTCAGTTGTGCTAGTTTTCTATATGGTGCAAGTACAAATCTAGCATTTAACTTTCAAGAAACAGCAGGGATACTGCATTGTTTACACTACCGTTCAAAAGTTTTGGGTACTATTTTTCATTGTTTTAAAAAAAAGTTTCTTGTGCTCACCAACGCTGCTTTTATTTGATCAAAAATACAGTAAAACAGCACTATTGTGAAATATTAACTGTTTTATATTTTAATATATATTCAAATATAATTTATTCCTGTCATAGAAAAGCTGATTTATTAAGCAAGTCATTACTCCAGTCTTCAGTGTCACATGATCCTTCAGAAATCTGATGCTCAAGAAACATTTCAGATTAATATCAATGTTGAAAACAGTTGTGCTGCTTAAGATACAGAGGGAAAACGTTCAAACTAACAGCATGCATTTGAAATAGAAATCTTTTGTAACATTATAAATGTCTTTACTGTCACTTTTGATCAATTTAATGCATCCCTGTCAAATAAAAGTATTAATTCCTTCAAAAAAAACTTACTGACTTTAAACTTTTGAATGGCAGTGTATATGGTGAGATAAACATTGATCAAGTAACAGACACTAAATTAGCTCTTCTGTGATTAACTGTACCTTTCTGGAGACCAGGATCTGCTTGAGTAATTTGTGGTAGTACTGTTGAAGGGAGTAGATGTGCCTTTTTTTCTGTGGTTTGGCACAAAGTTGTCTGTACTTGACAACCTCTGGGTTAAAGTAACCATCTACGGAGAGATAAACAAACTAATATGCATGAAGTTTTATTTTATAAATGAAAATACTAGGATTGAAAATAAAAGGGGAGGAGGATAACCTCTGAAGAGCTTCTGGGCAATGTGCAAGGGGTTTCCGAAGAAGAAATTCTGGTCGTTGAAAAGGTCGTTGATGATGCTGTTCTGCTCTGAGTTGTTATTCTCGGAGAACTGAGGCAGGAGTTGACGAAGATGTGTCCGTTGAGCATCTGTGAGAACATCTGTCCATGTGCTCTCACTCATCACTGAAAAGAAAATCTCTGGCTGCTCTCACATAGACACACATGCCCACAACATCAAGAGATGGTTCAGTTTTTACTCTCATGTTTTCAAAATTGCATGAAAATGGTGGAACTATCACTGAAACGTTGGCTGATAACTCACATCCTCCAGCAAATCTTCAGGAACCCGAACTCTACAGTTTCCCAACATGCACTCTTCCATCACACGACCATCCTGGTCCATTCCAGACTCCAGTGGGTCTGTTAACATGTGATCCAATGCATCCATCTTTACCTAACTTCACAGCAGCAAAAACAGTATCTGCAGGTTTAGAAAATTAGACATTATGAACAAAGGAAACTGTCTAAATACCTGCGAACTCTAAAGACATCTGAAATGCACTATGTTTTTGTATTTATTAATTACCTCACCATTTTATTTATCCTAATTAAATTTCTACATGTCACGCGACTGTATTAACGTTATATACAATTTGTGGTAATGAGATAAATGACAACAAAATCATATTGACCACCACCTGCACCCCTGTCAATGTACTTTACCATGTTAGCTTGTGTATTACAAAACTATAATTTCCCGTGAAGGTTTATTGACAACTTGTACGTATGTAACGTTATCTATGACACATGTAAGTTAATCATTACACTATCTTGATGTTGCTAATTCTGCTACTAGCTAATACAAAAAGCTAATAGCCCTTTTCAGGCTTTACATCTATTATGGTGTAATTAACCAAACGTATCGTTTTTATTGATCTATTTATGTATATCAGGGAAACGTTTAAGGTATCTTACCATGAGTGTTGGTGGAAATTAGGAATGTTAGCTTGCTCTTCACAAGGGCGGTAGGAATAATAACATTGGTGCACATTTCCGGTCTGTCGTCTAAACTTCCGTTCATCTGCTAAAGGTTTTTAAATATCAATTTAACAGTCTATGGGTGGAAAACACAAACACACAACGGAAAAAAAACTCAGATATTGCTGCATAAATAAAATATAATAAAATCTAAACAATTAAATGTGCACACCAATATAAACCCCGCCCTCGAACGGTTCTCGTCCAATCCTAGCTCAGCAACTGTAACTAAGGAGAAGGACCTCGTCAAACATTTCGATTTCAGCAAGATAGTGAAACGATGCGCCTATGGCAGTGAGGTCTGCACGGGCTTAAAACTTGCTGTATTTTATGATTGCTTGCAACTATTATAAAAAAATAGGCTACACGTACAAACACCGTTTCACTAGGGCACTGCGGCCCCTCATCAGTCAGCAAACAAGAGAGAAAAAAAGAGAAAAAGCACGGACTAACTAACGTTAATTACGAAACTTTGATGTGGTTGAACAGGTAAGTTAACGTTACACAGTCACAAATTCCTCTGGAACTCAAACATTAAACTTCAAAACAAAGTTCGCGCAGTTGCACAACTATTTGCACAAATATATCCTTCTCAGTCGGCTACGAGTTATGAAGAGAACAGCATCGATAGTTGATGGTTTCACCGCGTCCTCTGATTGCTGTGTTGTGACTGAAATAGCGCGCGCGGGAGCACATACGCAAAATAGTTTTGTAAAATTATATATGATCAAATAAAGATGATTGATATATAATTTTACAAAACTGTTTAGTGCATGTGCTCCCGTGCGCTATTCTGTCTATACTTTCTGTCGTGCCCTGGAGGATATGTCTGCTGCATTACTCCAAAATCAATCACTTAATGTATGGAGCTCAACCCAGCCATGTGTCTGGTTATCAATTGTTTGATTTTTAATTTTTATATCCTTATTTTTTCTTTATCTTGCAACTTGCACTGCACTTTATCGGCAAATATGCAGCATCACGAAGATAATAAGGTATTCACTTATCATTATACTGTGTAACCTCTTCTTATGTCTTTATTTTTGTTAACCTATATGTTAAATTTGCTATTTTTTAAAACGTATTTGATGCAATTGTAATATTTTTCTAAACGTCGTAACACCAAGTCCAGAACTCACAACATGAAAAATAAGCAGATAACAATTTCACTTTTAATTTTTATCAAAGAACCCATTAAAGGATCAATGCACATTATGGGAACGTCAATCTCCCAAGGAGGGCATTAACAAAAATAAAAATATGACATTATAACACACACACACACACACACACACACTTAAAATGACATTGAAGAAGAACATTAACTGTCTAGAATAAATTAATACTCTAAAATTGTTTCCTATTATTTAGCCATAAAATGCATTTGTGCACAGATCTGATATTATGAAGACTGGTTGGTATAAAAAGAGATTGTAAAGCTACAATGCAATACAAATAAAAACAAAGCGCAGTCCATTGACATTTTACGCCATCAATTACATTGCAAAAATCCCTGAGAAGCACTCAAGTTTTAATGACTTAGCAAGGCAGCAAGAATACTTTTCCTCCACAGAAAGAGAAACACAGTTCATTTGAGCTGAAAAACAGCATAGTCCATATAGACAAAACACTTTTAAGAGTGTAAACACATACAGAAACACAAAGATACATTAAGAAACTATGAGAGCACCTTATTATGAAAAAAACAAAAACAGATCTTCATCAAAGAAAACTTTCCTGTGCACACCATGTGGGCTGATTATACAAATCTTTTTGGCTCCGGAAACATGACTTGACGAATATGAATGCCTTATTTTTTCCTCAATAACTTTCAATACAGGTTGTTAGGCTTTAGTCCATTTCTTGTCACCGTTGTGACACTAAACCCCTGTCATCTGCTTGATCCAGCTGCGGTATTCTGTGACCCTTGTGTAGACGCCAGGTCTGTTCCTGCGACCGCAGCCATCTCCCCAACTCACCACTCCAGCCAGGAACATGCGCCCATTGCTCTCAGTGGAAGTCATTGGCCCACCTGAGTCACCCTGGCAGGGGAAAGAGAAATATGTTGTACAATATTGAGAAACAAGTTCATGACATGTATCTGAATGTGAAAAGAAAAACAATCAAAAACTTTCATTTTACCTGACAGGCATCTACACCTCCACTCAATACACCTGCACAGATCATGCGTGGTGTTATCCCGTCATCCATCAGCTTGTAGCACACAGTGGTGTTAATAATGCGCACCTCTGCCTTCTGCAACACTGATGCAACATCATCTAGCAGGGAGAAGACATTTTCTTAGCTTACTAACTCATTTTTACATCATAATAACTCTTATTACATCATAATTTGCACTCAATGACATTCAGTATGTAAGTACGTTCTCTCATTATGTGGTTTGGACACATATAGCAACACTACCAGTTTTACCAGTTTTGTTTTAGAGTTTAGACACACTTGACTAAATTTGTGTTAGGCAATAGATAAATGTGCAAAAACGACAACAACAAAACGGCCAGCCTGGCAGTCGTGTCAGACTTATGATTTTGGTTCAAATGCACTTCTAGGATTCATCCATGATTCACTTATATGCTCTGTGTAAAATAAAACCATTTTATATGGTGATTTGTCTATTGTTATTTTCAGACAACTGATATGACTGGATTTTAATGACTGGATTTAAATTTCCTAACAAGTGTACAATTATTTTTATTTTATTTTTTTGCCAAAACTACAATACATTTTTTCATAGAACTTCATAGAAATGTTTAAATGCTTGTGAGGGATCGAAATACTGTGAGGGATCTAAAATAAGATGGCAATACTCCCACACATCCATTTGTGTCATTCCATAGTTCTTTACTTTTAAAATGACATGACAAATTTTAAATGACAAAGTTCATTTTAGAATAAAGCAGGACAGAATCAAGCATGACATTAGTGTAACTGTCCTGGAAAAATTTATACTTTAAAATGGTTTCTGGTCACACTTAGAATAATGGTTCGTCATAAATAGATAACTAAGTGCGAAGTAATGCAGGATAAATGAGTAGTACTACATTAACACTTCAGCTATTACTACTAACTAATATGGAAACTAATATGGAAGATGAGCTAATCAGTGAGTAATAGCAAATTTAGGACTGAGAAAGTTTTAGATAATCAATAATTACTGAAGGAGTTTAGCCTCATTGAGAACCATTAACTATGACAGATTATGAAGAATTACCAATTAATTACCAATCACGACATTAACATCTGAGTCCTTCAACTGTGAGGCATCAATAATAACTCAAGTGTTACCTAGTCACTCTGCAGGAACTACTATTGATAACATGTTTTATAATAGTCCAGATCACAAGTAGTTTACAAGTAGCTACAATGTAATACAAATAACAGTCTATTAGACTAATAGTTTTCCATATTTAAGCAGTCATTCCTATTATAATAAAATTTGGCAAATATTAATAATAAACAACAGTCTAAACTTTTGGTTATGAACACTACCGTTTAAACGTTTGGTGTCAGTAAGATTTTTTCTTTTTTTTCAATCAAGACTTTTATTGATCAAGAAAGCATTAAACTTATCAAGTGTTTGTAACAAAGGTTTCAATTCAAAATAAATAATGTTCTTTTTTTAACTTTCTATTCATAAAATAATCCTGAAAAAATCACTTTGTTACACGACTTACCAACTTCCTCTCTCATCTTGCCCCAGCCAGTGATCCATACAGATTTGCCTGCTGGGAAGTCATGTGAGGCTTCAGGTAAGCAGACAGGCCAGATGTTCTGGCTTAGAGTCACAGGGCTGTCCAACTCCATTAGTGCGATGTCATTGTCGTAGCTCATGGGATCGTAATGAGGGTGAGAAATGATGCGCTTCACACTTTTTAGGGTTGACTTACTAGTCTCACCCTGGTTAAGTAGGCCTAGATAGACTTCCCACTGGTCAGGCTGGGAATACCTAGCAAAAGAACAAACAATCAGTCAGGATCAGTGCAGCAGAAATGGAGAGGACCAAACAAGATGAGAACTCACTTGAACTTTTCACTGTCCTGCACGCAGTGAGCAGCAGTGACAAGCCAGCGGTTACTGATAACAGTCGCCCCGCACACATGACCTTGACTCTTCATGTGGAGGCTGACCTGCCAGGGCCATTCTCCATCATTCGAGTCCTTTCCACCCACAATACGACTGGCCTTGTAGGGCTTTGTCCCGCATTCTACAGTGAATCAGCAAATTGAACAGATATAAATACACATAATATTAATGGCATGGTTTTTTTTTTTTTTTTTTTTTTGCTAGAACTATGGATATAAATAACTATTAACATTGTTACTATTATTATTCAAAACTATTATCTATCATAAATTTACCATTGCATGAAAAATAGATGGGTTTAAACACAGTATCAGAAACACATAACAGAGGTCTTAACCTTCCAACAATTAAAATGGTCAATTTTGACACACTGTAATCTTTTGAATTGATATTCAATTCATTTTATACAAAATTTAGAAAATATGAAATATAATAAACATGTCGGAGTTGAAAACTGTTGTGCTGCTTCATATTTTTGTGGAAACCGTGATAGATTTTTGATGAACAGATAGAAATCTTTTGTAACATTTTAAAAGTCTTCAATGTCACTTTTGTTAACAACAAATCCCTCATGATTTATCAGAGGAAAGAAAGAATAATTTTGAACTTACTACACTCTGCTTCATCTGAACCATCCCCACAGTCAATTTCTCCATCACACATAGGGTTCAGCTTGCTAATGCATTGGTTGTCCTTGCACTTATAGGAGTGATCAGAGCAGCGAATAACTATGGCTAGATATAAAAGAAAAGTAATTATATTCAATAGTGTGACTTATGTTGACAGCAGGTATAGTCAACCTCCAAGATAAATTGTGCTGCTGATAAGAAACTAATTGTGAAATCAAAAGTAAGCAATAGAGGTATACATGCATAATAATATCATTAATATATGCACTTTTTAATATAAAGATAAACTGAGGTCAAATTGAGGCAAAAAAAAAAACAGAAAAGAGGACAGAGCAAGAATGCCAAAAACATCCTGAAAACTGAAGCCAAAGCATTTTGATCGCCCCCTAGTGGCTGGCTGCAGTCTAGGTCATAAACCCCGCCCTCTCCATATAATCGAATGGGACACGAACCAAAAAATAAAACAAAAAAATCTAAATTCCCAAAGATGGTTTCTGTCATTTTAAGTAGTTCTTATCACGCTGAGGTATGTTCGCTTTACAAAAACATTTTTTGGTTTTATTTATAAAGTTATTATATTTTAGTTGTGTTTGCGATTGAGTCTGCGGGAGCGGGACTATGGGCGGGACCTTGATACCTCGGTACTGCAGACTCGGGCTCCGAATGACGTGTAGAGTTGGGGTACTCGAACTCGGACTCGGACTCGAGTCCGGTCTCGAGTCCAATTTTGAATGGACTCGGACTTGTCACGCACTCGAATGAATTTGTACTCGGACTTGACACGGACTCGGGACATTTTAGACTCGGTAAAATGTCCGAGTCCAGTCGAGTCCGGGCACTGGATGACACAAAACGAAATTTTGTGAATTTTTTTTATTCAAAAACGAAACGAAACAACGTTGTTTCAGCGTTGAGCATTGTAGCCAATCACAGTTAAGTGCATAAACACAGTGGCAAATCAGAGGCGTTTTAGAGTCCGCATGCGAATAATTTGCTCAAAATGTATGTTTAGAATCAGCACAAGCTTTATCCTTTCGCAAATCCCCTCATAAACAACAAAGTCTCTCTAGACGCAATATAAATAAGATATTCACTGTGCAGTGCGGACAACTTCAGGCAGTGTTTATGACGAGAGTTTTAGGGAGAGTGCCGAACGCGGTAAGTGATGGCTTAAAGGGAGCGCTGTTGACAATCTAAATAGTTTTGTTTTTCATACTTCTAGAGGACCAGTGGTTACGTTCACACTGTAAATTATAAGTGATAACTGCATTTAAATGTGGGATTGAATCCACTTAATTTTTGTCCTTTGAGTCATGAAATTGCGATGATTTGACACATAGCAACATAAGAACGTGATAACCATAGCAACATTTGGGCGTCTAATAATGTTATCATTTTTGTTGCATTTATACTTTAGTCATAAGTTTACATACTCCTTGCAGAATCTCCAAAATGTTATTTTTATATGTTTTTTAATAAGACGGATCATACACATTGTTTCTATTTAGTACTGCCCTGAAAAAGCTTTTTCACATAACAGATGTTTAATAGCCTAAATAAAATACAAACACAAAATAAAGACAAATTACATAGGCTCAATTTTAATATTGTGTCATTACCTGAATGATCCACAACTTTTTTTTTTTTCTTTTTTTTTTAATGGTTGAGGAAAAATCATCCAGCTCCTGCACATTCTTTGCTTTTCCAGCATCTTCTGCATATTTGACTCCTTACTAGCAGTGACTATGATTGTAAGATCCATACTTTCACACTGGTGACAACTGAGGGACTCATACACAACTATTACAAACCCTGCAAACATTTAGTGATGCACAAGAAGGAAGCATCCGTTAAGAGCCAAGAGGTGTAAACTTTTGAACTGGATCATTGGTGTAAATTGGTCTTATTTGTTTAAAAATGCATTCATTAATTTAGTCCAACCCTTCAGAGGCTAAATAAGATATTAGCATGTACAACACAATAAGAAAAATTTAAACATCATCATCTTGCTCAAAAGTTTACCCCTGGCTCTTACTGCATCGTGTTGCATTATTAAGCATTACCTTGCAGATTCTAAAAGATGTACAATAGGTAAACGTATGACTGGAACTATACATTGCAATCATTTTGTAAGGTTTAAAATATTAATTTAAGAGCTCAGTGTTGAGACCTTTCGCCGGGATTTGATTGACAGGTGATCTGACCAATTATAATGCAGATACACGCCATTTTTGTTCGACAAACAAACCAAATCAGTTAGTAGATTAAAGGCAGTGGACTTGAACTTGAAAAATAGTGTGTATTGATTTCTTTTTTAGAAATTTGTGCTATAACTAGAAGAGATTATCAGTTCACGTGCTGCTTGAACTGAGGCCTACACATTAAAGCACCACAAAACAGTATTTATCGTTTGAATTTCATAAAAATTAAAAAAAATTGAAAGCTGAGACTTTATTTCAAACCAAAAGTACCCTGCTCTGTCTTGTCTGTTGGCACATTGTTAGTGTCCTCTTTGCTCCGACCGAGAACATGTGGAGTGAGAGAGGAATGGCTTGTCGGACGTAGCAACAGTAACCAAGAGGGGCGGGTCTTTGTGAAAGGTCAATTTCAAATCATTTAAATCTTTGTGGACTCGGCCGGACTCGACTCGGACTCGGATGTTAAGGACTCGGACTCAAGTCCGACTCGACCCTCTTTGGACTCGGACTTGGACTTGTACTCGGTTGTTAAGGACTTGGACTCGACTCGGACTCGACAAAGGTGGACTCGGACCCAACTACAGTGGCTTCATTTTTCTACAGTGCAAGGAAGTGGAGACACGTCATCCATCTTTTTTACAGTCTATGCGAAAGACATTGGCATTATTAAATGAAAGTTCTTACATTTCTCACACTGAGATTCATCTGAGCCATCCCCACAATCGTTGTAGCCATTACACTGGTTATATGTTGAAATGCAGCGGCCATTTCGACATTTGAACTCTTGAGCTTTACAATTCCCTGCAGACAAAATCAGGAAAAAAACAACCTTAAAATCATCTGCATTACTCTTGCCCTGTAGTTCATGACTTTGTGAGCTGGTTTCATCCTTACCACAGTTTTCCTCATCAGTGTTATCTCCGCAATCATCCACCCCATCACAGAGCCAAAAAATGGGCTTGCAGAAGCTGTTCTTGCATTGGATTTGAGTCACATTACAGTCTGCATGCATGGGTAAAGAAAGTCATGTAAAATCCCAAATGACACATTCTTATAGTATTTCGAGAGCTTCTCTTTGTGAAAACAACTATAGAAAGACTGAGTACAAGTGGATTAAACTTACTGCAGTCCCTCTCATCACTCATATCTCCACAGTCATTGTAGCCATCACACTGTAGATTTGTAGACACACACAGATCATTGTCACACTGGAACCTCCCAGGACAGGCTGTGGAAAGGTGATTGAGATATTTTTGTCATGATGGACTGGCTTAGAACATTGCGCTTTAAAATCAGCAGAAAACAATACGATTCTACTCACGATTAGTGGGTTCAAAGGCCTCAAACTCTGCAGAAAAGCCCTCGCTCACGTAGGACAGGTCAGAATGAAATTTGACTGTTGCTTGGTTTGATTTGATAGTATACACTGTTTTAGGTGGCTTCTCTCCACATATTCTAATAATGGAAAATAATAGAGTATGCATTAACATGGGTAAGATTTGTTATTATTTTGAAAGATGGCTCTTATTATACCCACCAAGGCTTCATTTATTTGATCAAAAATACAGTAAAAACGTAATGGTGTGGAGTATCATTACATTTTAAAATAATAGTTCTATTTAAATATATTTTAAAATGTAATTCATTCCTGTAATAACAGCGCTGAATTTTCAGCATCATTACTCAAGTCAAGTCAGTGTCACATGATCCTTCAGAAATAATTCTAATATGCTGATTTGCTGCTCAAGAAACATTTCTTATTATTAATATTGAAAACAGTTGTGCAGCGTAAATTTATGAAAACCATGATATATTTTTTCAGAATTATTTGATGAATAGTAAGTTAAAAAAAAAACAGCATTTATCAGAAATAGAAATCTTCTGTAACATTATAAATGTCCTTACTGTCACTTTTGATCAATTTAATGTATCCTTGCTGAATGAAAGTATTAATTTATTTAAAAATAAATTGTACTGAGCCCAAAACTTTTGAGTAGCTGTGCATAAATGATCTACTTCTATATATTTTATAGTTAGTAACATCTAATCAGGTAAATTGTCATTATTTTGAAGCAACAGATCTGTGTAAATAATGCCTTTACAATGAAGAGACTATTGTCTTACCTGTGATTTAACTCCAAATAGTCTGTGGGACAGCTGATGGTGCCCTTTTCAGGGCTATGTATAGAGAACTTGTCGAACCTAATCTTGATATGCTTTCCTGGTGGAACCTGTGAAACAGAAGAACATTTAAGAACTTTCAATAATGTGAGGAACTAATGTAAGAAACAGACCAATGATGAAGGAAAATATAAGTGACAGTTAAAAACAAATCTATTTTACCTCAATGTTCCAGACACACTCAATCTGAGGTGGGTAATGGGAGGGATAGCCAGGTGATTTGAAGGTACCCCGAAGCCCTGTTAGTCTCCCTCCGCAGTCTAAAGAATGTGACAAGTCATTTATTTCACACAAATATTGGCCTTTGATTTGCTTGATTTAACACACAAGTACAGGATCCGGAATTAAAGGGATAGTTCACCCACAAATGAAAATTCTGTCATTTACTCACCATCATGTCGTTCCAAACCTGTATGACTTTCTTCTGTTGAACACAAAAGAAGATATTCTCTGTGTGTGTGTTTTTCTCTCACAGAAGCAAGTCATACAGGTTTGAAATGGCATGAGGGTGAGTAAATGATGACTAAATTTTCATTTGTGGGTGAAATATTCCTTTAACATTTTCCAAAACAACTGGCTTTGACCACTTGCAAGCAGGGGAGCATTAACGCACAATAATGACTGGACACATTTCTGTAACGTCATACAGGCCGAGAGACCTGCTCTGCGCTGAACGCAAGTTCAGTAACTTTTGCGTGGATATGATCTGTGTTATCTGAAAGTTTCAGATCCAGTCCCTGTTTTCCATCAGTGCTCCTTTAGTCTCAATTTTAATTTCAGGAGGTTTTAAATCTGGCGACGGAAAAACAGGAATCCAAATATTGCTTAAATGTAATAATTAAACATTAAAATCCTAATATTTAATTAATTAAACGCGAGCACTGCATGTTACAAGTAAAAACTTTTTCTGTTACACGTTCTACGTGCTCGCGCTTTAGTTTTAGAGCAGTTTGCGATCATCAAATACCCCACATTTATCAAAGTGTCTATTTACACCAAATAATTTCAATACTCTTTGTTTACACCAAGTGCAATAGGCCGCCTTGTCATTAGAGACCATTTAAACTAACTTCGCCCACTGAAGTCTGGTTGGGCCAGACAAAATAATGCATTGTTAACAGTAGTGTGGGGGTAAGTTACAAAAATTTTGATGCAAATCGACCCTTCTTCTGCCCCAAATTGGCTCTACTTCCTTTTCCCATCACATATCAGATCGGAAAGGCATTTATTTTCAATAAAAAATAAAAAAATATTAAAAAAGTGGAAATAAAGTGACTAAAGTTTGTTTAATAATAAAGTGTTTATCGGATAGGGTAGGTGTAGCTTTATTGACCCAATAAGGCGGCATCCATTTTATAATCATTAACACTCTGTTATTATTGCATACCGTTTAATGTACAACAACACTGAGGAGCAAATAGTATCTGCCACTATTTATAATTATAAATATCTCACTACTATTTACACTTATTGCAAATGCAGCTATTTTCACGAAGTGTAAATAGAATCTATTGCTATTTAAACTTAGTGCAAATAGCCACTGCTCACATTAATACCAAGTGATTGTTTTGATCTGCTGATGAATAATGTACACCAAAATGTATATATTAGGAACAAAATCAAAATGTACTATGTTTACATTTTTGTGACAAATGTGTCAAAAAGGGAATTCTGGACCCTACACAGGAGTTTATATATTATTAAACTCTACCTTGAATTATGGCTGGAATCTGAGAGTAAAATGCCCTGAAACCTGGGAAGTTTTTCTCTTCATTTGTAACCAGTGTAACCAGCATGACATTCCCAGAGGAGATGAAAATGAGCTTCTCACTTGGCATGCGATATCCACATTTCCTGCATGGACACGATTGTTAGATTCCACATATCACAAAGACAATGAAAACAAACAGGCACGTGTAATGTTACACTGGTCACACATGCGGTATTGTGTCGTGGAGCGGATGACTGAGAGCGTAAGAACACTTACTCCGTTATGACTTGCTTCTCTGATTGTGCTAATGAGTCATACACTTTGATGAAATCATTACGACAGTCTTTCTCCAGGTCTAGGACGTCAAACTCTAGTCTGATCCTGTGCTCTGGGTCGGCCCGAATCTGCCACTCGCTGTAAAGGTTGGGAGAGTAGGAGGAATCAGGAAAACCTGGAGACCGGATAATGTCTGTCTGGTTCTCATGGGCATGATGAGACCTCTTAATGGACCCTGAAAGACAGGACAAGTTCAATACGAGTCTGAGATATGAACACATAAATAGCTAAATGTAAGGAGCGTATCTTTTACTCACGTTTGAGGTTTTTGCCAGCTAACCGAGCATCCACAGCTGTAATACACACCAAGATATATATGAATTTTGACAGTACACAATTAAGACCGAATAGTGCTAGACTAAAATGAGACCCATATTTCTTTGAAGTTTCTGGTTAGATTACAAGAGGTGACAGACTGAAACTATGCAGGCAATATGAAACCCTCGTCCTGTAGATTTACCTCCTGATGTCATGCCATCAATGATGAGGCTATTGTCAGTCCTGTGATCAGGTAACCTCCGGCTTTTCTGTACATTATTCACCCCATCCATGGATGCTATGGCCTCTTCCACAGCAGATAATTTTGACTCCCGCACATTAAACTCAGACAGGTAATATGCGATGATACCGTTATTACTGCCCTCACTATAGGGGAAGAACATTTTATGAAACTTACAATACAAATCAATGCAAAATAAACATGAATGAGATTCATAGTGTGAAATGAGATTTTGGGGTGGACTATTCAAGGTTCAATACGGTAACTTGTTCATTAACCTTTACATTGTCAATTAGCTTGACTTGACTTTGAATATAAGGGGTGGTGTGATTGGTCACACTTAAATAGTCCTGCAGTATGACAAACTCATTTTTAAGGCAAATTCACACCGCACAGACAAACACTAACAAACAGGTAGCGTTTTTGTTTGTGGGTTTTGTTGGATTGGCGTTGGACGGGGTTTGTTTTCATCCGACTGAACGTTTTCAATCAACGTTTGTCGGTGTCTATTGGGGGAGTGTGAATATTACAGTTATTTTTCATAAAATTCTAAATCCACTTGTTTGTTGGTGTTTGTCTGCGCGGTGTGAGTTGGCCTTTAAAGAACAAATATTCATGCTGTCTGTCAGTAAATTTGAGGTCATACAAGGTCAATTGCATATATAATAACTATAGAAAAATGAAAAGAGTGAACTTTCTGATTGACCTTTCATGTCAACTACCCATTATTTTCTCTCATGAGTGGTAGAATTATTTAATTACCTGAAACCTTGCACACTGGATAGGACATGGTACCTGGACAGCAAGTTCACTTTACCGTATATTGTTTTGAGCTGAAAGACAAGGTAGAATTATGCAAAGTATTAAGATGTCAAAATTACCCTTATGAACTGATTATACTGTACCACTTCCTAGAAATAGCCTTTAATGAAGTAGACAAATAAAAACATGAAAAAAACCTTCCAAAGAAACATGACCACCTCACCTCCTTCGAAACCTTTGAAGCCAGGTCTATATATTCAGTGCTGTTAGAGTTTTCATAAGCATCTGAGAACGTCTGACTAGAGATGGTCAAATAACCACTGAACAACTTCTTCACCTTTCCAATTGGCCTGACTATAACAATGAACATGCTGGAGTTATTGTTTTAACAGAAATCATTCAAAATTGCTGTTTATGGTGATAATAACAGTGTGTTAGTTTACAGGTTAAATAACTCACAATGAAAATGCCACACTAGCAGTCCAGTTGCTAATGCAATTATGACAAATGCTGTGGGTAGACCTATTGCCAGAATCCCCCTGCTCGATATCCTCTTCTTCTCTAACTTCTTTGCATTCGATGCAGGAAGAAACCCCTCTGTCTGGTCAAAGTCCCTTTCCTACAGAGAGATGTAAAATACATGTAAAATATGCTTGTGCTTTTTGAGTTGGTTACATGTGACTGTTACGTATAGAATGAGGACACAGTGTACTGTACATGACTAAAATGCCATTTTAAACCACCCATGTGAAAACAGGCTTTTCCTCTTAAGCAGTTCAATCTCACTGGTATGAGTAGGCCTATGGAATAATGTGGTTGCAACTGTTTTCTAAATCCTGAACCAACACCTTTCTCATCAGCGTCAACAATCCACCCCAACCAAGTATGCGTTGGCACGAGTGTGTGTGTGGGTCACGTGACTGAAGTAGAAGCTTTTCTTAATTGAGGAAAAACAGGTTCTTTTGGATGGCAATCTTTCGTTTAAACATCTTTAAATACATATTTACAGTGGATACTTATTTTTAAAATATTGGTGGAGGATAGGCCTATTGAAGTTTTTTTATTTATTTATTCAAGCTCAATTTAAATTTGAAACTGAAACTACAATGTCAATATAACCACTGGTTTAAGCTAGCCTATATAAAACAGTGAAGCAAATCAAATTAGACAGGCATATACAGTGAATATATAATACACTTAGCCTACAGTTATAATGTAATTAATAATTATTTTATTATATATATATATATATATATATAGCCTATATATATATAGCCTATATATGTATATATATAGCCTATATATATATATATATATATATATATATATATATATAGCATATGGCATAGTATATGTAAGCTATAGCCTATAGGCCTATAATAATTATACAAACTAAAATGGCCTATATATCTTAATATAACAACCGAACAAACGAACAAATGAGGCTGTTAATTGTGTAAATTACCACAAATAACACAAACAGCACTGTACAAAGAGTCCCAGCAGTTGTTTCATGTTAATAACGTCTGAAACAACTGACAACAAGAAAAACAAAGTAGTAATAAATATACTCAGTTTAAAACATACCGGAATTGTTTTCCCAGATTTGTGCGGGTCCATGTCATTCGACGTATTTGTCAACTTGGCCGCTGTCAGTCCGCTGTGTTGCCGTTCATGTGTCATGCAGGCGGCACTTTATCTTCACCTATAGCGAAACCCGCTGACTCGCGCACGCAGGTGTCTGCTGGATTAACCACAAGAAACTAGCCCTTCATCTAGCCATTTTTTGGCATGATCTTATAGAATCGAGACGGTATAACCCTGTTGATTTTATTATTTATGTAGGTTTTGGATATAAAAAAACAAACAGATTTATTGTAAAATCGTAAAGTGACACTTCCCACCCAGTTTCGAGCTGCAGATGAGTCTCTCTCTCGCAACCATCCTGTACTTCCTGTAGACACAAGAACACAGGTGTGACGTGGGAAAACCAGGATATCTATGAATAAAGCAGTAAACATGCTAAAAAAATCTACTAACACATATATTACAAACTCTTAAAAAATAAAGACGTTATTTTGCCTAGTCACTGAAGGAGTTTAACCTTCTGAAAATGTTAATTAAATAAAATGAAATAAAAAAATATGCCAGAATGAATGTCAGGGTTGCAAATTTAGCCTGCATTATTGTTATTACTACTACTACTACTAGTCTACTACTATATTAATATTTTGTCTGTATTTGTTTGTTCATCTTTATCTCATAATTAGTTGGGTACTATAGGGCTGACAAATGCAGTCAACACAGCAATTTGTTTAAAAAGACAAAAATGGAATGAGATTTTCAAGTTCAATGATACGTCTGAAAAGTGAATTACCACAGTGACATGATGAGGTGATGATGATGGACAGACTTTATACATAAACATATGAGTAAAGAGACACAAGAGAGCAGCAAGAACACCCCAAAGAACATCATTAAAACCTTCTCATTAAAGCTCATTAATTATTTAAATATTTGCCATTTTAGACCTTAGGCACTTGTCATCATTAATGGAAAAACAAGGCTTCTCTTTAGACTCTCTAAAAGTCTCATAATAAGGTACCTTTTTTATTTACCCCTGAAGGGTGCATATTAGTACCTTAAAGGAATACATATTAGTACATAAATGGTATATGTTAGTATATTTTGAAAGGGTAGTCCCTTACGGAACAAAAATATATGGGAATATAGGCCTACTGCAAAATATAATGCGATATATCACATAATGCATTTCCACATTGGAAACTAGTGCTTATATTTTTCATACTGCAATATATGCATTGTATGGCCATATAGTAATACATAAACATTTATAAATGAAGACAAAAATAGCTTTACATCATATTCAGAAAGTTTTATCCTTTATTGTGTACATATATTGCACATACATGTTCCCATGTAAATGTCAAAATCACAGAATGAGTTACAACAGAGTTCTAGTTCCCAGCATGCTTTGCTTCTGACTGTTAAAGGAGAGCAAATGTTCAAATGAAGTGTTATTTAATGCTTTTTGCTCAATATTAATATAAAGGGGAGATCTGTTAGTGTTTAATGTTATATTATTTTGGAATTTAAAACGTTTTCTGGTATGTGTGAGTTTTTGGGGTTACCATTGTGCTGAAGAGTATAACCTGTGGATAGATTGACATTTGGCTGAATTCCAACAAGAAAATGTTGTGACTGTGCACTTCTTACACAGTGAAAGTCTCTTGACTAAATACTTTAGTACATGCAGGAATGCTTGTGCTTTTGATAACTATAGCTTGAAAATAAGTTACAATAATATTTTAAATAAATATAAGATATATATCAAATTATATATTTATCTGTGTGTAAATGCTGCATGAGTAAATATTATATATTTGAAATATATTACACATGCAGGACCATATCTGATCACATATTCATCTATATATTATCATCTATGTATTTCTAAATATAAAATTACATACATTATGATATATTAGTAATTGCTACATATTTTTCAATATGAAAACTGGCAATTCTTTATTATTCAATATATTGTAATATATTAACACAATATATTATTCTGTATATACTGTTTTATATACTGTTAAACCATTTAATAGTGATCATTCATATGTTTTCTTTTCATAAGAGAAATTTAGTGTAAAGTCTTACCAAATATATTAGGTAAAACAGAAAGCATAAAGAGTATATGAAAAGTATACAGGTCTATATTTCAACAATGCTAGAAGAAAAGGTTCTATATAGAACCTTAAAAGGTTCTATAGGCGCTTCGTATTTGGAACCCCTAAAAGGTTCTATATACAGAACCCTTTTTAAGGGTTTTTAAGAACCAAAAGGGTTCTTTTGTGTCATTATAGAACCTTTTTAGCATAAAAGGTTCTTTGGAGTTGAGTAAAGAACCCTATGGTTCTATATAGAACCCCAATGAACCCTTTTTATCTAAGAGTGTAGAACCTTTTAGGGGTTCCAAATACGAAGCGCCTATAGAACCTTTTAAGGTTCTATATAGAACCTTTTCTTCTAAGAGTGTGCTTTTAAAAATGTAATATTCAATGTAAGAATCAGGGGAACATGTTCTATCTCTCTATCCATCCAGGGGTTCTTGGCCTGAAAAAGGTTGAAGACCCCTGAGCATGCAACAGATTAAATGTGTACTAAACCACTGGCGACTGGTTGTTTATCTTTATTTTGTGTGTCTTTGTTTTGATGCGCTCACACTCGAAGGCTGTTCTTCCCCAAGGAGGCCATGTTTTCACAAATACAACACACTTGATAGACAGAAGAATCATAAATTATTAATACATGTCATAATGAGGAGATCAGGGAGCAATTTAGGGCAGACTGTGCCCATGCTGTTTTCTGTGATTCTATCTTTATAAGTATATAATGTTATACTGTTATATAAATATTTATACATATATATACTATTTATACTATCCCCTATGCCTTTACCAAAAGCCCAGCCAAAGTTCTCAATCATGCCATTAATACAAAAATATGTCGAATTTATATTTATTTATATTTTGATATCCAAATATCAGTTTCCTAATATTAATATGGCAGCATTTATAGTCTGCATGGAGCTCTAGCGTGTTGGACAACCTTCTAAATTAAATCTAGATAATACTATTTTTAACTTTTTTTTATTAAATGTAAATAATAAATTGTCCTGCAACATATGTGCTTTAAATTCTTAATTTCTTTTCTTATGGTTTTGTAAGGGGATTTACAGTCAAAGACCCAGAAACGATGAATGAAGACCCAGAGTCAGAATTATAATAAATTAAAAAAACGTTTTTACTGAAGATAGTTTGCAGTTTCATCAGCAGAAGTCAGCTTCAAGACTCATAAGGAGTTCATTGGCCGCCCTATTACAGTTACAAAGATTACAGCAGTTATTCCCTTCACAAGGTCAAAGCTATGTCATTGCTTCAGGACCAGGTTGAATGATTCTGATTGGCTAAGAAAATAGATAAACATAGCAATTTTCCACACCTAAACTGATAGACTGGAGCATATCTCCATCGATTATGCAGCTCACACTCAGACCCTGAAGTTAGGCACGCCGTGACCTTCTAGGTCGCAGATTTGGGTTACTGGGCGCGAGCCTGTCCAGAACAACAACTCAGTTAACTAATGCCAGTGGTTCCTTAACCTGTAACCAAGAAGACGAACACACACATCAACATGGATTTGGCCAGGCTCTAACAATAAACAGAAGAGTCCTCTCAAAACATCAAGATAATACAAGGACACTTTAATCTAGTAAAGTAAAAAACTTTAGCTACAAAATGGTCTCTTAAACTATAGACTTAAACTATAAACTAATAACCCCTGTGACCATACAGTAGTTCCCAGAGTACCATAGAAAAGCAGATGCATGTATTGGCACATGTTGATGACCTTTCTCAAAACACAAATGAGTCTATATTTCATTTCTGGAAGCCAGGCTAAATGAGCAGGCACTGTTACTGCATTCAGATATCAAAAACAGACATTAGACTAGAGAATACATGAAAAAGACCAAAAGAACATTTTAGTTCATCACACTGGTAACTTCTAACAAAGTAAAATACCATAAGCCTTAAGAAGTCATTCAACTCATGTGATGTTTAGAAGGAAAATTATTGATTAATACCTTGATTATAATCACTCATTAGATATAAAATTGAAGCAGCAGTGGATTCCATCCACTTCAGTTTATTTCCATATTTTCTCTTTTCATTTATTCGCCATACAGCACATGTGCATGTCATGCTATCCACCGTCTTTTTAACGTAAGAACTAGGCTATTCGTAAACTGAATGTGTCCGGCTTCTGGTGTCATTCGCTTTCAGTTATTTTTAGCTGTATAAAACAGCCCATTTTGCTGCTTGATATTGCAATCTGGTATTTCTAACCATATTATCGTAAAGTATTGACATAATTATAAACACACTGCTTTGCAACACAAACTTTTTTCTCGCTTTCATTCCATCCCTCTCATACTCACAGTGGAGCAGAGAGAAGGTTGATGTCTGACTTATTCATAGAAGACAGACAACACGTTTGGCGTAGCTGAGGGAGGGAGAAGCCACGGTGGAGGCTTGGGCTTGGAACCAGGGCGACGAGTGACTCAGACGGAGCTGATGGTAGTGGAGACCCAGGCAGAGCTGAAAAACTGACGGGACCAGGCGACATCGAAGGTCCTGGAAGGCAG
This sequence comes from Phoxinus phoxinus, assembly GCF_949152265.1. Classification (NCBI taxonomy): domain Eukaryota; kingdom Metazoa; phylum Chordata; class Actinopteri; order Cypriniformes; family Leuciscidae; genus Phoxinus; species Phoxinus phoxinus. The sequence continues at coordinate 17,558,178 of NC_136892.1, read as the reverse complement.
GGCAGAGCTGCAGTGACAAGCAACCGCGGTGGAGCAAGGATGCCAGAGGACTGAGGCGAAGGCGGAGTGACCGAGGACCAAGGCGGAGCTGGAGGGAAGGAGGAGCCTGCCAGAGCCAAAGGGGTAGACGGATGAAACACAGCTGAAGGGACGGAATTATGGGGAGCCTGCAGAGCACCGACTAAGCAGGAGGAATGAGGTAGCCTGGTAGAGTAGTGGGGACGACAGTCCTGGGTGGAGCCAAGGGGGCGAGGAGCCAAGGTGGAGCAGACTGCTCGACAGGCCGAGGTGGAGTTACAAGCCTGGAGGGTCTGGGCGGAGCTATGTGGTCGACAATCCAAGACTAAGCTGGTGAACACTCAGCTCGAGGCGAGTCACTGGTGACCAGGACAGGAGCCAAAGGGCTGAGGAAAGGCAGTGCAGGTGGGGATGAACAGGCAGGCTTAATAGGGTCACACGAGACAGGCATAAAATGGGCCCACGTCACTCCTCTGTTCATCTTTCTGCCTTTTCCTTTAATCCTCCCTTGTTTGGCTTATGCTACTCTGTCTGAGCAATGCCTGAACTTTGTATTTTGAGCACTTCTTGCGTTATTTTTGCCTCTTCATGATGACTCGCTTGCTGTAGTCCTCAGTTGTAAGTCGCTTTGAATAAAAGCGTTTGCTAAATGACTAAATGTAAAATTCATGAACGACACTCTTGGCTGACGTGGTACAGGCAGGATTGTCTGGAACAACGCTCTTGGCCAACTCAGAACAGGCAGAGTTCGGTGGGAGTGGCAGGCAGGGTATAGGAACACATACATTAATAACAAGGTGCTGGGTGACGAAACAGGCTCAGTGCACAGGGAAACAGGCATGACACACTCACTTTCAAAGTCAGTGCTGTAGAGGGGTTTGGGCTCCACATCAAGCCCTCATATTCCACCAGTAATCCCTCTTGAAGAGTCGTTGCAGCAGGCTCCTGGTCAGACATTATGTCGGGCTCGGGCTCTGGGACAATCCTTAGCACAGTTCATGATGCTGGCACTCCGATAGTAGCAGGATCCAGATCGGTGTCTGCGATGGGCACAGGCTTCACTGTCGCTGGGCTGATGGCTGGGGCTGGCACGCTGATTTCATTCTCGCTCTCGCAGATTGTGAATGGGGAACCATTGGGGAGGAGTACCCACTCCACATACTCCTTAAAACTTCCCAGAGGCTCATCTCCAGTCAGGCACACCTTGGTCTTTTCATTCAGGCCCGCCCAAAAAAACACACGCAGGCTGACATCGGCGTAGTGGACAAGCAGTTACAAATCCAGAAAATCCCATGTGCCTCTAGGCCTAGGTAGTGGTTCCCCTGAATCTGACTGCAGCTAGATCCATGCTTTTGGGTCAGTTCTTATGTTGTGGTGAGGTTGCAATAAAGTTGATGACATGGATCTAATCGCAGCAGTCAAAGTTTTATTTAACACAGAACTCAAGGTATTCAGAAAACACAGGAACAAATCAACCAGACCTAACGCAGACCTAAGAACTGAAGGAAAGAGAGTTTAAATAAACAAACCAATCAATGATATTAACAACAGGTGTAACTGATTACCAACTAATAAAAAAAATAATGGAAACCAACTGAAAACTATAGGTCACAGAACTAAACAAGTGCTAAACCCACACAAAACAGAGACAAACCTAGATGATCCTTAACAGTGTTGCCCTTGTTCAAATATTTCTTCTGCTTTTGTTCAGCCAAAGTGTTATTTTACATTGACTGAATGAGAGATATGAAAGGACAGTTGATATGCAAATGGTGATATAAAAAAGATTTGCATTATATTATAGTTCTGTTTATTTTTTAAATATAAACATATTATTTATTGTTTATGTGCAATAATATATATTATTTATATAATATTAATATATAAATATATGATTTTAAATTATTTCAATATGTTAATCTTTACATTTAGCTACATTTATGCATTTGGCAGACGCTTTTATCCAAAGCGACTTACAGATTTCAAGGTACACATTTACATTCTTATCAGAAATAAATAATAATTGTCAGAAATAAATTAAATAATTTATTTCTTTAAAAAAAGAAAGAAATTATTGAATTTTGTACTCATATGTGTCATTTTGGTTCATGGACTGTTGTTTTCAAATGTTGCAGAAGTACTAATGAATTAAAGTTCTGCTCACTCTAAAATATGTCATGTTGTTGTAAACAGGTTTTGAGTTCTCTGAAGTTCATAAATTTTACAGCTGTTTTTCAGGTTTGACTAAATGATGGCTGTTGTCTCAAAACTGTTAATGCCCTCAAGCATATCCAGCAAACTATCAGAACAACCTATTCTATGGCAAAAATATGTTTAAGACTAAAAGGGTCAGTGATATACACACATGTATAATTTCAAATTTCAATATCATTTTTCGGTTTAATTTTCATGCTTTCTTTTTAATTAATTTTATATTCATATTCTATAAAATGGTTATTGGCAAGTTTCTGCATGCCTGGCTTCTTAAACTACACACACACAAAAAGACAAAATAAAAATAATATTGTGAAAATAGAATGTCTCTAACACCTCATTAGAATTCTATATAAAATTCGATATAATCTTTATAATATTTGCAGACAGCCTGTATTTTGCACTTTTACACTTTGGACTGTTAAAGAAAGACTTTTAGTTTTTTTAACTAAACAAAACATATGTATAGTTTTACAGTGATCCTAAAAAAGTTCAGCATTAATTTGTTGAATATTTAATTGTCTGTCTGTAGAGTTGAGCTTGCTCACAATATACTCTCCAAACAAACCGTCTCAGGTTATGACTGTAACCCTAGTTCCCTGAGAAGGGAACGAGACGATGCGTCGATGACGCTTTGGGAACGTGTTGCGGGATTACGTCTGAAGCACGTATGTCAACTAGTCCAATGGAAAGAATGAGCGTCACGGGCGGGTGACGTCATGACCAGGAAGAGATAAAAGCACATCTGGTGCGTTACTCGCGTTAGCTTAAAGAGCCGAAGCAAAGTCGATCGCAGGGATGCAGGAAGTATGGCAGGGCGACGCATCGTCTCGTTCCCTTCTCAGGGAAATAGGGTTACAGTCGTAACCTGAGACGTTCCCTTTCGAGGGAACTCGCGATGCGTCGATGACGCTTTCGGAATGAGAATACCCAATACGCCGTACTTACAAAATGCCAGAAGACAAAACTGTCGGCAAACTAAGCAAGAAGTACCTGGGACCCTGGGGCAGCGTCCAGGTCCAGGCTATAAAACCTCACAAATGTGAGTGGTGAAGACCAACCTGCTGCATCACAAACCACCTGAAGGGAAACCACCGAAAATAAGGCTTTAGAGGCCGCCATACTCCTAGTAGAATGAGCTCTGACCACCAAAGGACATGGCTGGCCAGAGGACTCATAAGCAAGAGAAATAGCCTCGACTGTCCACTTGCTAATTGTCTGTTTAGAGGCTGGAAGACCCTTCTTAGGTGATCCAAAGCAGACAAATAACTGATCAGATTTTCTCCATGGGGCAGCCCTGTGGACACAAGAGATTCAGTTTTTCCTGGTCCGAAGAGGCAAACGGAGGAGGATAGAAAGCCTGCAGTACAATACGCCTCGGAATATTGGTTTGCACCTTAGGGACATATCCCTGTTTAGGGTATAGGAATGCCTTGACCATCCCAGGTGCAAACTCGAGACAGGTGGGAGAAACCGAAAGGGCCTGAAGGTCTCTGACTCTTTTGAGGGACGAAATAGCTAGAAAAAAGAAAAATGGTCTTGAATGTCAGAAATTTCTCTGAAACCGACTCTAGTGGTTCAAAGGGAGCCCCTGAAAGGCCTTCCAAAACTATTGCCAGATCCCAAGCCGGCACCCTAGTACGTGTTGCAGGCCTCAGTCTCAAGGTGCCACGAAGGAAACGAATAATCAGGGGGTCTCGACCCAAAGATGTACTACCCACCGGGGCGTGGAAAGCCACAATGGCCGCCACGTAGACCTTTAAGCTAGATGGACATAGACCTGATGAAAAGTGATACTGGAGAAACTCGAGTACTGTGTTAACTGAACAGTTGACTGGATCCCGCTGATGCTGGTGACACCAAGATGTAAAAACTCTCCACTTAAGTGCATATAATCTCCTCGTAGCTGGAGCTCTGGAGCTAAGAATGGTCTCCACAACCTCAGTTGAAAGACCACTCTCTATAAGTTGGGCCCCCTCAGAGGCCAAACCCATAGATTCCAAATCTCTGGCCGGGGGTGAAATATTGTGCCCCCTGCCTGAGACAGAAGGTCTCTCCTGATCGGGACTGAAGTAGACTTATTCCGTCCTGGCAGACTCTCTCCAGAACTCCTGGGAGCAAAGCAACAGGGGGAAAGGCGCACAGACGTAGCCTCGGCCATGTCTGTACCATAGCGTCCCAGAGGGGTTGGATGAGTGAGGGAAAACCATAGTGGACAGTGCGTCGTGTACTGAGACGCGAACAGATCCACTTCTGCTTGGCCGAATAATTCCCATATCTGCTTCACCGCCTCGGGGTGGAGTCTCCAATCCCCTGGCCTCAGCCCCTGCCTCGACAGGGTGTCTGCTCCTATATTCTGGTACCCAGGGATATACACTGCCCTTAGAGAGAGTATCTTCCCTAGGGAACACAGGAGGATCTGGTGCGTCAGTTTGCAGAGTGGACGCGAACGCAGACCCCCCTGACGATTTACGTAAGAGACCACCGATGTGTTGTCTGCACGGACGAGCACATGATGGCCCCTCAGGTCTGGATGGAAATGTTTCAACGCATTGAAGACAGCCATCATCTCCAATTTATGTGCCAAGAGAGATGATGACTCCTCCACAGACCCTGAGCTGAGAGGCCTTCCATTACCGCACCCCAGCCGGTGAGGGAAGCATCTGTCGAGATCGCAACTCGATGGCAAAGAGCTCCCAACACCGGACCCTGGGATAGGAACCAGTGTTTTCTCCATATAACCAAGGCACGGCCGTGTGATCTTGATCATACGAAGTGGGTTTCCCCTTGGGGAGAACCCTCTGGTTCTGAGCCACCACTGCAAGGGTCTCATGTACAGTAGGCCAAAGGGTATCATATTGGACGCTGCTGCCATGAGACCCAACAGTCTCTCGAACTGTTTCACAATGCGTGACTGGCCTAGCTTCAACTCTTTCGTGGCTATGAGGATAGCAGCTACACGAACGGGCGATAGTGTGGCCCACATCATGACTGAATCCCATACCACACCAAGGAAAGTGGTTCTCTGTAATGGAGAAAGCACACTCTTCTTGGTATTGAGTCTCAACCCCAATTTCTGCATGTGAGCGAGGACGACATCTCGATGCCGAACCGCTAACTGTTCCGATTCCACCAGAATCAGCCAGTCATCGATGTAGTTCAGAATGCGTATGCCCTGCAGCCTGAGCGGGGCCAGAGCTGCATCTACGCACTTCATGAACGTGCTGGGTGATAGTGCTAGACCGAATGGAAGCACTCGATATTGGTATTCTTTGCCCCTGAAAGAAAACCTCAGGAGATTCCTGTGTTGAGGGAGGATGGAGACATGGAAGTAAGCGTCCTTTAAATCTATCGTGACAAACCAGTCCTCGGATCTGATTTGAGTCACGATCTGAGTGTGAGCATCTTGAACTTGAGTTTCATGACTGCACGATTCAACAGACGAAGATCTTAAATGGGACGCAACCCCCCATCCTTTTTTGGTACAATAAAGTAGCGGCTGTAAAACCCTGTCGGGCGAGTACACCTGCTCTATAGCTCCTTTCGCTAAGAGAGACTCTACTTCTTGCTCCATAACCAGAGCCTGCTCTGGATGTACTAACGTGAGTAACACCCCGTTGTAACGAGGTGGAGAAGAACCAAACTGGATTCTGTAACCTTTCTCTATTATCTGCAGGACCCATGGAGATATATTCGGCAGATTCTTCCACTCTGTCAGAAAATCTACTAAGGGTGCCAGTCTCTCGAGACTGGCCTATGGTATTATCGGAACAGCCACTTCGGTGACCTGAAGCATACTGGCAGGAAACAACCGAACTGACTGTTTTTGAACCCCCCTCTGTTTTTGAACCATATTTCTTCATTGCGTCAGCGAGTCTGACGCAATGTCGAGTTGACACTGAGCCAAGAGCTCGCTGGAGACTGCTGCGCCCCGAGGCACCAAGGGTGGCGGGGTTGGCAGAACGGTCCCGAAGTGGGGCTTTCAAAAGCCTCTGACTGTTTCTTAGTTTCTTGAAACCTATCAACAACTGAATTCACAATGTCACCGAAAAGACCAGAGGGAGAAATAGGGGCATCCAAGAGAAAAGCCAGATCTTTTTCTTTTAAATCAGCTAAATTGAGCCAAAGGTGTCTCTCAGTAGCTACGAGGGCTGCCATAGACCGCCCAATAGCACGAGCGGTCTCTTTTGTAGCCCTGAGAGAAAGATCTGTAGCCCGACGAAGTTCTCGAATTTTGTCGGGACTAACTCCCTCACTCTTATCGATATCCCCCAACAGATCTGCCTGGTAGGCTTGGAGCACTGCCATCGTGTGCAGACAGGCTCCAGCTTTACCTGTTGCCGCATATGCCTTGCCCACTAAATTGGATGTAGTTTTTAAGGGTTTATTGGTCAACACGGGAGCCTTCAGGGACGATGCTGACCTAGGAGACAGATAGCTCGCGAGCGTCTGTTCCACCGGGGGCATCGACCCATAACCATATTCCTTCAGTCCCTTTATATCTGAGTATGTATGCACTTGGGGACTGAAGAGACGTGAAGAATATGGTTTATTCCATATTGATTCCAGGAAAAAATGGAAGGGCCCGTGATGGAGATGATATATTTGACGTTAAAAAACGCTCGTCTAACTTGCTTTTAAGACGAGTATCTTTTCTCTCTGCTGGCCAGTCAATATTTAATTTATCAACAGCACGAGTTATCACCTCCACAAGCTTCTCAAATGCGGGGGAAATAGATGGCGAATCCTCTCCCCTATTTGTGATTGTGTCACTTTCTCCAATGCTCAGTAACTCTACCTCCTCAGAGCTAGAGCACCGAAGCATTGGGCTCTCTTCCCGGGCGGAAGAAGCCGCTGGGCGGGCTTCCGACACCGGCAAGAGAGCAATGGATCCCTCGGGTAAAGGAGGAGATAAGGCAGAGCCCATCTCCAACCCCGCCGAGAGATCCATTTGCGAACCCCAGATGAGCCTTCTCCGTGCTGCCTCGGCAGCAGCAGGTCCAGCTCCCTGAGGTTCGCGAGCCTGTCTATCATCCTCGGATGTGGACAGGCGGGAGCGGAGCATGCGGAGCGGGAGACGCTCGCATTGAAGACAGTCAGCCCCCTCGAAGGCTGACATAGCATGCTCCACTCCCAAACAAACTACACAAAGATCATGTGTATCCCCACCCGTAAGGAAACGAGGGCAGGGAGAAGAACAAGACTTGAATAGCCGTTTCGCCATGATTTATATATATATATAGAGTGACAGACAATAATAAATAAACACAGTTTTGACATAGAGCACTTTGCTGAGGCACAAAAGCTGACGCGAGTAACGCACCGGATGTGCTTTTATCTCTTCCTGGTCATGACGTCACCCGCTCGTGACGCTCATTCTTTCCATTGGACTAGTTGACATACGTGCTTCAGACGTAATCACGCGAGGTTTTCGCAAAGCGTCATCGCAAGTTCCCTCGAAAGGGAACTGTATATTGTCCATTTGTTGCTCTTTTTTATCTATTTTATTGAATTTAAGAGGGATGACAACATTATACCAGCAGAGTGGGTCTTACATTCCTGTTGCATATGTTTGGTTAGGGACTGTGAACATTGTATAGTAACAGACCCTGGATTCTTTAAAAGCTAGCCCACTCATTTAAATCTGAATGCATCAGAGATTTTCATAATTTCAACGTCAAATAGTCTATTAAATATTTACCGCTTATTGCAAGAAAGCTATAAGAAAAGAAAGTGTCGTTCACATTTACATGGACTATGGGCGCGCAGTGCGGTCAGTACGGGCCTTTCTCCTCATCTCCTGTTACTTTAGTAATCCCACCACACGCACGTGCACTCTTTAAAAATGTGCAAGAATGTCGCTTAGCATTTAGCTGCATGATCACATGAAGCATTTTTTCAGATTAAAAAAAAAAAGTGACCAGATAAACAGGGTTTTGTAAAATGGAATAAGCTGGATTCTATTTTTTTTCTATTAAACTTTTCACTCATTTTATTGGTTATAGAAAATGACTAATTTAATATTGAATAAAAAAGGGCACCCTCCCACCCAATGGCATGTATGGTATACCCATGTGGTTCTGCCTCTGTTTAACATCTATATAAGTCCAGGAGCAGTGTTTGTGTTTGTGGAATCTGCAGCCGGAGCAGATGGAAGGTTGATGTCTGACTTATTCTCTGTAGAAAGACAACACGTTTGTGTGAGAGGTCTGTTGTGTCCTATGCAAACTTTTGAAAGTATTCATCTTTAATTCACATAATCAACAGATGGAAAAAAGATTGCATCAAACTGTATTGATCATTAGTTCAAATAAGTCTTGTTTCACTGTTTCTTGTGTTTCAGCTTATGGCGGGGTCCAATGGCACAGCTGTGGATGCGTCTTTCACTTATCAGCAAATCTTTAATCAAGACATGGATGTTGGGCTCAGCACTAAAACTGCAGTGGCTGTGTTAACATCTCTGTTCTTTGTTTTTGTAAATTGTGTGATGCTCTTTGCTCTAGGAAGCAAGCGCGTATTCCAGGAGACACCACGCTACATTCTTTTTGGCCACATGCTTATGAATGACTCTGTGCTTTTGCTGGTCTCAATCTTAATGTATGCAGTGGCTCAGTGTTTCCTTCCAATACCCAAATCCATATGCACTCTGTTAGTTTTTATCTCCTACTGCACTTTCCGTAACGCTCCTCTCACTCTCGCACTGATGTCTCTGGAGCGGTACGTGGCAATCTGCTTCCCTCTGAGACACTGCAACATCGCCACACCAAAAAGGACTGGAATCGCCATAGGAATCATCTGGATCCTTAGTTCTATAAATATTATAGCAGACATTATTTTTGTTTTAACTGTCAACCCCAATTATTTAGCTGGTATTATATTTTGCACATTAGAAAAATTGTTTCTATACAAATGGCAGCTGGATAAATATCAAGCGTTTGATGCCCTTTATTTTGTGTCGGTTGCAGTGATCATCATTTTCACATACATTAGCATTATGATCACAGCTAGGTCTGTTTCCTCTGATAAAGATTCAGCTAAAAAAGCCCTCAGAACGGTGCTGTTGCACTTGATTCAGCTGGGACTGTGTCTCACCTCTTTCCTGTATACCACAATAGAAAGAACACTGTACATGATGACTGGAACCAACTCATCTCTCTTCATAAATCTCAGATATCTCAATTTTCTTATTATTCTCATTATACCACGTTGCCTGAGTCCTCTGATCTATGGTATGAGAGATGAAGCCGTGTGGCCCTTGTTCAAATATTTTTTCTGCTATCGTTCAGGAAAAGTAAAGCCCTCTATTTATGTACATTAACTATTATGGTTGTGGCTTACAAGTTGCAAAAACCTTAAACATAATATATTAATAATTGCATTATTTAAACTTGTTTACCAAACTCTCAGATTAAATTATCTGCCAAAATACTTTTTAAGACTGATATCTGGGTGAGTGATATATCTGTGCATATTTTAACTGTGCATACTGTCTCTGTGCTTATTTGTAATGCTTTCATTTTATTTATAATATAGAAGCTATTATTGACAAGTTTCTACATGGGTGCTGAAATTACACTCGTATAAAAACAACTAATATTAAAATTAAAATAATTTTGGGAAAATAATAATGTCTCCTAACCAGGGACAAGTATAAACATAAAAAAATCTGTTAACAACACCTCACCAAGAATTCTATATAAATTTCCATACAATTATAATTAAATATGCAGACAGCCTGTATTATGCATTTGTACACTTTTGGACTGTTAAAGGAAGTCTTTTCAAGGCTTTTTGTATCTACAAAACAACATTTCTGTATAGTTCATCATGCATGTAAACCACCCTTACAGTATATGAGCTTGTGTGATAAATAGTTTATTCAATTATTAATAGATATACAGTGATCCTAGAAATAGTTCAGCATTAATTTGTTTGCTTGCTCAAAATATACTCTATCTACTATGAACAAACCTGTATAATGTCCATTTGTTGCTCTTTATAATATATTTTCTTCTATTATATCTCACAGTTATTATCTTAAGTTATTATGTACATACGACTAAGAGACAGATTGCTCCTACGACAAGAAGGAATGACAGCATTATATATATATATATATATATATATATATATATATATATATATATATATATATATATATATATATATATATAAAGGAATGACAGCATTATCCAGCAGAGAAGGTCTTACATTGTTTTTGCATATGTTTGGTTGTAGAGACTTGTACAGTGACGACGGACCCTGCATCCTTCAATGTAGGCTCACTCATTTTAAATTTGAATGCAGATTTTTATGTAATTCTGGCATAATTGGGAATAAAAACATTTCATGATGGTATAAAAGCCTACATAGTAAGTATAATTTTAAAGATAAAGTGATAAAGCCTCAAAGTTAAAGTGAAAGGCTTCATTGAGCTTAACTTCTATTTTTAAACGGGGAACGAAGTTCTGCTTCTTGGTGTGTTGATGCTATGGGAGACGCCATCAGCGTGACCGGTGTCTGGAGCATGTGTAAACACACCGACCAGTGTACAAAACTTTACTAAGCTAAGAGCAGATATGAGCTGTACGAGGGACACACAACATAGGATGCTTGAGTAAAGGGATGCTTGCAGACTGCTTGGTTGGTGGTTACCATAATTTTGTTTACCCTGCATCAACAGCCCTATATATTTAGTCAATGATGCCAGCATTATGACTTTGACAGACATGTGCTTAGCAACACATTGCTCTTGTTTTTATGTCTGGTTGTAGCCTACTTTTACATTTACAGCAGCGACAGACCCTGGAAGCTTCGATGCACGTTTCATGGACGTGGCAAACTTGTTTTACATTTTTCAAATAAATAAAGCAAAACATTGTATCTTCTGTTTATGGTTCAATATCCAATAAAAACGAAAAGAAAAAGCTTGTTTTAATGCTGCGTTCCATTTACCTGGGAAGAGGGATGCAGCAGCTGGAAATTACGTCACACCCGTACGTGGTGACCTCATGGTCAGAAAGCGGTATTTTGCACAGATCATGCCGAAGAGTCATGTCCACAAATAGAGGATAGGTTAGGATAGTAGCCTACTGTATGCACCATTGAGTTTATTGAGACACAGACAAAAGTGTTCATATATTTTCCTACTGTTTCACCATACTGGATTCTGAAGTCGGGGTTGTTGTTGCACTTCCCAGGAGTTCCCCAAATTCGCAAATCCTACTTGAGGAGGAGGCCTAACTCCCATGATTCGCTTAATCGACACTGCTATAGGTCACCAGCAGGGGGCGCAAAGAGAGGCAAAATAAATTAACGACAAATTATTTTTTACATAGCATTAATAGCAATATTAGCATTATGATTTAGCTAGGTCTGTTTCCTCATAAAGATTCAGCAAAAAAAAAAAAAAAAAAGCCCTCAGACCTGTAGGCCTACTATCAGGCTGCTAACAAAATGTGACTGTGTCTATCTCTTTCCTGCATACTAAACAAGCACTAACGTTACATGGTGATCGAGAGCTCTTCTCTTTGAATGCATCTCAGGTATGTTATTTCAATTTTTATTTTTCTCATTGTAGCCTACCTACCGCGTTGCTTGAGTCCTCTGATCTATGAGAGACAACGCAGTGCTGACGTGTCCCACCTGTTATTTAAGCAAAGTAAGGTAGGCCTACTCTGTTATGTGCATAACTGTATGGTATGATATTAAAAAATAATTTAACATGTGCAATAATAATTTCGCAAAAATCAGTTTGTTTGTGTGTGTGTGACTTAATGCTAGTTTTTATTTACTATGCCATTTTTAAACATGTTCACTTTTAAAAGATAATTAGGCCTATACAGTTACGTAGCCTATCCTACATTACATTTTATGATTCTGTTGTTTTCAATTAAACATATTTTTTTTAACTTTCATTTTATTTATACATATATTTTATTTATACACTGTTATTTTCAGCCTTTGTCTTGCTGCTGAAATAATACATAAACTGTTAACTGTTAAACTCCTAAAACATTTTTTATAATTGATGCGGCCGACCTGTATCCTACTATACACTTGCACAAGACTGTTAAACCAAGACTTTTTTGTTGTTGTTTTTATCTACAAACAACATAAGTATACATTTACATTACATTTATTCATTTATCGGATACTTTTATCCAAAGCGACTTACAAATGAGAACAAAAGAAGCAGTTAAACTAACAATAGGACAAAAGTATGCAAGTGCTATGACCCTTTGCAGTTTAAGTACAGATGATCATATGCAAATTTAAATATAATATACTTTATCTGAGTTTTAAGTGATTGTGTGTTAAAGTAGTATTTTATTATTAACAGATTCAGTAACCTAACCACCCAAAAAATCTGCACAAATCTTTAAATATTACTTTTCTTTGTCTATAAAGGTCTTAGTGAACCAAGTTCACAAAGTATTTTCTGTACAGACTATAACATCTATTTATATTGAGCCCATATTGAGACAACTCCTCCAACAACAGTGTCCAAGGGGCATGGCAACATTTACTATATGCTAGTGGTGCACTGATGCCCTGGAGTACCAGAGTAGCCAGGGCCGCATCCATGCACTCCGTAAAGGTGCGTGGAGACATGGCTAGGCGGAAAGGAGGAACTTGATACTGGTAAACTTTGCCTCCAAAAGTGAACCTGAGAACTTCTTCAAATGTGTAGATAAGCATCTTTTAGATATATTGTCACAAACCAATCCAATCCTCAGATTGAATTTGGGAGAAAATGAGTTTGAGCGTTAGCATCCTGAAACTGTATGTCTGCAGAGTATGGTTCAGGCCAAGCTAATCTAAAATTGAACGTCTTCTTTTGGGGTACTATGAAGTACCGGCTGTAAAAACATGCCTCTTTCTCTCTGGAAGAGGTACATTTTCCATGGCCCCTTTTGCCAGAGGTGTAAAGTCCAGGTTCAGAAAGTAAAAGTCCTCCTCAGTATTTTGTTCCAATCACCTGGATTTGTTAATTAGCACAGTTTTTCAGCCAGTAGATTGCTGGCTAAGTTCAAGGGTGGAATTAACATTTGGCAGGACTTTTACTTTCTGACCCCTGGACTTTACACCTTCACGCCTTTTGCCAAGATAGACTGGAGTTCTTGTTTTAGAAATATGGTTCATCATTGTTTCTAATACCCCATTGAAGTGAGGTGGACGGGAGGCCTGGTACACAATGTTGTGGTGTACCCTCCACGAGAGGGCTCACCCCCAGGGACCTGGTTCCTGGTTCACACATCTCCTATATTGAGTTCCTGCCATTACAGACTAACTCTTACTCCTAAATTCACAAACACGCACTCACACTTATAATTGTGTCCACGTACATGCACTCAACAGAGATGCGGCTCCTGAAGACAAAGAAGATGATGACGTGCCTGTTTATGCCTGTCAGGTGTCTGTTTATGGTCTCGGTGACGCACATACGCTCAGCCAATTGAGTTAGTATGTTAAAACCTCTGTGGTAGCCATGAGCCTTAACAACATAAAATGTGACTTTTATACAGTCTATCAATTAGGCTAAAATAACAAGCCAACATAATACATCGTGTTACTGCTCAAATACTACAAATAAAATACATAAAGGTTTCTACTGTAAAATCACGAATTGTTCTATCATATTATTTATTTGTGTGTGTGTGTGTGTGTGTGTGTGTGTGTGTGTGTGTGTGTGTGTGTGTGTGGTAAATATAAAACCACAATGTTAACTATACTTTTCACTCATATACTTTTGATATTAGAGTAAATAGATTCTTTCAATATTATTATTATTTCGAGTTTAAAACATTTTCAATAGTGGTCTCTGATTCTTGGGCCCCACTTTTAATTCTTAAAATGACACCCACACATGTCTTTCTATCTCTCTTTTGCCCCCTCCCTCTCAAACACCCAGTGGCATGTACGGCATACCCATGTGGTTCAATCTGCAAAGCTTCAACATCTATATAAAATGAGGAGCAGAATTGTTTGTGGAATCTGCAGCTTTAGCAGATGAAAGGTTGATGCCTCACTGAAAGGCAACACAACACGTCTGTGTATGAGGTATGTTGCAAACTTGTTAAAATTACATTTTTAAAGATGCCACTCAAAAATAATAGCTATCAGTAAAATTGCATGATTTACACTGTAAACTTGCTCTAATTCATTTTGTTGTTCTATTTTTTTTTGTCTTTCAGCTTATGGCAGGGTCCAATGGCACAGCTGGGGATGTTTCATTCATTTATCAGCAAATCTTTAAGATAGACATGGATGCTGGGCCCATTACTAAAATTTCAGTGCTTTTGTTAATATCCCTGTTCTTCTTTTTTGTAAACTGTGTGCTGCTCTTTGCTCTAGGAAGCAAGCACGTATTCCATGAGACGCCACGCTACATTCTTTTTAGTCACATGCTTATGAATGACTCTGTGCTTTTGCTGCTCACAACTACCATGTACACTATGGGAGCATTTTACATTCAAGTAACCAGAACCGTCTGCACTTTATTAGTAGTTCTCTCCTACTGCTCTTTCCGTAACGCTCCTCTCACTCTCGCACTGATGTCTCTGGAGCGGTACGTGGCAATCTGCTTCCCTCTGAGACACTGCAACATCGCCACACCAAAAAGGACTGGAATCGCCATAGGAATCATCTGGTTCCTTAGTTCTATAAATATTATAACAGACATTATTTTTGTTTTAATTGTCAACCCCAGTTTATTCGTAGATGTTTTATTTTGCACACAAGAGAAATTATTTTTATTCAAATGGCAGCTGGATAAAACTCAAGGGTTTGATGTTCTGTATTTTGTGTCGGTTGCAGTGATCATCATTTTCACATACATTAGCATTATGATCACAGCTAGGTCTGTTTCCTCTGATAAAGATTCAGCTAAAAAAGCCCTCAGAACGGTGCTGTTGCACTTGATTCAGCTGGGACTGTGTCTCACCTCTTTCCTCTATGCCACGATAAACAAAGCACTATACGTGGTGACTGACAGCTCTTCTCTCTTCATAAATCTCAGATATTTAAATTTTCTTATTGTTCTTATGCTGCCACGTTGCCTGAGTCCCCTGATCTATGGTATGAGAGATGAAGCCGTGTGGCCCTTGTTCAAATATTATTTCTGCTATCGTTCAGGCAAAGTAAGGCCCTCTGTTAAAGTACATTAACTATGTTTTTGATAAAAGTTAACGTGCAATAATAATTTTAGCTTACAAGTAAATATTTAATTATGATGAATGCCATATTTAAAAATGTTTGTCTGAGAAGGTCAAGGGAACCATATACTTTTACATTGTTCTGTTTAAAGTGAATATAACTTTTTTTCTATTCTAATATAGAAGATGATTTTTAAGTGGATTTTACATGTCTTGCTGCTTAAACAATGCATACTCTGTTAATTGTTAACAAGCTCTTATAATAATCTTTCATCATATATGCAGACAGCTTGTATTATGCACAAATACACTTTGGACTGTTCAATGTGTGTGAAATAAAGCAATGTATTGAATTATTAACAGTATAAAAAGGTTAACATTTGTCTGTAGAGTTTGTCTTACTATAATATGAGAGATTATTTTTAGTATAATATGAGAGTTTATTTTTAGTATAAGCTAAATGCAATATTTTCTGTACAAATTATTGTGCTTCTTGATGTATTATGTTTATATATTGATTCTATCAATAAACATGAATTTGATTATGACTCATTTAGGTATATTTCATTTAGCTTACATATGATATGAAAGAAGTGTTCTCTCTGCTAATATTGTAAATTATAAAGGGAAGAATTGGTAACTCGTCTACTCCTAAGCTAAACTACTCACTAAAATAATTGTCTCATACCTTTTTTTTCTGGGAATCAGGACCAGATTTGATTTACTACAAAAAATTACATTCAATGACAATAGGCATAGAATAAAAGATTGATTTTTACATCCTGTGAAAATCAATATTTATACAGAGCCCTAGAAGGAATGAGCAGACTGCGGAAATCTCTCTTTTTATTTTTCCCTTGAAATCGGCAACCGACCAACACTTTGACCACAATATGATGCAATCATCCTAATTACAACAATAAACAAGCAAGGCATCAGAGGAAATGCAAAAGAAATCAGTTAAGGGGGAAATAAAAATGTAAATATATATAACGATTTTAAATTAAAGTATTATTGTATTATTATTATTTCCTGCCAAAGTAGCCATGAGAATTTGAATGACTACAGCAAACATACATAAAGTCATACAAAACTGAATATAATTTAAGAATGAGTTCGCAGTAAATGAGTCATCATGATTTTGGTTGTATTTTAATCCCCGGTGAGAGCAGAGAGGGATGACAGCGCTGGATGAAGACTACGAGTGGAGGCTACACATCGTCTGTTGAAGCAAACAACACACAGAAGACCAAAAAGGGCAAGATTAGAAAACAAATAAAATATATGAATTATACGATTCAATCAACATTTGACTTCTTACCAGGGGAAATCCTCCTTAAATTCAGTGAACTTGTTACGGACCATGAATGTGGCTAGAGCATCAGCTACCTGCAAAAATGCATATTACAGTTCAGAATAAAAAAAATCAGTAAAAGACTACAGCGAATATGTCCAAGTTTTCAATTACTGTGACCCTATGATACAAACAGACGTACTTTTTCCGGGGCATCTTCATGAACAGCATGGCCACATTGTGGCAGAACCTGCATCTGAAACTTTCCTGTAATAATAATCAAAAAAGACATGAAGGACCTTCTGGCCACAGCAAAGTGACTTGCCTGAAGAACAGAAATATCAATGCCGAACCTTGCATTTGCCCAATGGTAAGATCTTTATCAAGCCTGTCAACACCTGTGGGAAACACATTAAAGACACCATGTAATCAAGATTGACAATTCTTAATTTATTAAAGAATATTGTAGTATTTTTGAATAAAATGATTTATCCGTGTACATAATTTTTTTAATTTCATGTGCCCTCGTAATCTTAAATCAAAATAACTCCCTCTTGCAGCAACATCACTTCTCTTCTTTGATGATGCGTTTACTGGCATAAGGGCGGGGCAACCTGTCACTCACATGACATCACAGCAATAGCAAACGATCCAATCAATTCCCAAAGAACAAAATTAAGTCCCGCCATACATTTTTTCTTGTTCAAGACGCCGTTTTACTAGGATATACGTCACAATAGAGAAAAAAAGACTATCGCAACTTCTTTTTCATTAAGAGTACATGTCTAAGCCTTACCAGCCAGCAGGAGGAGTTTTGGCACAGAGCAGCTGAGAAAGAGAGCAGACAATCCTTTAAACCAGCCCTCCCAGTACT
Organism: Phoxinus phoxinus; assembly: GCF_949152265.1. Taxonomy (NCBI): domain Eukaryota; kingdom Metazoa; phylum Chordata; class Actinopteri; order Cypriniformes; family Leuciscidae; genus Phoxinus; species Phoxinus phoxinus. Next base: position 17,540,621 of record NC_136892.1, on the reverse strand, counting down.
TCTCTGTCTTTGAGAGTTCAATACGCCATGTGTACAGACATTCTTTCTTTATCTGCCAAATGGGAAAAATCATCAATCAATCATTCGTACATAAAATAATGTGATGTTTGATGTTCATTGTGAGACGTAATTGTAAATAAATGCACAATAAAGTAAGGGATAATGTACACCACCTTTCAAAAGTTTGGGGTCTGTAAGAGTTTTTGAAAGAAGTCTCTTATGCACACCAAAACTGTATTTATTTGATCATAAATACAGTAATATTGTGAAATGTTATTACAATTTAAAATAACTGTTTTCTATTTTAATATATATTTTGACTTGTAATTTATTTATTTGTTTGTGGAAACTGTGATTTTCCAGGATTATTTGATGAATAGCAAGTTCAAAAGAACAGCATCTATTTTGTAATGGAAATCTTATGCAATATTATAAATGTCTTTGTCATTTTTTATCAATTTAATGCATGCTTGCTGAATAAAAGCATTAATTTCTTTTAAAAAAACATCTACTGACCCCTAACTTTCGAACTGTAGTATACAGTCAGCCAATTATTGTTTCAAAACAACCCCTGACAGGGTGATAAGATCAGAATTGAAACATTTAAACCTCTTGGTCATCCTCTTTCTTCCTTTTATGGTGGGATTCACCTCCTTCTTCATCTTCCTCTTCTTCTTCAATAATGCCTTCACTGAGGCTTTTGGAAACACCTGGACTACTCAATGGCTCCTCACATCTAAACATCCAAACACATCTGATCACAACAATATACACAATAGCTAAATATTTCTACAAATGTACAACAATTCCTGGAGCTAGTTAAAGGGATAATAAAAATGATTCTGTCATCATTTACTCACACTCAAGTTTTTCCAAACCTGTATGAGTTTCTTTCTTCTGCTGAACACAAAATAAGATAATTTAAAGAATGTTGGTAACCTGAGAGATAGTAAATGATGACAGAATAAAAACATTTAAGGGAACCCACACTAGGGAATACTTACTTTTTCACCTGTCCAACCATGGACACTCGTGCAGACTCAATATTTCTGATCTGACCACTTTTTACACTGGTCAGAAAAAAACAAAAACAGTTACCAGTTGGGATACATGAGGCATACTGACCTCTACCATGTTTAGCAAACTCTAATAACTGTACTCTAAATAAACTTGATAAACAATCTTGGCTGCATTTCTCAAAAGTATTGTGAGCGAAGTAGATCGTAGTAAAGACCATTGGTGGCAATGGTTCTACAATCTACATAACCCTAATCCAAACCCTAACCCTAGGAAATGCAGATCAGATCATTTACAGTTTAGGCCTGGCTTTCAATTATACTGTAATGTTGAATGGCTTAATAATTTATTTTATATAATAATAAAATCCATGTAATAGAGGCATCAATATCAGCGACCTTCAACTTCTTAAAAAATGCCTTTAAACCAATAATTAAAACGTTAAATATTCAAAACACTGTCTTTATGTTGTTTTCAAATTGATTTGGAGATTCATTGTGAAAATTACAGATTTTTATGTTTGGTGCGATTAATAACATTTTGTTACAGAAATCTGTGCAATTAATCGATTGACAGCCCTAGATTTTCTATATATTCCAGCACTAGATATTATTTTCAGCAATATACTCAAAACTGTGTACCTCCATTCGATTGCGTTCTCCACAGATTTAAACGTTTTTGGTCGACCTCTCAGAAAGTTTTGCATGCTGTTCAAGGCATCCATTGCTGTACCTTAAGAATGAACAAACTTTAGAATTAAAGCATACATAAATATAACACACAGTCACAAATAATCAAACTGTATTGAAATCCATGACGAAACATACAATGGTTTCATAACGATTTTTGTGAATACATCAATAACTGTGCAACTCTTACACTTGTAAATATTTTACTTTTTCTCTTCTCATGAACTGTTTTTGCTTGTGTGGATTATGAAACAAGGTAAAATAGGGATGAGGGGTGAAAACTTACCTTCCACTACATCAATAACACAAAGGCCAAGCAGTGATGGGACATGATTGGATGCAGCCGTGTGAACTGCTATTGCTCCACCCATGCTGTGACCAATAATCATGATCGGAGGTGGGTTTTCACCATAAAGTGCCTCCACCACTTTTCCAATATCCCTGAGAGAAAGTAACATTTCTAAATTTGAAGAAACATTTCTAAAAGAGTATGTTTACCCAACAACAATGTACCAAAATAGCAGTAGTTGGCGATGCCACTTTGTAAAGAAACACTACGCGCCTATAGACGGAACATGCAATGCACATGATGTCACCGTTTTCACAAAATCGCATTTTTGTAGTTTACACAGATACGATAACGATATCATTTTCAAAAACGTTTACTTTGAAACCTGTTTTACAAAAGTTTGTGTTTTCAGACCCCCAAAAAATTGTTGTGTAAATTAACTTTTTTTTTTTTTTTTTTTTTGGGCCATGTAAACGTCGCAAAAACGTCCTTGGTAGAGACATTGAAAGAAGAGAAATGAGCACGTACTCACTTGGCCATTGTTTCAGCAGAGAGGTCGTCAGGGTTCTTTACTTTAGAATCACCTACATTTTATGAGAAAATGTGACATTTGAAAACAGGTCGATTAAATCATATATTTTGTGTTAATTGTATGTATGTTATTGACCTATGTGATTTTAAAATCAAAAGTCAATGGTTTGTTATCAGCTAATTAACTAAATAAGAGTTTGAAATCCCTTACCATGTCCTCTGAGGTCCATAGCTGCAACCCTGCAGTTAATCCTACTGCATATAACAGACTGGAAATACAAACATCAGATAATATCATTTATAATATTAGCAATTATTTTAATTAAATATTTTTGCTTCATATTTTTGTGTAATGTGCTAAAAGAAATTCCAGGATTCTAAGATGAATAGAAAAATCTGAATTTTGTTTTTGTTTTGTATATAAAAGTACTTACTAGGTACCAACAGGCCTAATTGTCCATGTGCAGGTATATATATTTATTTATAAGTAAATAAATATACATATCTATACACGCACTACTGTTACACGTGCCGTATATTAGAGCACATAACAGAACGCCATTTTTCCACATCGGTCTCTTTATGATGAACTTGATGCATCATAAAATCACAGACCTAAAAGTGATGTATTGAGGTATGGCTTAGTGAGACGTAAGAAACTCACAGTGAACACAGCCCAGGACAGTGCAGAGTGACCTCCTCCATGAAGGAGCAACAGGACAGGACCATCAGAGCCACTGCTGTAAATTCTGAATGTGTACTGAGGAGTTAAGGAATGTTTTACGGAATCGAATGGATTATATTACATGAGGTACATGAAGGCCAATATTTCAACATTTTCCAAGAGTCTCCTCAACAATTAAGCAAAGGATATGTCTTTGCTGTTGTCATTTTCCACCTCCACATCCTCCATGGTTTCGAAGTACTGACTCCAGGGCAGAGGAGTAAAATCTCGTTTTCTTCCTGGTCTGCATAGAGAGAGGGGAGAACAAAATAGTCAGTGGCATCAATGTGTTCTTGTGGATGTCAAAGAAACCTAGTGGCCACAGGTTAAATGACTGACCAAATGGATGGTCAGGTCAAGATGTGAAGATGAACATGAATCAGAAGACACGCTAGCTAGTGATGTGAATCCAGTGTCCTTTCAGCAAATTGGTTCTTTCGAACTGTTTCGCACCATTACGTAATGATAAGCTGCCATTTAAAGCCAGCCCAGCATGAAACAGAAGATTTCATTGATTGTATATTGTGAAATGGCTCGAACAAGAAAAAATGTATGGCGGGACTTCATTTTGTCCATCGGGATCTTTGTGGTTTGCTATTGCTGTGATGTCATGTGAGTGACAGGTAGTCCCGCCCTCACACCAGTAAACACATCATCAAAGAAGAGAAGATATGACGTTGCAAGAGGGAGGCAAAGTTAAGTTATTTTAAATGAAAGATTACGAGGGCATTTGAAGTGCAAATAATGATGTGCACTAAAAAATAATTTATAATAAATACTGCAAAATTCCACACAAAAAAAATAGGAAATGTCAATTTTGATTTAATGGTGACCAACTCTGAATCGTAAGTTGTTTGATAAAGGATCATACACTCCTGGGCAAAAGAAAAAAAAGGGCCAAACTCAAAGTCACTAAACAAAAGCTTTTAATTGTCACAACCACAAATTATTGGTCAGGAAATTAGCAAAATTTTACCAAATGTACTACTTAAAAAAACAAAAAAAACATTGCCATTAAAGAAAAACATTAAAGACAGCATGAAGTTTTGGGAGAATGTTTGAAGTTGTATGGTGATGAATCACAATGTAACAGGTTGCATGGTGATGCTCTTCTAAAATCTGCTGAGAAATATAATAATAAATGCATGTCTAGCACAGTGAAGCATGGAGGAAGTGTGTCATTGTGTGGGGAGCCTTTTTAGTTGCTGGTATGTGTGAGCTACTTCACTGTGAAAAGTCATTACCGGCACATGCTTTGGAGTATAGGAGAATATTGCAGAAAGGTTTGCTTCCCACAATTGAAAAGATGTTATCTAAAGATGAATGATCAGATGTTATTTCTCTTGCTCCTGCCCAAACTGCAAAGACAACAATGAAGTGACCGGATAACAAATCCATCAGACTCATGTTTTGGCCTGGTCAGAGTCAGATTTGACCCCTATGGAGAATATTTGGTCTCACTTTAAACACAAATGAACTGGAAGACATTTTTCAACAACTCATGAACTGTTTAAAGCCATTAACATTAAGTGGAATAACACTTTATCTACATTATGTGTGCAATTCTTGCTAATTTCCAGACCAGTGATGTGTGACTAAAATGGTTAAGACCATTAAAAGTCCAAGAAAGACTTTGCCATATTTGGCTAGGCCTTTTTGATTTTTTTTTTACCCAGGAGTGTACAATCAAATAGTAAATTAATTTCTAATAATTGTATTTTGTATCAGCCCTCTCATTTGAACCTAGGAATACACGCATGTCCGAAACAGACTGCTGTTGCGTTGTTGTTGATTTGAGACCCGCTTGAGCCGATTAAATCTCGTTCAATAGCTTTATTGAAAGATTCAGTCATTGCTAACGATTGAGTCGTGATCGCGGTAGCTAGACGAGACACAGAACGCAAGAGTGACCGCAGACAGTTGACCAGAGAAGCAACATTTAATCGTGGATGGATTTTACACTGGCTTTTTATTAGGTGCGACAAACACCGAAACAGTTAAACACACTAAGCTAAGCCATAGATCCCGAGAACAGTTATGACTCGTCGTGACAGCTATCAGCGATAGTGTTGTTAAAACACCTTGTGAGTACCGATGTGCATATGATTATAATGAATGATATGATGAAGTGTAAACTCACCCCATTCTTATTTTAGATCCAGACTGCAAACCTGCCATTGGGGGTTTGGAGGCTAGCAAATTCAATTGCAACTGTTTCTCCATGGTGCGAGGAAAACAAAACCCTTTGAGCACGTAAAGCGTCTAGCCCTCTTTGCACCATACGATCTTCTTCTATAAACAGTACAGTTGTACAATTTACACATTAACGATAAATCAGACTAGTTCAGCAAGACAGGTACAGAAATCTATGTTCACACAAGTAGTCTCCGCCCACCAGTATTTTTGCGCATAGTGCATTATGGGAAATGTAGTCATATAATTGGTTCTTAACGCTAACTATGACGTCAAGGCGCATGGGAAGAACTACAACTAACAGAACACCAGTTTTGGTTCCTTTGCACGTAAACCACCCTGAAAAATATGACGTAATGCAATACAAAGGATGATGGATTGATCCTCATCACTCCAACCGGGAGTCATCAGTAGTCCCTTGTAATTGACAGTTTTCTAAATATTGATTGTTAATAGTTTTCTGCAACTTTTCTGAAAGCATTGAGTACTATATATTTCATGTAACATCTGCTTTCTGGTATAGCCATTATTTTCACTAAAATAAATATTATCAATTGATGTTTTTTTTTTTTACCCCTGTATTTACCCCAAATTGTCATATTCCTGAAGAGATAACATGTTTTTTTGTTAGCTATGTCTCTCAGTCTCAATATATTAGAATGTATATATTTGTTATAAAATATACTTATATAGAGAGTGAGACAGATACATAGCTTTAAAAAAAAACATTTTTTTAAATCATAAGTTTAATGTATTATTATGCATTCTTTTCTTTTTGTCTATTTTTAAATCTTATCATTGTCTTTGTGAACCCTAAACTTAAAGCACTGGATTGTGCATGCATTTGTTGAATATACAAAACATATACGTTTTGTAATAGTTCTTTTGCAAAATTTGGAAAGAAAATGCTAATTCAATTGCAATCTGATTTAGACCAAGCATTATGAAAACTGAAAGATTTCTGTGAAGGCTTTTTACTTTGAAATCAGCATTTATGATTGTAAAGAGCTATGCGTAACAGCAGCAGTCGCAATAATAATGATTATGTTAAATATTTCCATTGGAGTGCATAAGAGAGAAGACAAAACAAGAGATTTGATATTTTTCTCCTTAATTGCTTTAATAGATGATTATCACTCTCATTAACAGAAGTTTCTTTTCAGGGCAGGATCACTGGTATATGGTGAAATAAAATCAAATAAATAATATCAACGAAGCACCATAATATGGATAAAAGGCATGAATCTAAAGTGGCCTACATTCAGTAAAAACTTCTTTCTTAAGAAATGCAAAAAACACTAAGCAGGGAAACCTACTTTGGACCTAGTTTGTGCTAATCATAAAAAAATTAAACATTCACAGTTCAGAAAAAAGAAAACGAAAATGAAAATTGCCACAGCAAGGACTTTTTTCCCTTTTAAGACATATTTAGGGGCTTCAATAGACTATTTGGTGAAATCCCAGAATGCAACACTGCCAATAAACTCCCTGTGAGGCATCTTAAATCAAATCACACTCAAGCCACCAGTTACAAAAGGATGCGGAAAATTCAAACACAGAGGTCAACAAAAAGAAAAAATGTGGAGCTACAGTAAAACACAAAGAGCTTGTCAAATCTGAATCATAAGAGTAAATCCTCAAAGGCAGGAGTCAGAAATGTGTCTGGATGCTTCGCCACCCTCCAGTCTTCAGTATCATCAGCAGTGTCACTCACACACCTCGCACCACAGCGCTCCCTGGAGGGCCCCACGCAAACAACATCAAACCAACGCAGGCAAACAAACAAAAACAACCATCTCGGTCAAATTTCAAACACAAAAAATGCAAATAGCCATGTCAAAAAAAAAAAGGAAGGCTGTTAATTTTTGGACGTGAAGGGAGAGTAGAAACAGAAACAGTGCTTGGAGAGATATGTGCACGTCTCTCCTCAGTGCATCAGAGGTGAGGGAGAAGTCTTCACATTCCGGCAGGACTTTCGAGGAGAGAGTGGAGGAGGAAGAGACATTACTTCTTCCAGATGGTGTAAAACACCCATCTGAGTCAGCATGTTAAGGAACTGACCATTCATTTGAGGGCAGCTATGAGTTGCCTTGTCAATAATGACACATTTCAGTGGACAACAGAAAAGTATGGTCAAAAGTAAAAAAATGTTTTACTGAAATATAAAATAAATAATGTTATAATAAACACACATAAACAAACACACACACACGGAGTGTGAATCTTCACTGGTATCACGATTCAATAAGTTTACGATTATCATGTCAACGATTTGATTCAATATCACGATGCATCATGATGCGTTGCATCCTCAATTTTCAATATTACTGCACATGGCTCATTGAGTACAAGCAGTCGGATATATGAACTCCCTGAATGAAGCAAACATCAAACAAAACTTAAGTCGGAACATAGCACACAACAGGAGCATTTAGAATGAATAAACACTAGTGAATACCAAAAGCGCATGAAACTGGCAAGTAGTGTAATTAAATTACTCACACACACTTGCACGCAAATGCTTGCACACGCACATGCTGAAAATGTTAAAATAGTGGGTAAATTTTTTTTTTTACTCGCTTTTGTTTGGGTCCGCATCATGGAAACAATTAAACATGTTTCCATCATGGAAACGCATCATACGACTGTTTACGTTCACTTAAGACATAACCTACTATGTTTTCTAGGATATGCACCAAAATGGGCATGTTGACATATTTTTTGTGTGAATTTGTCCGTTACCCAATTTACCCCATTGTAAATGTAAATTACATTTAAATTGTGTGTGTGTGTGCATATGTGTGTGTATATATATATATATATATATATACAAACATATATAATATATAAACACACACATATATATAAACACACACACACAATTTAAATGGCCTTAATTTTTTTGCATATTTTCTAATAATTAAATTATTTAACATTTCAAATAATTAATACCTTATTCACAGACATATTTCCCAGACATTATTAATGTATTTTAGCTAGAGGGACTGACCAGGTCATTTAAAAAGGATACAGCTCCATATATGAGGGAACACACACCACCTCTTTGGAAAAGTCCACTTTGCACGAAAGTCTCCCCAAAAGCTTTTCATATTCACTGAGTGCATCAGTCAGATTCGCACAATTACCCTGCAGGCAGAGAATAACAGAACATTAAAGGATTGAAAAGCAGTAAAAATTCACAGCAATTTTAACTACATGCCTCCCTCACCTGCGTGAAATACTTTCCACTAGGCCGCAAAACTCTAATAGAGAGGTCAAGGATGAGTCTCAGAAATTCCCACGTCGAATCTATAGAACAATACCAATCAAATTTATTTAATATTTGTAAAAAAAAAAAGTAAGACTCAGACAGAAGTGTAGCTGCATATAAACTAACCCTCCTCGGGTGCAGTGGAAATAGGAACAGCCGTCAAATCATTAATGACGTAATCAAACGTCCTCCCTTGCTCTGCAAACTTTTTAAGTACGGGAACACAGTCTTGAACCAAAATCTGAAACAAAAAATTAGAAATTAGAAAAGAAATGTAAAGTAATTTTCATAGTTGGACATATACATTCATTGTTAGCCATGACAAAATTGGCAGTTGCCCAGAGTTTGGGTAATTTCCTTCAACTGACTACATTGCACTTGTTTCAAAAGCAGGAAAGGGGCCTCATTGTAACTTCAAGCACAAAAATATGTAGCAACTGATAAACGGTTCAGAGAGACAAAACAGAACAAACGAACGAGAATGTGTAATAGTCTAATATACACTACCATTCAAAAGTTTCAAAAAGAAACTAATACTTTTATTCAGCAGGGACAAAACAAGTGACAGTAGAGACATTTATAAAATATTCTATTTTAATATTTCTATTTTAAATAAATAGTGTTCTTTTTAATTTTCTATTCATCAGGAAATTCTGATTAAAATAAAAAATGTTTTTTTTAGCAGCAAATCAGCATGTTAGATTTCTGAAGGGTCATGTGACACTGAAGACTGGAATAATGATGCAGAAAATTCAGCTTTGGAATAAATTACATTTAAAAATAAATTCAAATGGAAAACCGTTCTTTACTGTATTTTAAATGTGAATGTTTTGATCAAATAAATGCATCCTTGGTGAGTGTAAGATACTTATTTAAAAAACATTTCAATACAATCTTAAGACACCCACACACTACAAGATAATCGGAAGGATTTGGGGTCTGATTATCCCCTTCCAACAATCCTAGGTAACGTCTGGATTATCTTGAAGGTTTTACAGATTGTTTTTCAGATTTTCCTGTGGTGTAAGGTGTGTTAAGAGTGATTGAATCTGCTTGGAAGAACGCCGGGGCCACAACATCAAATCGTAAATATCCAAAATGTTGAATATTTATGATCAGGAATCCAGGCTGTTGTGTGGGGGGAACCCCAAGGACAAGCGCGCACGTACTCTGTAGATTGTCACGTGGAACGAAAAGATACCCAATCAGAAAGCGAGCTGACGTAAGACGGAAGCATAACACGACTTCATCCAAACCTTTTTCTTTACACCCCACAAATTTTCTGTAAAAAGCAGTCCAAACTCTATTATCGCCATTTCTTCTTGCCCGTCGTCCGCAATGTTTATTTACTCTAAAGTCACGTTTGACAGTGAGTGATTTTGAGAGATGTCCCATGTTTGCAGTCGTGAATGGTATCTGTTGCTTTCTTGGCCACATCGCGGCACACTATAGGAACAAAACGGTTAAATAATGTTTGTGGTCTCTCACATTTTTAAAATCTGATAAGATTTTAAAAACCTTTTAGTGTGATCCAGCCATTACCGACTTACTTATAAACCGAAGCTTGACTGGTATGTGTAGCAACAGGGAATAAATATAATAAGAGGGAATAAATAAGAGCTTTAACTGATAAAATGTCACAAAGTCAATCCTTACCTCATAACAATCTCCCTTCAAGTTATCTAAAACATTCCCACACGTCTTCCTCATGTGTTTACGGCATCCGTCAATCACCAGCTCGTCAATGTAAATATTTAATTAAGGAAAGTACATATCTAAAATCAGTTAGAGAGCTACAAAATACTGAGTAGGTTTCCATTTAACTGCAGTCAAGTGTTAACTGCATAAAGGATATCTCAACCATGGTGATCATCTTTGGTTTGAGCTTCACCGCCTCATGGAGAATTCCACCATCTCCTCCTCCCAGAATAAGTACCTCCTTTCCAGCATAGTGCTCTTTGCCGCTGCCCATAATGGCCTGAGTGTAGGGCAGATCGCTTTCTGCCAGATCTGACATTTGATCACACTAAATTATCACACACTCGTACGGTACAATAACCCAAAAACTTCTCATGTATTTGAAACTAGCAAATAAACAAGGAACTTTTAACTTACTGACATCCCCGTTAAGAATAAGCATATTGCCAAACTGCCGCGAATGCAGGATTTTGATGTTCTGGTAGGCGGATTCCTTCTCGTACACAACTTCGTCGATGTCGTACTCCATCAGCCTGCCGTCAGCCGTGGGCCAGTATCGGTCCACATCACTGCCTCGAATCAGCGCAGGGAGTCTGGCAGGACAGATCACAAAAACGTTCCACAATACACATGTTTGGAATGACATGAGGGCTAGTAAACAAGGAGAGAAGTTTATGGCAATTGATTCAGGATGAAAATAATGCTAGTTTCACCTCTTGATCCTTTGGATATTTCCATCCAGGAGAGCCTTTAATTTCTTCTCCAGTGCGCTCAGTAGCTACAGAGAAAACATTGTCTTAATTATGACATTCTGAATAAGGGAAGTAAACACCTTCTAGATTGGTTGAATCACTCTCGCCTACTGGTTGATCTGTGGTCAGCATGCCGTACTGTTCAGAAGTTTTGTTTTTTAAAGAAATTATTAATACTTAAGTTCAGAAGGGATGCATTAAAATTGATCAAAAGTGACAGTTAAGACATTTTTAATGTTACAAAAGATTATTATTATTTCAAATGCTGTTCTCTTGAACATTTATAAAAAAAATCAGAAAAATGTAGTAGTAGTTTCCACAAATGTTTCTTGAGCACCAAATCAGCATACCAAACACAAACATTTGACCGGTAGTGTATAAATATAGACTTCAGAGTGTTGAGGAAAATGTGATTAAACGTTTTCAAGAAGTGACAAAAAACAACATCCTTATAATCAGATATCCCAGTTTTAGAAGCAAAAGTATGGCAACTGTAAACAAAGCCGACATCTTCAGATATTTGTCAATCGTTTTACATGCCACAAGTGAATTTAGGCATAATGTCCAGAAAAATGCATATTAATTTTGAGATTTGCTAAAGGTTACATTTAACAGTGTTTTTAGATTCTACGCGTTTTAAAGATTAACTAGAATAACGTTTTATTAGATTTCAGATATATCATATGGTAGTTAGAGGTCGACCGATAGTGGATTTTTACCGAGAACGATAAGTAAAGTTAAGTGATTTGTGACGGCATCATACCTTTAATTTTTTAATCCATACTTGCAGCGAGTAGTGAACACACACACTGCAAACCATGGACACACATACCCAGTGCAAAAGGCAGCCATTTTTGATGTGTTGCCCGGGTATTGAGAATCGAATCCGCAACCTTCGGGCTACCAGTCTGACACTAACCATTAGGCCATGACTGTCCGCTTCTGGATAACTAGGTTGATATCCAACCAATAGTTTTTAAAATGGATACTGAATGAAAAGAAAAACTAGTGCTGAGCTTTATTACAACAACAAAAAACCGCACTGAACCATGAAAATGTACTTATTAAATGAAATAAATATATAAATTATATAAATATGTATATAAATCCAAGTGTGAAAATACTTATAAAATTTACTCACCCACAAGTTGTTCCAAACCTGTATAAATGTATTTCCTCTGTTAAACACAAAAGAAGATATTTTGAATCTTAACAGTTTCTGGTCCCCATTGACTTCCATAGTAGGAAAATAAATACTATGGAAGTCAATGGGGTCCATCAACTGTTTGGTTTCGTGACATTCATCAGAATATCTTCTTTTGTGTTCAACAGAAGAAATAAATTCATACAGGTTTGAAACAACTTGAGGGTGAGATTATGATAGAATTTTTTAATTTTGGGGTGAACTATCCCTTTAATATTACAGATGGACTCTTATTGTAAATGTGAAGTGTTTCTATTTCATATAAATATGAAATATTCTGTCGGCTGCATAAACTTATCAATTTGCTTTCTTGCATCAATAGCTTTAAATATGCAACTTTTCTTTGCAAACAAATGACCAGCTGGATATAAACTAATGCAAACAGATGGTAACAACCATGACATTAAACATTTGAGTCAGAATGGCGTGTGTTTCTGTCACATTGCTGTAACCGCTTGAGATACTACTGTTAGCGTCCTCTCAGCCTCAATGACAAACGTACTGCTGTTCTTTCTCTACTAATGCAGCATCTGGTAAACAAATCAAATACTTTATAATGATATAAAAACATGTAGTGTACTGTATTCATACTGTTTTAAATCTGCATCTGAAGTGTCCTGCTCTGTGCAGCGCACAGCCTCATGTGTCAAAACAAACTCCACGAGGCATTGGAGATAGTTTTTATTTCGCCTTTAGAGGATGCTCTTGTACTGTATAATGACAGCGGACCCTTCTCAGCTACTCCAGCAACACACACACACAACCCGGAAAAACTATTGGTATGGATTTTTGCGAATAACTTATCTGTGGCGATTAATTGGCAAACCTATCAATCGGACGACCTCTGGTACTAGTATCTCTATCACCTACATTCTGTTAACTCACATTGTCCACTTGCACTACATCATCCCCTTCAAGACACTGCAGGTCAAAGGTCACCAGACCATGGGAGTGCATTCGTAAGATGGCAAACCTGATACAAAGAAAATACAGAAGCACAATTAAAACCTCAAAACTGCAGTCAAAAACTATATATATAAAAAAACATGAGGCGCTCAGGCCAGATTCATCCCAGCTTAAGCCTAAACAAAGCCCCAACAGCTGTGTTTACAGCAAGCCACACACAAAACAGGAAGTGAGTGCCAAAGCCTTTAGATCAGATTCACAAAGCCACTAAAATGACCCTGCGCTCTACTAAATGCGGTCCTTTGTTGCACAGAGGATGCACTTAACTGACCGATCAATGGTCATCCTAAAGAGTGTCTGAACACTGGAGCACACCTGGTGTTTTCAGTGGGGCATTTGTGGTTTCAGTCATCATTATTGTCAGTTAGGTTCAACATTGTGCTTAGCTGTTACAGAGCAAAAATTAAAACACTTTGGAAAGGAAACTGGACTCTTTTTCCCTCAAAAGCAGCAGCAAATTCGCCATAATAAGAGGGTGATTACATCATTATCCATTCTTCAAATTTCAGTCTGTCCCTTCAGCTAAACAAAACCTGTTGAAGAGTTTTTGCATGTTGTATAGATAGTTTTTGCATGTTGTAAATAGGGATGGGTACCGAAACCGAAACGTGTTAAACGGGCCCCGGAGCTGAACTATGAAAGACCACAGCATCGATAAGCTCCAAACCTAGACAAGCAAATAATACTTTAGGTCATATCTAAACTTATTTTCTTATTTTATCTTATCTTATGTATATAAAACACAAAATGCCTATACACTGGCCCATGTACTAGGGGTGCAACAGATCACAGTTTATCCATGATCCGTACGGACCAGGCCCAGCGATTCAAGCAGTTTTAAACCATTCAAGCGCAAGAAGAGGCGAAAGAGAACTCGATCGCGCGCTGTTATCGGAACGAATTGATCCCTTTTTCGCGTCTCCTTGCGCTTGAACGGACACAGACACATAAAATTATTAAAATACCCATCTCGGCAAGTATTCTCAAACACAGTTGAGAGAGAAATCGGATGTGTATCATTATATTGGTTCCGTTGATTAGGTCTTAAAGTGACAGCAGCCTATTAATAGCAGCCAATTAAAAACATTAGTCATTAATGTTAATCAAACAGCAAAACACTTCTTTAACAAGGAGGAATCTATATTTCATTTATTCAGTGAACACTGTTATATACAGTGTTATATCTATACAGATTTAAACTGTTATTTTACATTTAATGATTACATTTCTGTACCTGATTTCAATACAGTTAGACCTTACTTTATCCGTTACTTTGTTGAATTGTATTTACCTATGCTTGTAATTTGTGTAGTTGTTCTTATTTTATTACTGACTGTACACTTGTCTTTAATGATGTTTAATTACTAAAAGCTAGATTTTTGTTGTGATATCGAATTACTTAAAGTGGGCATTAAGTAATAATTGTTTTTGCTGATCCGATCTGGGACTCAAAAAACGTAATATGATCCGAACCGTGAGTTTTGTGATACGTTGCACCACAACCATTTACAAATAGTTATTTTATATTCGTTTTGCTAAAAAAATGCTGTTTCTTTTGCTCTAGATATTTATTTTACCTTTCAGAATATGAAGCAATGTTACTCATGTTCGCAATTTTTTTTATATATATAAAAAATATATTTGACTGTAAATATACATATTTGACTGTATAACAACACAGCCAAAGTACCAAATCGATAAGTAATCGGTAAGAGTAGTAGCAGTACCGTCAAAACCTTAACGATACCCATCCCTAGTTGTGAAAGACTGGTGTTCGACTAAAGACATTTGAGGCAAAGTCGCTCACCTGCCATTCTTGCCGACAAAGGTTGCCAGATATCCTTGTCCCTCTGAGTCGTGGACATTCTCTGTCATTTCCTGCTCTTGAAATATAGACTGCAGGCCACGCACAGTCGCAGAGACATCAGCTAAACAGATAGAGGGAAAACAGACCGATTACTTTATCCTCCACCTCGAAAGCCCCTAAAGAAAATCTTCTTACTAAAGATGACTGACCCTAAAGCCAATTTCACTGCACACAGATCAACTCATTTGCACATTTAATAATGTTTCTAAAACTACTTAAAGGGATAGTTCACCCGAAATGTTTTATTCTGTCATTATACACCCTCATCATTCAAACCTGCATGGCCCTCTTTTTTTTCTTTCTTTTTTTCATTGGTGGAGCCAAAAATAAGATATTTTGCGAAATGTCTCAAGTGTTTTTTGTTTGTTTGTTTTTTACATCCAATGGAAGTCAATGGTAACCAAAGTGGTTTGGTTAACAACATTCTTCAAAATATCTTATTTTGTGTGTCCACAGAAAAAAGAAATTAATACAGGTTTGGAACCAAATGAGGGTTAATAAATTACAGAATTGTTATATTTTCTTTCTTTTTGAGTGAGCTATCCCTTTAAGGACTGATCATTTTGGTCACTATTCACTTGCATCACATCTTTTCTCATACACTGAAATAAATGGTGAATGAGAGTGTCATTCTGAACACCTCCCTTTGTTTTCCACAGAAGAAAGTCTGGTTAGTTTTGAACAGCATGAGAGCAAATAAATACTTTTTTAACGTTTTTTGTGTGCACTATCCCTTTAAAACTCACTAATCACAAATAAGTTGCAAGAGGGTCCAAGTGTGAGTATCTGCAGGTTGGAGTAATGGGCGTGATGAAAGGTTGGGTCGTGCCTAAAGGTATGGGGCATGGAGAAAGGTCATCATCATTGATCACGAAAGCTTTCTGACATGGTGTGGGTTAGGGTTAGGGGTTAGTTTTTATTGTAGGCAATAGGCATTCAGCTTTCAACACACCCATTATTCTGACATGCAGTTATCCCGGTCTCAGAGGATCTGCATCTGTCCATTACACATAATTCAGTTAATTCTGGGATTCAAATTTCTCTTGAATAATTTTTAACCTAGTTATGCGAAATCTGCACAAAACAATCCAATCCAAATTGATTCATATCCATTCTACAGTTTATAAAGTAGGATGAATTGCAACATATCGATCTGTAGCAGTACTTTTATCTAATGTAAATAAATCTAAAATAATAATAATACACGATACTCTGCACCTGTCACACTCCTCGAAAGAGATAAGGCATGTTTGTGTGTAATATCGAAGATGATCGCTGTAGTATGCAAGAATGGAAAACTCATCTTATCGACTTGCGATATTATTAGACAGTCAGATAGAGGAACTGCCACATGAGGTGAAAGACTTTCAGAGCTTGTCAACATACAAAAAAAAAACAGCAATCGTTCAAAAATATGTCAGATGCACGAGACTACCTATAGAGGATTTAAACGCTGTACATACATAATAATTGGTAATATATAATTGGAAATATTTGTTTTAGTATGCACTGCGGCTAGCTCGCCTGCTAATGCATATATATGTGCACATATAAGCTCTATTCAAAGGCAAACGCCAGCTTCGGAGGAAACCCGACATTAGCCTCTGCTAACGCTGCTATGCTACCCTCCTAGAAGGTCATTTATCAGAGCAAACGTCAGGAGGATATGCACAATAATAGAAGTTTTTGCTCGACTGCAATGACATGCATCCCGCGGTCGTCTCGGCAATGCAGAAGTGGGACTGCAGCCTCGCTGCGATTCTAAAGACACTAAATCGCTTACAGGGCAGTTGCGAGGAGGCCCGTTTGTCTGCAGTGCAACACGAGCCCCTTCTTCTCTTCCACTCGCCCACTCAATACATTTCACTGAAATTTACCTGGCGCACGGAGCTTGAAGTCAAGGGTGTAATGTAGCACTGCCATGATGGGGTAAAGCCGTCTGCCATGCCTGGATGAGGCAGCCGGTGGTGAATCGGTGGAGAGTCTGTGGTGACAGAAGGAGAGAACAAGCACGCCGGAGGGAGGGAGGTGTGTTGTGTGAACCGCGCTCTGTCTATCTCTCTCTCTGAGTCTGCACTCTGCATGCAGTCGAGCTCGGAATCGGAAGTGGTCGTTGGTAGCGCTGGGGAGTTTGATTCATCTCAGCGAATCGAGTCTTTTGAATCAGTTTCTCAGAGATTTGTTCACTAATTTTAACCTATGATTTTAACAGGGTTAAACGGTTACTAAACAATTTTTTTCTCTCTTTTTGTGTAACCAAGCTAACTTTCTTAAAACGTTGCATTGATTTTTTTAAGACACAGAATGTTTAATGTTTTTTTTTTTTTTTTATCTTTCTAGAAACCAAATTTGTTATATTGTAAATTAAATTAAATTGTAGGTTACATAATGGTGGTTGAGGAGATTCCCAAAATCTATCATTTTTTTCATTTATTTTGTTTTATTTTCATTCATTCTTTTATTATTTATTTTTTGCTGGCAAAGACGTGACATGACGCCCCATTTTTTGTTTTTGTAGGCTACTGTTTTGTATTCTTGAAAATTATCTGCAAATAATTTGGGAAGACAAATGTAGCCTACAATTATTTATCATGCCATAAAAACTGAAAATGAAACAGACAGAACATGAATCCGTGCATGGAAGGGAACGCAAATGATTCGTTTAATTAAAAGATTTGTTCAATAACATCGATTCGTGGAAGACTGGCCCCGAGGAGGTATCAAAACCGATTCACACGTGTAGGGCGTACTCACTGCTGCACATAAAAATGCATTATGTTCTCCAGGCCAGGGTGCAGCTTTTAGACTGTCAGACTACATTTTTGAGTTATTTTTGCTAAGTGATAGATGTAATTGTAGATGACTTGTTAAGTGCCCTCCCCTTACACTTTCAAGCAATAGCATGTTCACACGTTCAGTAACTTGACATGCTTATGATAAACAGAAATGCTTGCACAATCAGTGCATTACATGAGAATGACCATTTGTTGCCTTATACTGTGACAGTAGCATGGAACAGTATCAGATGGTAATATGATATTTTGATGCACCATGACAGCTGAATGATTACAATATAAATGTACGGGTTTTTAATGAACTTCAAGGTATTTCAGAGAATGTCATTATGTTGCGTGTGTATTAAACATGGTAGTCCCATGCAGTGTTGGGGGTAAAGCATTCCAAGTTACATAATCACATAATTACTTTTTTAAAGTAGCCTAACTGGTAGGCCTAAAGTAACACGTTGCTTTTAAATTGCAAGTTACTTTGTTTTCCTGTGTATATATGGACACCGTATCTGTCCCCATGTTGAGAGAAATAAGGAACATGATGGTTATTGTAGTTTTAGACTAAAAGTGAGCAATTACTACTTATTTCACTTGCACAAAAAAACAGATTCAGTATACCTCAAATGCAAACCTGAAAACCTGCAATAATTAAATGTTAAATAACACAACTATACGTACAAATATTTACCACTTTAGTAGGCTAACTAATTGTATTTGCTAAAATACAAACTTAAGATAAACATCAAGTTTTTTATTTTTTTTTATTTTAATTGCTGAAGAGTGTTGAACTTTCTTCACCTGCATCCGATTCTTCTGGAATCCAGAATGTCAAGACAGCTGAAAGCTTGTTTGAGCTGCACCCTCTACGAATTTGCATTTCCTTCAGCCTAAGGCTTATTCATTTTACTGTTGGTGTGAAAGGGCCTTTACATTTACAAAAATAGAACTTATGGGGTTTTTTTTGTTATAAAAAAACAACAACAACAAAATACAAGCAAGCCCAGGTGAATTAAGTAATGCAAAAGTAACGCAACACATTACTTTTCATAAAAAGTAACTAATGCAATATTGTAACATATGTGACCATGGACCACAAAACCAGTCGCATGGGTACATTTTTTGAAATTGAGATTTATACATCACATGAATAAATAAGCTTTCCTTTGATGTATAGTTTGTTAGGATAGGACAATATTTGGCCGATTTACAACTATTTGGAATCTGGGTGCAAAAAAATCGAAACATTGAGAAAATCCATTTATGCTCACAAAAATATGTTTTATGTTAACGATAGGAAATGTACCATCCATGGAACATGATCTTTACTTAATATCCTAATGATTTTTGGCATAAAAGATAAATCGATCATTTTGACCCATACAATGTATTATTGGCTATTGCCACAAATATTGGACACAAATTGTCCTGGGTCACATATCACTTATAAAAGTAACTTTCACCCAACACTGGCACCATGGTAATTCTGCTAGAGCATGAAACTGCACTCCTCTCACTACAGATACAGTTTAGCTCTGGTTTTCTGTTTGTGTCATCCAAAGGCAGACAGTGCTCAGTGCTCAGATTCGAATGAAAGCCTCTTACAACATTTCCCTCAAAATGTTGGCTTTATTCCAAGCATTTAATTGCCAACTGAACTAAACCGAGAAGCACGTTTGTGGGCATGTGCATTGAATGCCTATAGGCGGTGCCTAAATATAGGTTAATGTAAGTACAGCCCAGCTTACATCGTCAGGATATCAGCAGTGATATTACACAAATCCAAAATATCATAAAACATTTTAGAAATAAAATAACTGAATCCACTGAACTATCCTGATGGCCCAACCCTCCAAAATATATAACCATAAAAAATAAATCAAAATGTTCACACATGGGATGCCAAACAAGTCACATTGGAACTTAAACCAATGTCAAAACATCAAACAATTTATTGATAAAATTAATTTTTTGGAGATACTGGAACACTGGTGCTTTCACATGAAAGTTTCATTTTGTTAAAGATATTTCAAGAACACATTAAAAGGGATTTACACTTGCCGTTATCTTCAGATAACACATAGTTCAGCATACAAAACAATGTACAAACATCTCAATAAATATCATGCTTACAAAAATAGACAGTGTCAAACTAATTAATCGTTTTAGTTCAACATTATTGCAAGAATCTTGCTGCTAGGGTGCAAACGGTCAGAATATTACAACATACATTATTTACAACACACCTTTCAACACACAGCCGCACACAGACACGCAATCATTACATCCTGTCAGTTCTTCTCTCACAGTCACAGTAACATTTACCATTGAAAAATGTTAGTTTCAGTGAAGCTGGAATTAACACTCTCAGTTAAGACACATCACAGACATTAAATCTATTAACCAGACAATGGCCATGCAAATCAGATTTAGAAGAAAATAATTTCTATATCAGTAGTTTTATTCATTCCCTGTGTTTTTTTCTTTCAGTCATGAGAGACTTAGGGTAGAGTTCATTGGAAGTGCAGTTATCTGGCCCCAAATGGAGGCCAAAGTCATTATTACAAACACAAATAATTCGAAAAGAAAAGAACTGTACAAACAAAATAATGCCAATATTAGCATGTGCAATAAAAGAGCAAAAATGAAAAAGTGAGTGCAATTAGAGGAAATTCATGAACGCTGTAACAGAGTAAAAGAATGAAAAATGTTCCTTAAGAAAGATGTAATGTTTGATAAAAGCGACTAAGATGAAGCCTTCAGGGAAAGAGAATGGATCTTTTTTTAGCAGATACTGGAATGACTGGTGCTGTGCCCTGCTGCGTTCTCTGGCTACACATCCCGATGGATGATCTTAGTTTCTGCTTCTTGAAGAGGGATGTCCTGTCAAAACAAGACACAGCGATGAATGATGCGTATTCAATTATGCAACACACGTCTATGATCACAAGACATAAAACAAAGAATTTATTTTTCAAAGCTGAAAGCACAAAGACATTTGATGTGCAAATATCCAAAAGTTGTGAAATATAAATACCCCTGGTAAAAAGGAAAAGAAATGTAGTGCATTTAACTTTGCCAAGCAGAAACATCATGGCATCTTCCACAAAAAAAGACTGATCAGTTTTATTGTGTTTCACCCACTGAAGATCACTTGCTTTAAACTGAATATTATGCAATCATCTAGCAATGCACATCCCACTCAAAAAATAAAACGTTTCCTGTGTGTGTGTTTTTTTTTAGTTTAGTCAAAAAAGTTCAGATTTACACTTACTGTTCAAATGTTTGGGGTCAGTAAGATTTCTGTTCAAAGAAACTGATATGTTTATTCAGCAAGGATGCATTAAATTGCTCAAAAGTGATAGTAAAGTCATTTATAGTGTTACAAAAGACTTTTAACTCAAATAAATGCTTTTCTTTTGAACTTTCTATTCATCAAAGAATCCTGAAAAAAATGCATGGTTTCCACAAACATATTAAGCCGCGGCAGCTGCTTCAACATAATAGTAAGAAATGTTCCTTGTGCAACGAATCAGCATAATTATTAGAATGATTTCTGAAGGATATATATATATTACTGACCCCAAACTTTTGAATGGTATAGGTTGGAATTTGAATTTGGGATTTAAAAACGGTGGGCCCACATCTTACACTTATGCTATGAACTATGTTTTGGAAACGTTTTTTTTTTTTTTTTGTGGTCGTGTTGCTCAGGGAAAGCAGTAAACCAAGACCGCAACCAGTGTCCCCTGAAAGCTGTACCTTAAATGAGTTTTGAAGGATCCGCAGGCGGTGCAGCTTCTCATTGAGTAACGGATCATTGCAGCGACGGACGAATGATCGCTTGTACTCTAATCGAGAAGAGGACCTGTGCTCATTGACAGGGGATAGACTACTCCTCTCAAGAGCCCTGTACAAATCCCCCAATGAGTCAGCCTGGTGCCTGCGCTCCCGATCTGAACCTGCAGAGGGCAGTGAAGAGTTACTCGCAATGACCAGAATTATCACCACAACTGCAATGTATTCAAATTCAAATGTTATGCACAAGTATATAGTTTTGTAAATCAGTAATGGTTATTTTAAAAATCATCATAAAGCATTTAAATACATGAATATGGTAGTGCATGCATGTTAGGGCAGGATTAAAATCCAACACTCAATGTTACACAAGGGATTCTCAGCACTATATCTTCCTCTAAAGCTGAAAACCTTTGTTATAGTACAAAACAATAGAATTAGATGTGGTGTGTTTATTGTAATGATCACATTAGCTGTTATACACTGACTGTCAGGGATCTCAGGGTGGAAGAAAGAGAGAGCAAATGGCCCTGAAGCCATATTCCTCCGCTTCCATTCTGAGAAGACATTAACACGGACTGAAGGGACTCCTCCTCGTGTGCTGTGAGGCACAGTATAGTTCTGAGAAACCATGAATGTGTGGAACAGAAACGAGGGATGAAAAAGGATAGACAGGGATGAGAGCTGTCACGTTGTATTAGTACGACTGCACCTAATATGAGGCTATTGGAGGTCTTAAGGGAGATGTGTATTCAGCTGAGATTTGCAGCTACAGTGCCTCTGAATCGAGCAGCAATATGTTTATCATTACAGGCTACAATGCAAATAACTGGAGCGTTGAAGCAAAATGCAGCGTCCCCTCAGTGATATTTTGCAAAAAAATTCAATTCAATCATGATTCCCACCTAATAAAACAACAATGTAATGGTGAATACAGTTATTGTCAAATCTCTATCAAGACATTCTCAAAATTATTGTGATTCTCATTGTGATTGTAATGCCTTCTAGTGAATTACAATCAATAATATTAGTTCTAAATAAAATTAAAAAAAACTGTGAAGCCTAACAATAAGACAGCTCAAAACAAAGATGTAAATCATTTTACACACAGACACACACATATTTGTTAAACAAACATAAGCAGCATCAGATAAATAATTATATATACTGTAATTAGTCATTATTTATAATCATAATAATATAAAGATTTTCTAAATATTCATAATATTTATTCAAATATTCTTAGTTGTTGATCGCTATTAAAATGTCAAGAAAAAAACAATATCATGGTTGTTATTATCATTATTAATCTGAATAAATGTTATGAATATTTACATAATAATAATAATTAACAACAATGTATGTAATGTAATTAATAATAATTATGATTACTATTATTTTAATAATAATAATAATTATATTCATAAAATGTATTAACAATGCATATCGGTTGACCACCATTAAAAATATGTATGAACCTGTCAATCACAGCTGTCAATCATGATGTCACACCACCGCATCAAATAACTAACTAAAAACAAACTTATTTTAAAAATAAACACTTTAACTTTCATCAGCGTGATTAAAAACTACAGTAAATGACAGAAACCGATCGAGAAATAAGCGATCGAGACGCTTTGGCTTCACTTTTCAGGGCTTGTGCGGCACGCTTGGTTTAGACCCTATTCTGAATCAGGAGCTAAATTAGTTCCTCCAAAAGATTTCTTAGAACTAAAATAGTTCCTAGTTCCTGCGGTGCGAACGCGCCAAAATCCGGGTACTTCCACCAATAGGAACTATAAAAAGGTTGAAAGCCCCTAATATGACACGGGCAAACCAGACGGCCAAATCCAGTAACAACTTGCTTGCCTCTGCCTACACATGCTAACTCACCCATTAACTTCCCTCTGCATATATATGTAGGCAAAGGCAAGTTAGGAACACAACCGTCTCTCAGTTTCCTGACCTGTATCTCTGGCATGGGCCCGGCCCAGGTGGTATCGCTGTGCATCTGCGTGTTCAGCTGCACTGCTGGCAGCCAGGATAGCATGAAGACCACTGTCACGGGGCAAAGTAAAACTGCGGTGCTTGCTTCCTACTCCACCTGCTTCTTCTCCTCTTCCTACAGCTGTGAAGGACTTTTGGCTGGGTTGGGTGGGTGTAAGGGGCGGCGCGTAGTGTTCTGGTGGCAGCCCGTGATGGGCGGGGAGCGTCGACTGGCGGCGAAGTTCGACGGGCACGATTCGGCTAGGATCAACGAACACGGAGTCGTCTAATGGCAGAGTCTGCAGGAAATGGAGGCCGGAGCTGGTGAGGGGAGTCTCGATGAGGTCCTGCCACGAACGCCGCTGGCTGGAAGACTTTCGGCCCGGAGAGCTAGCGCTGCTCACGCTGCCCCCATGTGTCTCGGATAGGGGGGAGCGGGACTGGATGGTCTCCGTGGAGGGTGGGCGGATGTGTTGGGACTCCTGGAACGGACTCACCTGTAACACAGTGGACAATATGCAAGGACCTTTTAGTCTGTATATTTTACAACTTAGAGGTTGGTGCACCAAGAAGCATAAATCCAAATTGAAGGACAACTATAACAAGAGGGGCATTTATATCCCTGTTTTCCATTTTCCCTGCTGTCGTCTTTTACAAGCTCACTGCTGTCACCCTTAGTTATGCTCTGCCTGGATGGAACGGTCTGAGACAGCAACACACGCACACACAATTCTCCTGCTTAGGATTAAAGGACTGATTTGCGTCTCCTTCATTAAGATTACAGAGGGCTGGAGCCAGAGGACCTCCTTAAAAAAAGTGCCCTTTGACTATGAATTTACAGTGGCCACAATCACCCCTGGGGTCTAAATAATTAATGTGTCCTTCATGTCCCTTCTGTCCACCCCTTCACACCTCATTCTTCATCCTGCTCCCCCTTCCTCTCTGCCCTTCTCTTGTCCCACCATGTCTTTCTGCATTGCATCACCTCATTTGTTTCCTTCAGTCTAAGTTTTATGTATATGGAGTACAATACAGTTCAAAAGTTTGGAGATAGGACATTTTTTTTTGAAAGAAATTAATACTTTTATTAAGCAAAGATGCATTGAATTGATCAAAACTGACAGTAAAGACATTTCAAATAAATGTCATTTTCCACTTTCTATTCAGCAAAGATTCCTGAATTTTTATTATAAAAAAATGTATCCCAGTTTCCACAAAAGTATTATCCAGCACAGCAACTGTTTTAAATATTGATAATAAGAAGAAATGTTTCTTGAGCATCAAATCAGCATATTAGAATGATTTCTGAAGGATCATGTGACACTAAAGACTGGAGTAATGATGCTGAAAATTCAGCTGTGCCATCACATGAATAAAGTACATTTTAAAATACATAAAAATAGAAAACAGTTAAAGGGGACCTATTATGCAAAATTCACTTTTATATTGTTTTTAAGTAAAAAAAAGTCCATCCAGTCATGTTAATTTCCCCTTAAATCAGAAACAGTGTCTCAAAATGACGTGATGTCACATTGGAACAGGCACCGCCCACAACTGGCACGGAATCTGTCCTATTAGCTAAGCTCCTCCCTCGAGTGAGCTGTACAGTCCGCCATGTTCATCTCCTCGCCAGAGCATTTTACAGCAGCATTCAAGTAAGAACTGTATTCTTTAGAGATCCACCGATTACAATTTTCTAGGCCCATTCCGATTTCCGATTTTTCATTGAGTTTGACCTGCCGATACCGATTTTAGCCGATTCCGATTTCATTTTTTCTAACAACTTTACACAAATATTTATTTTCTATATATATATTTTTTTATAAAACACCATATACTTTTACCCAAACTGAATAATAAAAACAAGTTTACATGGGTAAATATTCTATAAATATTATTTTCTGACATACTAAACACACTAGACATGCAAATTCTGTGCATTTTGGGCACTTTTTCTGTGCAATCATATTTATTTTGTCCATCAAAAGTGTGCTGTCGCTTTAATTGAGCGTGAGCCGCTGACGCATGCGGTGTGAAACGGCCGTAATTCATGAGGTTTCCTACATGTGTCGACGGACAGCGAGTGGGTCTGTTTGTACAGTAAAATTACGATGCCACGCAGATGTGCTGTTCCTGGCTGTGGACAAACAACATCTTTGAATACGCTGCCGAAAGATCCAGACGTCAGGGAAAAATGGATGCACATTATTTTTTGCGAACGTCCCAGTCACGGCAGTGTTAATTTAAGCGTTTGTTCTATACATTTTAAGGATGACTGTTTTGAGGAAAAAATCCCAAAATGATGCTGGCTTTGCCAGAAAACTGTTGCTCAAAGATAAGTCCGTGCCGACTATTCTGGGCTCAACAACGACGACGCAAACGTACTTTTTATCATGGCTAATTGATTTAAGTGCAGCTTTTTACACCATTTCTCATAACATCCTCACTGACAGATTAGTCTCTATTGGTTTCACTGATACACCCTTGGAGTGGTTTAAATCATATCTTTCTGGCCGCACTCAGTTTATCCAGCTTAAACATTTCAAATCCGAATTATCCCCTGTCACTTCTGGTGTTCCCCAGGGCTCTGTCCTGGGGCCCCTTCTGTTTATCATCTATTTGCTGCCACTTGGTCATATCTTTCGCAAATATAACATTAGTTTTCATTGCTATGCGGATGACACCCAGCTCTATATGTCCACTAAACCTAACACATCTCTCCCTCCCAGTTCCCTTTCCGATTGCCTAATAGAAATCAAATCCTGGTTTTCTTGCAATTTTCTGAAATTAAACAGTGACAAAACTGAGGTTCTCCTCATTGGCACTAAAACCACACTGACTAAATCTGACAGTTTTTCTCTTATTATTGATAATTCCACAGTTTCTCCTTCCCCTCAGGTTAAGAGTCTGGGTGTGATCCTAGATAGCACACTTTCTTTTCAAGCTCACATTAATAACGTCACTCGTTCTGCATACTTTCACTTACGTAACATCAATCGCCTCAGACCGTCTCTCTCACTCACTAGTACAGCAATTCTCGTTCATACACTGGTCACATCCCGTATTGATTATTGCAATTCACTTCTTGTTGGTCTTCCTTTCAAAACTTTACATAAACTTCAAATGGTTCAGAACTCTGCTGCCCGAATTATCACCCGAACTCCTTTCATTAACCACATTACTCCTGTGCTTCAGCAGCTGCACTGGCTACCGGTTAAACACCGTATTGATTTTAATCTTGCACCTTTGTACCTCACCGACCTACTTCATATTACCGCACGGACCCGGATTCTTAGGTCCTCTTCTTCTATATATCTTACTGTACCTTCTGCCCGTTTGACCACCATGGGGTTTAGAGCCTTCAGTCGCTCAGCCCCTCGTCTCTGGAACTCTCTTCCACCAGATATCCGTAATATTGACTCCCTCTCTATTTTTAAATCCTGCCTGAAAACTCATCTCTTTAAGATGGCATACCACACATGATCAATCCGTTCTTAACTTTGTTTTTAGTTATGTACCCTGATTTTATGTTCTGGAATTATTTTAATTATTACAATTTCTTGGATTTATAAATGTATTGTACTAGTATGTGTTGTGAGGTGACCTTGAGTGTCTAGAAAGGCGCCATAAATAAAATGTATTATTATTATATAAACACATTTGTATAAGAGAATCTTGAAAATATGTCGCCTTTCTAGTAGGCCTGCATGTGATAGAAAATAAAAATGTTTGCCTTTATCAATGCTGCATCTTCAAAGATGGCCTGTGCATGTCCGTGGTACACCCTATCATTTCATTGAAATTAGTTAAATAATGTTAAACTGTTAGCAAATTAAGCTATAGGATAATTATGCAACAATAATCCGTTTTCAAGTGTCTCGGGTTACAATTTTTTTATTAATTCAAATAGTTTCACTTTCCATGTGGACACGGGCTGATCCAGTCTTCGTTGTTGTGGTGATGGTTCTACCAGAAAGACTCGGGAGATAAATTGATATAACAGCGTATATTTATTAACAGCCCAGCAAGCATGAATTTATAAAGTTCTTTGGCGTAGGCCCCGTCCTTAGAGAGCAATGCGAGGGTAGCGGAATCTGCATATCCTGCCTGAAGACGAAGGCAGGGGCGCAGCCGACCCCCCCTGGAGGTTAAGGAAGGGACCATCCTGGTGGTGGTGGGGAGGATGAAGGGGAAGGTGCCATCTGGGTGGTGGTTGGGGAGGATGGAGGTACTTGGCAGCGTCAGCATCTGCGAACTCAGACGAATGTAAGTACCGATCTTTTATACTGTGAGTGTTAGCACATGATTGGTTAGGAGAGAAGTAATACGTGGCACGCTGATTGAGTCTTCCTGGCAGAACCTACGCTGAAGCTGTCATTTCTACCAGAAAGACTCGGGAGATAAATTGATATAACAGCGTATATTTATTAACAGCCCAGCAAGCATGAATTTATAAAGTTCTTTGGCGTAGGCCCCGTCCTTAGAGAGCAATGCGAGGGTAGCGGAATCTGCATATCCTGCCTGAAGACGAAGGCAGGGGCGCAGCCGACCCCCAAAGATAGGTGGAGGAATAATTCCACCGGGACGGAGCCCACCCCCAAAGAACTGAAAGTAAGTATACCCACCGGTCGAGCATCCTGCAGTTCCTGAAACGAGAAAGAAAAGTTAGAAAAATAACGTAATAAAAGCGATATAGTGGGTATATACTTTTTTATTTTTATTTTATTTTTTATAAATAATGCATGGTTATGATGCCTATAGACACGGCCGCAATGGACCATTAGACCGTGATGGCTGTACGTGAACATGGTGAAACAGACAACATAGAGACGAGGTCCAATGGACCACACACAGAAGCCATAATAGCGCAAGGTCGAGATGACCACATAAAGACGAGGCCACGATGGACCACTTGACCACGATGGGCCGCACATAAAAGCCGATGAGGCGCCAGGTCATGATAGACCACATAAACACAAGGTCAGCTTGACCACAGGCCATGATAGACCACATAAACACGAGGTCAGCTTGACCACAGGCCATGATAGACCACATAAACACAAGGTCATGCTTGACCACAGGCCGGCTTCGACCACACGTAGTAAGGCCGCGATGGACCAACATACCTCAAGGGCACACACAGACAAGCCGCATTGGCCACACAGCCATGATAGACCACATATAAGCAGGGCCACGATGGCCACGAGACCACGATGGGTCACACACAGGACAGGCCGCGATAGACCACACGGCCATTGGACCACATAAAACCGAGGCCGCGACGGGCCACAAGCCATGATGGCCGCATAAAGGACAAGGCCACAGTAGGCCACACGGCCATGGGAGACCACAGACACGAGACCGCTTAGGAGCCACAACGGCCGCTAATGCCACATAAATACGAACCTATAAGACAAGGCTACTAAGCCACACGAAACAGCGGCCGCGATGGACCGCACATAGGACAAGGCCATTGAGGCCACACGTAGACGGCTAAACAGACACGACCATTAGGCCACATGAAACCGAGACCTCTATAGGTCACTGGACCACGATGGGCCTTGGAGGACAAGGCCACAGTAGGCCACACGGCCATGGGAGACCACAGACACGAGACCGCTTAGGAGCCACAACGGCCGCTAATGCCACACAGAGACAAAGCCTATAAGACTAGGCAACTAAGCCACATGAAACCGAGGCCACGATGGGCCACAGACCACGATGGGCCACACGTAGGACAAGGCCACAATAGGCCACACGGCCATGATAGACCACACTGAACAAAGGCCGCGATGGGCCCGGCCACGAATGGCCACGCACAGGACAGGGCAGCAATGAGCTACGAGCCGCTAAAGGCCACACATAGACGGGCTAAACATAGACACGGCCGTAAAGCCACATGAAACCACGACCTCTAGAGATCACTAGACCACAATGGCCTTACAGGACAAGGCCACAGTAGGCCACTCGGCCATGGGAGACCACATAGACGAGACCGCTTAGGAGCCACAATGGCCGCTAATGCCACACGAAAGACAAGTTTCACGAGACAAGGCCGCTAGGCCACACGAACCAGGCCGCGATGGACCATGAGGACAAGGCTGCGATAGGCCACACTGACCGTGGCTATGACCGCCTACTTGGGACAAGACCGAGCTCAGCCACTAGGCCGAGAAGGATCACACAGAGACGAGAGACAGACTGAACAGCCACACGGAACGGAGTTGCAACACATAGAGACAGACACAATATGGCTTATCAGATGATGTGAATAAGCTGCTGCTCGGTAAGTAAGTGATATGCAACCGAGACACCACCACCAGTATTTGCATGAGGATTTACCTGGATCGTTACTGGAGAGCTTGCTGAGCTTCAAGGATGATTTTAGAATCGGTTCTTATATAGGATTCGAAAGCAGAGGAAGACCATCTTCCCATGATCTTAATGGCTGATGAAGAAACTCCTTGTTCAGCTGCTGTAGTGGCTGCCCCAATTCTGGTGGAATGGCCAGTATAGAGAAAAGGGGATAGACGGCAGCTTTTGAGGACAGGAGCTAAGTGAGACCTGAACCAGGTTTTAGACAGAGGTGCTCCGTTAGGTAGGATAACAGGGGGAGTGATCTGAGACTTGGCAGATATTAAGGAATTTAATCATAGATGAGAAGGAACAGAATTTATTGCTAATTTTGGAAATTGTTAATGTGATAACAGAACATGAATTCTAGAGTACATTTAGCAAAGTTACAACACTCGAAAGGTCAACCATGGAAGATTTCATTTAGCGAGATTGCTTTAAGGACTACGACAAACGCTGAACGGCATTCCTCCTGGGTTAGTGGCATCACAAACCCTTAAATTACATAAATCCGGTCCCCAGAATATGATTTATAGATATCAAAACAGAATGAGCAAATCAATGACTAGAAGATAACTACGCGTAAGCTGCGTAATCATGAACTAACCATCCTGAAGTGAGGTCTACATGTTTACACTTCTTGGGTCTCTCCATCTTTGACTGACTCGGATTTGAACAAGCTAAAAGTTTTTAAATTTGTCTGTGAGGGGTAGGCGAAGCTGTAGTACGAGCTGTTGAAACTCCGCCCCCTGTGCTGGGAGCAGTAGCCTGACTGCATCCGAGGGATAAACAAACTGTGTGCTTCACTCGCCCTCGAAGACAATTCCGGCATCAATACGAAAATATCTGAGGGGCTTTGTGAGCCAAAACCCCTCGCACGCACCCTGGGGACACCGGAGACCTACCACACATAGATTTTGTAATTGTAGACGAGGAAGGAACAACCGGCCATGATCAGGATGGGAAATAAGAGGAATCTGAAAAGAAAGTGAAACATTATAACAAATACTGCAGAGTCTGAGCTTTTAAGGTGTTGGGAGCCACGCCTTTAGTGAAATATGGTCTAGCTGGATTGACTTAAATACATGATCTCTGTTAGAGGAGGGCAGGGTGATGGATCCGGGTTGCTGAAGGGTGAAGCCATCTGAAGCCTGAAGACTAAAACTTGAAAGCACGTAGACATGGCATTGCAGTGGCCAGGAATGAGCGCGACCTTAATCATGAAATTAGAGACTACTGATTGCCAGATAAACATTCAGAAATAGAATGACCGCCTGACAAGAACTGCTTTAGTGACGCAACAGAGCTTCGTTAGCACATACGAGTTTTACCACACTTCGACCCAAAAGGACGTTAACAGCCGCTATAGGATAATTCTGTGAAGCGTGGATGAACGAGCCGGAGTAGGCTTGGTAATATGTCTGACCTTAGCTGTTCCAAATGCCCAAATCTGAGATTGGACATGCACCTTCGTCTAGCTGAATCGGGTCACTTAATTCGCCACAGTGGGCCAGCGTTAACACAAGAAAGATGTCCTGCTTAGAATAGAAATACTCAGTGAATTTTCGATGACCGAGCAGAAAGCATATACTAGTGGTGTCAACAATAATAGATTTGGTGATGCATCGCAATGCGGGGCATGCACGATTCAGCATCGATGCGGCAAAGTGCCATAATCGTTTATTTCGCCGTTTATTTTCTGGCCTTGGGTTGGACAATAAAGTTGTGAAGTTTCAATTACATCCGGGGTCATAACAACAACAATCAAGATGGCTGAAGCGGAGGGAGATGACCGCGATAGACGAGTAATTAAAATCGCACCCAAAGCTTGGAAAGCGGACATCTGGGCACATTTAGATTCTACGGAGTTAATGGGAAACGTAACAAAACTTACGCGATGTTTTAAAACCTGCCACACTAAAATCAAGCACGTTGGCAATGCAACGACAAAAAGTTGGCTGTTATTATTGCACTATTTAATTTCAAATGGTTCAGAAGCAGAGAGATGGGAAACATTTCTCGTTCAAAGCACTGAAAGCAGTGATTTAGGTTTTCTTTTCCAGGTTTGAAAATGCCTTATCTGATACCCTGTACCATTCAATTTTATTTTGTTTAATGACATTTATGTCAAAGATACAGAAGAGTGATAATACACACATAGCAGCCTATAAAATCTGTTGTTCAATATATGACTGCTTGTATTGCCTCATGACTGATGAAAAATTTGCCTTGTGAGCAGAATAATTTTGATGCATCGCAATGCGTCGTAGAATCGAATTGTTACCTGGTGAATCGTAATCGAATCGAATTGTGAGGGCAGTGCCAATTTATTTATTTTAATAGCACTAAATCTTAATCTTATTAATCTTAGTACGATACTTACCTGAAGTGAGGTAACGGTATACCGATAAGATACTACCTCGATACACTTGATATTGTGTTGACTTGAGCGTAGAATACATTTTCAGCTGCACAGCATATACCTGACATTGCTCTTGAGTTGCTCTTGTAGGAATTAAGTTTTATCCACGGCCGGGAGATGCTGGCCATGACAACCAAGTGAGTCCCTTGGATAGGAAAAAAATATATTAACATTTAAATCGTGCAGATGAGTAAAACAATGTCACTTGAGTCTCTTGACTGTGATTTGTTTTGGTGACACATGCTATCAGTGGATTAAAGTAGTCACCAGGAAAACGTGTTACAACGATTGTACCATATCTGTTATTGTAGACTTTTTAAAAATAGTATAAGACATTTGTTAGAGAATTTCCAGCACTTGTAAATGTATAATATACTGTCTTTGTACTTTACTACGCATATGCAGAAATATAGTGACCAACTGTTCTCTTAAGCTAAGCTTTTTTCCTTTATAGATATGGTGGTGGTCATATATTAACATGAAAAACTAAAAATAGCCGGACATCTCTGTAAATACCGAAGCTGATGAATTAAGAGAAGGCATAACGAGTTGAATTGGGTAGCCTACTGCTCCTTTAAGTGGAACGCACTCTCTGGTGAGTGGGCAGCCGGTATGAGACGAGAGCGCGAGCTTTGAATATAGCATGTAAGCCGGTTAACATTTGTGTTACTCTTATGCTGGTTTATTTATATTCGGTTATCGTGAAGTATATGCGAACTGCCCATGTGTGCGTGGGATCAACGATGCTGAAAAGACATGAACACTGCGCTGCCTGTGGGATATCAGTTACGTGAATCTAGCTTACACATGCTACAACCATCCAGCGAGCTATCCAGCCATACTGTAAAGCGTTACAGTATGTAGCGTTGAAGACTGCAATCTGTATCCGCAGTTAAGAAAACTGCCACGTCACCACAGTCACGAATGAACTCCACCGCTGGTGAAGGAAGCAGCGGAGTAACCAAATAAATTAATATACTTACCTGAATGAAGTTTGAATATTTGATCGTGAGTAAATGTTAACGTGGCTGCTGGAAGCGCAAACGTGAGAACCGACTTGAAAGCGTTGAAAGTGAATTTGAACTTGAACTGAAAACCATAGAAGATCGTCTCTCATGAGATGAGTTTCCTGCACGCGTGTCTCGCACTCGCGCGCCGTCAGAGTTGGTAAAACCGACGATATGATTGAGTGTTGGAATGATTGGAATTGAGACGCGGGTGAGTACTTGGCAGCGTCAGCATCTGCGAACTCAGACGAATGTAAGTACCGATCTTTTATACTGTGAGTGTTAGCACATGATTGGTTAGGAGAGAAGTAATACGTGGCACGCTGATTGAGTCTTCCTGGCAGAACCTACGCTGAAGCTGTCATTTCATTTTCCTCTGATTCCGGCTCAAACATATAAGGTTTTATCATTGCAAGAGTCATTGCTTCGCATGCATCACCCGCTATTAAATAGTTGCGCCGAATTCGCAAATGTCTCGGCTGGGGGCGTTAATAATTGATGCATAGGCACTGACGTTAGCCAATCATAACAGTGGGCATTAACACTGAACTCTTAAAGGGGAAACACCCCCAAAACAGACTGTTTGAATCAGAGGATGAGAAACAGGGTGGGAAAAGGTCATAAATCACTACATTTTAAAAGTTTTTTGTAAAAAAAACTATAGTAATACTATAATTGCACCTAAGGGAACATAATAATAAAATAAAAAAAAAACATGTCATGACCCCTTTAATACACAGATCTAATTACACATGCGATTTTTTCCCCCTGCAGTTTACATTCACAGATATAACCGACTGTGTTTATGTGAACTTTTTGTGTGTTTTGACATAACCTTGTTGTGTGTATTTGACAGTTTAAGAGCAATAAGTCCTGAAAGAGAACTTAGTTTATTACTCAAGGGACCATCTGACACTCGGCTTTCTGTGCGCATGCTTCGGATGTGTGCGGTCAAAAATATATATATATTAGAAGTTTAAACTGATATGGCTTTAAAACGCATGCAAAAAATAACTTTCATCATGATGAAGAACTGTAATGTCACATGAGTGTGACCGCGATAGAAATGATAATCAAAGCCAAACAGTTGTTTCTTTTGTTTTTGGCAGAGTATCCGAGGCATGAGCTAAAAAGGCTGCCCTCTTCTGGATATAGGGCGGGAAGCAGCAGCTCATTTGCATTTAAAGATGCATGCATGAAAACAGCATGTTTTTGCTTCAACTATAAAAATGGGTTAGTTTTAATAAATGATCTGCAGGGTATTTTGAGCTGACCTTCACACAGACACATTCTGGGGACACCTGTGACTTATATTACATCTTGTATAAGGGGGCAGTACTTGAATACACCTTGTGGTGCAACCTGGACACATCGTCAGTGATACTCCCGGGGTCATAGGGTGTTTCGGGTCTTACATCAGACACCCTCACCCGGGCGACCCAGCCGGGGGTGATCAGGCCCCGACTTGTGTCCAGGTAGCGCCCTACGCCACGCGCCCCCCCTCCTTAACCAGAGCCACCGTGCTGCCTTTTCAGCGGCTTCCAGGATGTTCTTAATGGCTCTTTGCCTGTGCAGTCCGCAAATCCCTAAGAGTCCCAGGACCCGGTGTAGAGACTGTCCTGCGAAGCCCCTACAGCCCACTTCAACAGGCTCACAGCGGGCCTTCCACCCATTCCTCCGACACTCAGCTACCAGATCAGCGTACTTGGCCCTCTTCCTTTCCTGGGCTTCCTCCATTCTATCTTCCCAGGGGACCGTTAGTTCAATTAACACCACCTGCTTACTTGCTGCAGACATCAAGACCATGTCCGGTCGTAGTGATGTGACGGCAATGGATTCTGGGAACCCCAATTGAGTCCCCAGGTCCGCCAGGAGGTGCCAGTCTCTTGCTGTTGCGAGCAAGCCCCCTTGGGTCTTTCTAGGGGGCTGAGGCTTCTCGCCTGCTCGAACAAAGGCAATTGCAGACTTGGTTGGATGATGCTGCAGATCCCTTTTTTAAAAATCTTACTGACCCCAAGATTTTGAATAGTAGTGTATGTGAGGAGCAGAATTACATGATTTTGCCTGGAGTGAGCTAGGAGCTTTCGGAGAGTTCAATATGACATGAGTAACGTGTTATTGGCCCATAATGCAATTACATTTCAGACACATGTTGAACACAAGAACCCAAGCAAAAAAAGAAAGACATGACTTACTGAGGTAGGGTGTGGATAAGTGTCATACGGAGGTGGAGGGCTGTCCAGTTTGGGTGTTGAGGGCATGTGATCAGTATCCTCATGGTCACTCTCGCTCCAGTAGTCTGAGGAAATGACAGCAAATATCCATTAAACAAACGTGAAGGCCAATACTGAAATTTGAAGGCTGCAGAAAGCAGACAGTAAACTTCATTTAAAGTCCCCCTGTGGTGAACATCAAGTTTGTACTGTTGTTTATGTCTATGTGGTGTTTTTAATATACTTTAAGACAAGCCATGTGATAAATTCATCAGTCAACACCATTGCTGAGTATTTTCTCCTTAAAACTGCAGTTAACCAAAGAGAGTCTTAAAAGTGCGGTTTGAAATCGCCCATGTTCCCTGCTGTCACAAACAAGTAAACAATCCCGTCAACGTGCTATCATTCCTATCAAGCACTTTGGCCATTTTAACACAGTGAACACAAAAACACCTATAAGAAGGAACAGGAAAAATCAGGTACAGCGGGAATTATGAATATGATGTTTATTATGATGTTACGATGAACTATATGCCTTTCTCCACTGACTTTCTATGATGTTCAAAGCATTTCTAAGGATGCTGATTTTTAGAAGGAAGCTGTCTGACTCTGAGATGGTTAACGTGAACATGGTTTGTGTAACATTAGCAACACATTATTAGCTGTTCGATAATGTAGTCAAGCCAAATGCTAATCATATCAATTACCATTATGTGTTCGACATTGTAGAGAGCGATACATTTAAAGCATTCAGATTTATCCATTTATAGACGACCCTGTAAATATGACCTTTTTCTTCTGAATCAGTTACTGTTTTAAACATATATGTCTGAATTAAACCAATATTTCTACTTGTCTTTCTTGTGTATCGTTTACTACAGTTACAACAGATATTCTGTGCTGGTGTGATTGAGTGGAGGCAGGGACTAATATGTATATTAATGGATCTGCATATACTAAATGAAGCAAGGGTGTAGAGTTACATTCAAGCTATTTTTAAGCATGAAGAAATTATTTTCACAGGATTTTTTTTATTATTGACTGTAGGGGGACTTTAAAAGATGTTTATGCAGTTTCTAGTCATCGTCATTGTAGCATTTAGTCATAAAATGATAACGTTCTAATTAGGGTATATAAAAAAAATATTCTGAAGAATGCCCTATACATGCACCCAACATGTACTTCATATGCAAATATTTATAGGACTTGCAGACCAGACCACACAAAGTGAGAGTGTGGGAATAATTGATCCGACAGGCTTAGCGGAGCATGAAGGCATCTTCTCACCATGATCCTGTCGGATCCTTTTCTGCTCTGAGTGAGCTGTTGCCGCCATGTTCATCCGACTGAGCCACCTGTGAGCAAACATAAAAAATGTTACCTGGGGAGCTCTTTGCACTGCTGAAATGCAGAGCTGAAAGGCTCTTTTGGGATGTTGCTAAAATTAGTAGCTTTGATCAGCTAAGGGAACATTAAATGAGATTCGGGAGCCTGTGCAAGAGAATTCATGAGGATTTGACAATGTTTCAGATTACAGTATGAGCCTTTTTTGTTTCTTATAGACATGTTTTCATCTTACCTATTCATATCATCCAAGTTGTCCGCAGCAAAGTAGAAGCTCTTGATTTTAGGATGGCAAGCCTTAAAAGCACTGAAAACAAGCAAGAAAAATAGACAATCAAAACATGCTGGCCTTTCCGATAGGGGTGTTTCTCTTGCTTTCGATTTGGTTTGGTAAAATACTTGATACACTTGGTGTTAGGGGTGCACAGATTAGTAAGACTGTTTCCATAGGAAATCAGTGTAGTGAATATGATTTGTTTACCTTTTTATGTTTTTTAAGTAACGTAAAGCGCATTTAGAAAAACACTCAATGCCGCTATAGTGTGATAAACTGTCATCTCTAGTTTATAATACCACTCACAACTTTTTGCGACATTCGTTGGCTTGATCAATGTTGAACTCAGGCAGACTGACAAAGCCCTCTGCCTTTTCATCCTGAGAAAGAACAGAGAACAGTGAAATTAAAAACTTTATCTAAACCGTCTAATGGGCCATTTTGTTTCGTGGTACTGCATCATGCAGATGAATGGCCTCGTGCCCTCACCTCTTCATTGGTGTACCAGTATAGGCAGGCGTCTTTCAGCACAACCCAGTACTTCTTCCATTTCTGAGAGAAGTAGCTCTTTGCATCCTTCTTCTTCCAGAGCCATCCCTCACAATCACCCTGACCCAAGTCTCGGCAGGAGATTCGCCGCTTACTAATGGAGGGCAGGGACCCAGCTGAGAAGGACAAAGAGAGAGTGAGAGAGATCAGAGATATCAACGTGGGCATTATAAATGAAAGGAATGGCAGGAATAGTATCAAAACAGTGACATTTTTGATGTACTGCCATATAATGGCAAAGAAACATCTAGACAGAACAATTATTCAGAGTGAGACTGTGTGATGAATGTGTGTAGAAAAAAATCCTTTTCTCAATCAGTATTTTTTCTTCCGTTTCCAGTCAAATTATTCAAATTACATTTAAAAATATTTTTTTAGACAACATATTATATTATTAAATGTATTAAAATTGGAAATAATATAAAATAATATATATATATAAATAAACTGATAATATGTAACAAAATTAACAAATGTATTAAAATTATTAACATTTCATATACAATTGTAACTATATTAATAATTTAAAAATATTTTTATTATTATTATTTTAATTATTAAAAATATATATCTTGAATTGTTTATTTTCCCCACCCCAATTATGATATATTTTTTTAGATTCTCTGAAAGCTAAACCTACTGTACACAAAATTTGTAGGATGACTCAATACTTTTCTGGGAAAACAATAACTTTTTTTGTTGTTGTCTGATTAAAATTATTTATCAAAAATATTTTTGCAATGTGGCAATAACTACAGGGTTTTAGAGCTAGTAGAATTTAACATCTCACCTCTTAACTTAACTTTCTTTGACCGGGAGAGCATGGACGATCGATCAAATGTCTGAAAGATAGTAAATAAATAAAATATTTAAATCATCTTATGCTGTGTCCCTTATAGTCTTGCATAACATTAAGTTGTCTTCAGAACACTCACAAGGTAGACAGAAGAGGTTTCAGATGTGGGTGTGGCCAACGAGTCCTGCTGCAGCATCTCCATCTGGAGGGTGGGGACTAGGGTGTAGTGGGCGGGGCTTCCACCTTTCTCACTCTTTCGTCTACTACGCCGACTGCTGCGACGTCCTGTGTGGTACTCCTCTGTCCCTGCCTTGTCCTCACTCACATATCGCAGCAGGGAGTTTTCTGTCAATAAATGTATGGGATTATGAAACCACAGTATATTGATTATGAAAATGAAAAAGCATTTTTCAATGCACTGTCTATTTTTTTAAATTTAATAGACCAGATTTGATTCTGCCTTTTAAATAATGTAATGCTTAGAGTTGAAATCAAATTATTCAGAGGTCTCATGATCAAGGAATAGGGATGAAAGGTGCAATGTTGCACATGTACAAATGTAATATAAATTCTGCCAGCATGACTAAAGAAAGCATTCTCTCTGCTCCTACTCCTTCAGCAACAGATCCTGGCCTCAACCAATGAGAAGCCAGCATCTTGGCAAGACCTCTATGTTGGAGTTACCATGGCAATGCAAAACCAAAAAATCCCAAAATCTCAAACAAAGAGCCAGCGAGATACTGGCAGACAGATCCCAGAACAAAAAAAGAGGTAAATATAGGAGAAACAGGACAATCTGAATGGAAGCGGATTTTTAAAAGGTTCAAATGGAGAGGTCAGGGCTAAAGTGATGAAATTCTTGGTTTAGTATAACCTAAGGAAAAGAGATTTAAGAAAAACATCCCCCTCAACATTCACCTACACACACACACACACACACACACACACACACACACACACACACACACACACACACACACACACACACACACACACACACACACACACACACACACACACACACACACACACACACACACCTCTTCTGATCTCTTTCTTCAGCTTGGCTGGATCTTCATAGTCTCCAACCCAGTTATATTCTACAGGCATGGAAATAGGCCTCAGCCGTCCTAGTACACAAGCACAGAGAAATCGAAATAAAATCAAATAAAAAAATGACTGCACAATACACATACAGTATTGGGCCAGGAGTAGAAGTATAACTCAATTTGCAGATATAAAAACATCCCTTCTGACTGACTGATCCCTCGTCACCCTGGCAAGACCACAAACTTGAATCTGACTTAAAAAG
Organism: Phoxinus phoxinus; assembly: GCF_949152265.1. NCBI lineage: Eukaryota > Metazoa > Chordata > Actinopteri > Cypriniformes > Leuciscidae > Phoxinus > Phoxinus phoxinus. Next base: position 17,500,579 of record NC_136892.1, on the reverse strand, counting down.
AGACCAGCATGAAAAGACAACCTCTCCTGACACTGAAGCTAGTCTGTAAAGATCAAACATCATCATGTAAGAAAGGATGTACCATATGTGGTATTGCTGTCCCTGCGTACGGGTGGAGGGCCCTGATTCTGATCATACTCGTAACAGTACAGGACCGCATCCTCATCCAACAGGGGGAACCGCCTCCGGCACTCCTGATCCAAAAAGGAATTGGGCGAATCAGAACCTTTAGCGGCCTGCTGGCAATTGCTGGTCAGATTCCCCATTTCATCTCTGCAATGGTAAGAAAAACCTTGTGTAATCTTCTATTACAGCTTTCTTGGAGAAAAAGTATTTCCAGTGCAAATTATATTTGAAGACTGAGTAATGATGCAAAAAAAATCTGCTATTTTAGCTATATTAAAGGGCACCTATTATGGAATTTTGAAATTTACCTTTCATGTAGTGTGTAACATAGATCTAAGTGAACAAAAACATCCTGCAAAGTTTGAAATATGAAAGTGCACCGTATATAAAGTTATTGTCTTTCAAAAGTAAGAGTCGACTCTGAGTCATTTTTATGAATCGTTAGAAGACCGAAGCTTTTTCTCTGACTAGATGACGTCAACTTGTAAAGTTATTTGAATACGATACGCCCACTTATTGCACTCCAAGGCCAGGGAAAATATCAGGGCGACGAGACGCTGTGTTCTGAACTACTGTCTATGGTTCTGAAGTGCGACTCAAAAGCCAACTTTTTTCATTTGCCCAAGAAGGAGCATTTGAAGACTAAGTGGCTACAATTCATATAACTGTACCACAGAAGTATAGTCCGAGCCTTGTGCTTTGTTCGCGCCATTTTGAAGACGATTGCTTTACCAACTTAAATGCACTCAAACTTGGATTCGCGAGCCGGCTGATATTGAAGGAAGGTTCAGTTCCAAGTGTATTTGCATCAGCTTCCTCCTCCGTATCACAACCTGTAAGTGTTATTAATAATTGTTGCTTTTATGTTTTATGTAGCATGCTTAATAATTATTTTGTTTGTTGTCTAAGCACCGTTTAGCTTCTAGGTCTTCAATGACAATTGTATTGAGATAGCCTATGTGAAGTGTTTGTCGTTGTTTTTGGAGTTGTCTTAAAGAATAGAGTAATACCTCGTAGTAACGTAACTACATTTTATTTTTTTTATTTTTGTAAAAACGTTATGTTTATGCATCGGGCTAACGCAAACAAAGACTGATTGTGCTTTTACAATATGAACTCTGGGCTGTGCTCGCTAACATAACATTACATTCTTTATCTTATTTTTAGTTTTTTACTACAAACTACAAAGCAGTGGACTATAATAATTATTATAACACAATTTAATTGATAAAAGCATCATTGTACTCCGTGTTAAACAATAAGTATTATCTATGTAAACACTGGGTCATCTGACCAATCACAGATTAGCGTCGCGCAAAGGAGGGGTTTGGAAAAACGAGTCGTTGAACGATTCATTTGGGAGTCGGTGAGCAAATCAGGTAAAAATAAATGCATATTATACGACAACAAAAGTGTTTTTTTGTCATTGCATACATGTAAAACTGTTGTTGGGGACTCCCTAAACAACATTAGGAACATTTTAAATGTCATAATAGGTGCCCTTTAAGTTATAGTATTTAACAATATTAAAATTTGACTGTATTTTCTGCATCAGAGACATCTTTCAAAAACATTAAAATCTTACCATCTCAAAAATGTTGTACTCTCTTTAAAAAAAAAGCATATGGTGTAAGGCGTTTCATACATATTCATACATATTTACAGTGTGGATCAGTGTACTAGTCTGTCCTCTTGTTGTAGAGATTGTCATTTTTGTCTGTGTGTGTGCACCTGTAATACTGTACCTGGGTGAATACGGCTCGTCAGGGGGAGGGGGGATGTAGAGGTCCTGTAGAGCGCAGCTGTCCCGTCTGGATGGGGTGCTGAGGGTGCTGGATGGTGTGGCCACACTGCTGCTGGGGCTCGGGGGGATGATGGGCTAAAAACAGTGGTAGGCTACCGTTAGCTTTAGCGTTTACAACATCCCTTAGGAAAATTGTTTAAATATACTTTTACGTTTTAATACAGGTCATTTTTAGATTTTCACTTGTCGATAATGAGTGTTTGTTATTTCGTTGCATGTAAAGAAACACATAAATAAGTCTACAAATGTCCTCTCCATTCACATGCACACTTCCGTTCAAAAGTTTGGGGTTGGTACGATTTTATAATGTTTTTGAAAGAAAGGATGCATTTATTTGATCAAAAACAGCTATATTGTGAAATATTATTACAATTTAGAAAAATAATTGCTTCCCATTGTAATAAGTTTTAAAATGCAATTTATTCAGTGTCACATGATCCATCAGAAATTCTCTTTTAAGAAACTGTGATACACTTTTTTCAGGATACTTTGATGAATAGAAAGTTCAAAAGAACAGCATTTATTTGAAATAGAAACTTTCTGTAACATTATAAATCACTTTTGATCATTTTAATGCATCCTTACTGGAAAAAAAGTATTCATTTATTTTCTTTTTTAAATCTTACTGACCCCAAACTTTTAGTGTACATCACCAAGATGTCTTTTCAATGTTTCCGTTGCAAATATTTAGAATGCATTTGAATCCAATCCCTTTATCAGATTGCTGTAATATACAAATATGATGCCCAAAATAGAATGTTATTTATAGAAATGAAAGCTACATCTCTGCAACTGATAAGTGCTTAATAGATACAGTAGTTATTAAATGACAAAAATGGCGATATTTTTATTGTTTCATGAAAATTTCAAGGGTTATCATACAAAAACTACTGATTTAACATTTTCATCACTGAAATATAATTACCACAAATTAAATGACAACTACTAAAATTTTAAGAAAATGAACTAAAATTAAGTTCAACAAAAATAATAAATAATTTTACCAGACATCAAACAATCATCCTAATGGCAGAATAACCTGGCCTGTGTGTCTTTGTGGAAGAAGACATGCGAAAAAATAGCATTGGCCATCTCATTTGAGTGTCCAGTCATACTGAGTCTGTTTCCTCCTGCGTTTATGTATTTAAAACACTTTGTGCACGCTGAAGCGGCTTTGGTTCTGTGTAAATAAAATGCCGTCTCAATGTCTTCAACTGTTGTCATGACAATCAGCGTGTCTTGTTAACTGTCAGCTGTGCAATAGAAACGGCAAAGAAAAAAATGAATACGTGCAATTTACACACTGCACAGTCAAGCGTCTAAAACGACATTCCACATTTTCCTCTCAGGCCACAGTAAAGCTTCCTGATGCACAGGGGCTTCGGTGAAGCTGGAGAGGAGATTGGGGAAAGAGGGATAAGCAGCAGATTAGAGGTAAAAAAAGATGAAAGAGGAAAAAAAAGGAAGGTTAGTGGGTGGGTGGGGGAAGAGTGGAGTGAAGATTTTGCCATGCAATCTAGTTGGTCAAAGCCCTAAGGGAGGGGGAAGAGTGCTCTTAATGCTGCTAAAAAAAGAACATGCCCAGATTGGGGGACTACGGCACACAGCATATCATCAATTCACACACACCACTTAATCCTCATACCGCACACATCCCGTCAGTACCTGCAGGGCGAGGGGCTTCCATCTCATGTTCTTGAGTAAGGCTGGGGCTGACGTGAGAGTGCTCTGAGGTCGCTTCTTCAGCGTGAGGGTCACCCCTGCAGGATTGCTGCGTAAAGAGTTCACCAGGTTCTTCAGCTGCCAGCCCACCTACGCAAGTCCAACACACGTGTTGACCTCACCACGAGAGAATCAGATAACATTCCAGAGCATTTTGTAGTCTTGTTAACGGGGGGTCATTCTTCATCATGTCATATACATCTTAACATTTTGGATAAATACTTGAAAAAAAAAATCAAGATGGGAAACTATACACTACCATTCAAAAGTCTCTGATGCTCACCAAGGCTGCATTTATTTGATCAAAGATGCAGTAAAAACAGTAATATTGTGAAATATTACTACAATTTAAAATAACGGGTTTCTATGTTCATGTGTTTTATAATGGAACTTATTTCTGTGATGCAAAGCTGAATTTTCAGCAGTCATTATTCAGATCTTGTCATGTCACATGACCCTTTAGAAATCATTAAAATATGCGGATGTAGTGCTCAAGTAACATTTTCCTATTATTATGAAAGTAAAAAAAAAATCAGGATAAATAGACAGTTGAAAATAACAGCATTTATTTGAAATAGTTTTTTTTTTTTGCAACATAAATGTCTTTACTGTCACTTTTGATCAATTTAATGTGTCCTTGCTGAATAAAAGTATTAATTTATATATGTAAAAAAAAAAACATACTGACCCTTGAACGGCAGTGTATTTCTTAACATGAAACAATTAAGAAAAAATATATTTTTTTCTAATATCTTTTATTCAATCATGTTCATTTTCATCTTGTTGTGTAATAATAAGGCTACCATTAAAGTTTAGGAGTATACTTTTGATATACTAAAGTATATCTTTTTATAGAAGCTAAAATGAAAACAGAAAAAATATTTCTTCATTACGAAGTGTAATGTAAAGGAATGATCGAGTCATGTTAGCAGGTAAAAGGTAAAATTATTGTGTATGCCGGTAATAGAAACGCTCACCACTGTCTGATGATTGACCTGTATGACCTCATCACCAGCATGGATTTTCTTACAGCGGTCAGCTAGTGACTGGAAGAGGAAGAGGGACAGAGAGAAAGCCATTGGATTACACATAATTGTTTTGAAGATTACATGTACAACCAACTGTCCATGCATGTCATACTGAGATGAAATATATTACTGAAATATTGAAAATGACCACTCACTCCCTCTGTAGTGCCTGTGATGACATGTAGGCCATCATAGGTTGATTTGATGTACATGCCCTAGGGCAAGGAGAAAGACACTTTAGAGCCATTGCCTGAAAATATCGGACACACACTGAGAAAACACTGAAAGTAGCTTGCTGACATGACATGCAAGCACAAATCCACTCTGACACACAGGCTCATGAAGGAGAAGAGATATAGTGGGAGAGAGAGGGTGTGTGTGCATGTTTATTTTTATCTATCTCTATTCAGGCTTTATTGAGCGGATACTTAAAGTGTCAAGTGTGTCTATATGTAACTGTGAAATATTACTGCCTGAAGCTCACACCAGCATACCATCATTAATGAAGATGGGGTACACGTGGCATCTATCTATCTATCTATCTATCTATCTATCTATCTATCTATCTATCTATCTATCTATCTATCTATCTATCTATCTATCTATCTATCTATCTATCTATCTATGATCCATCCATCCATCCATCCATCCATCCATCCATCCATCCATCCATCCATCCATCCATCCATCCATCCATCCATCCATCCATCTATCTATCTATCTATCTATCTATCTATCTACCTATCTATCTATCTATCTATGATCCATCCATCCATCCTCCATCCATCCATCCATCCATCCATCATCCATCCATCCATCCATCCATCCATCCATCCATCCATCCATGAAGTAAAAAGATCTTCAGTTTTGAATAAGTAAAATTTATAATAAACTGTTCTGAATTAATGCATTACATTAGTAATATTTGTTTATTATTCATCATTTAAAGAGCTTTTGATTTAAAATGCTATTAAAAAAACATCCTAGTTGGAAACCTAAATTTTGTGCATTAGAAGAGAGATAAGAAATCAGGCATCCAGATACCCACCAGTCCCTCGGTGGACCTTATGTTGTCCAGCTGCACCACTTCCAGATGGGCGGCCTGGGACACCATGGGGTCCGAAGAGAGGGAAATGATGTGGTCACACACACCTGAAAGTGTCTTACACTGAGGACAGAGAGAATAATTGTGGATATCCTGACCAAGAGAGGCTCAGAACAAGTATTCTATCAGGCTACAATATGCTGATCGTTTCGTTGCATGTTCACTGCACAGCTTCGTAAACACCATCTGCGCTGAGATCGAGACTCGCCAAGATGCACTGTTTTATGAAGTAATCATGTGACCAGGATGGTCTCATAAGCATAATTCTCCATGATCTTGCTTCCTTCTTTGAATTGATCCATGCAATCACGATTCTCTCTCAATCTGCTGCTGGTGACTAATCAGTAAAGGTGTTCCTGGTGTTGTAAACGCAAACTCTCTCTTTCTCTCACTGTCACTCTCAGATGAAATGTGGCCTGGCCTGGTATTTATAGCAGAGAGCCAGCTGTACCCTGACTGACACTGCAGCATGGGCTAGACTGCATGAATCAAATGTGAATATATTTCTCTCTCACTCACCTCACACATACTCTCGCTCTCTCTTTTTTTTCTCACTTCGACACAGATTTCTATTTTTGAACAGAGGAGCTAGATAAGGAGCTTTATGTAAATTAATCAAGAGCATGTGTGAGAATATAAATGTCACTCTTACCACATGCAGTATCTTATTCTCTGTCTCATACACTGTGCCATCCTAAAACACAAGAAAAGAAAATGCGATTTTAACAAATTACATTCTGATCTCATCACACTTACAACCTCATAACTAAAATACTACATGTGATTGAAACAGAATTATACATTTCATTTATAACACAAAAATTTTATAATCAGTATTTTATTTTTCCAGTAAAAATAAATTTAAGCATACTATTTTCTTATTTTGTCTTAGAATTTTAAGTTTTTAATGATTTAAAATAGTATATTTTTTTATTTACACAATTTCATATTAAGAATATATATTAATAATGGATTAAGTTTTGTTTTTCTTAGCCAACTGCAAAACGTTTTTGTTTTAAGCATAAATGTCACAAACTTTAGTTTGATTTATGTAAAAAAAAAAAAAAAAAACTTAATTTGACATATGTGACCCTGGATCACAAAACCAGTCACAAGTTGCATGGATATATTTGTGGCAATAGCCAACAAATACATTGTATGGGTCAAAATTATCTATTTTTCTTTTATGTCAAAAATCATTAGGATATTAAGTAAAGATCATGTTCCATGGAGATATTTTGTAAATGTCCTACCGTAAATATATAAAACATTTATTTTTGTGAGTGAATGCAGCACAATCGCGAATATAAATGGACCACTTAAAGGCGATTTTCTCAATGTTTTGATTTTTTTGCACCCTCAGATTCCAGATTTCCAAATATTGTCCAATCCTAACAAACCATACATCAATGGAAAGCTTATTTATTCAGCTTTCGTATGATGTATAAATAAATCTCAATATCAAAAAATTGACCCATGTGACTGGTTTTGTGGTCCAGCGTCACATATATTCTCTAAAAACAAGTCCTAGGTTGCAATTCTGTTTCTTATGTATTTTTTCTTTTTTATATATTATACTGGAAAACAAAGATACTAATATTTTTTTCTGTAGTGTTATATAATGCTAAATGGTTATATAATGCTTTATAGTTCATGTGCATTCATGTCATGAAACTTTGATTAATATATATTCAATGGTGAATCATCAGAAGTGTTGTATAATATTTGCTAATGACATGTCAACAAAAGTTATAAAATGCTTCCCAGTTATGTGATCCACATTTGATTTCTGCTCTAATGGGTAAACAGAGTTTTGGGATGTCTCAGATGAGGAGCTGAGCTTTGCTTGTAAAACAAAAGAAGAAAAGGCACGGAGCTGGCACGGAGACTTGCACCTATCTGAAATAGCCAAAGGCAGAGTTCTCTGTCTTGAGCAGACAGCTGAGGAGGAGATGAGTCATCCTCCCACACCGAACCTGGTGCAACACTTTTCCTCGTCCTCCTCTCATCTGCTCATTTCCTCCACTCTCCATCACTCTGCTTAATGGTAGTCTGATTTCCAGCCCGTGGGTGAGGGAGCTTGGGGATCTCGACTGGCCACACTCATGATTAATCTTAAACATATTGGGAATCTCCTTCAACACTCAACCTACACATCACAGCCTGATTCAAAGGAGAGTAATAAAGATTGAGCTAATACACATTAGTGTTTCATTAAGAGAGGACAACTTTATAGAAAGTTTGAATGCGTGAAAGGCCCTTCAGAGTGTGGTATTTTTCACTTCCCAGGACGTATCATAAAGAGCCAATTCTACAGGCCTTCATACATGTTCTGGGACACGTCGCTATTCTCCCACCTGGGACAGTCTGTGCTCGCCCTCAATGGCCCATGCCAGAGCAGCACTATTTCAATCCAGGACAGAAAATTGAGAAGGAGAAAAAAATGTCCATGGCCTCCTTCTAAAGAACCTTCTGCCCTAGAAACTTCACCCTGCTTTCCATGCATCCTCGAAAAAGAGATTTAGTCCTAAAGTATGGCGTGACACTGGTGCGGGTGAAAATGAAGATAGACTCTAGGTCAAAAGAGACTTCTTAACTTTGCATTTAATTTTATGGATATGGGATTTAAAGGTCCCATATTGTCAAAACTGAAATTTCCTGGCTTTTTTCATGATGCCAGAGGTCTAGGGGCTATGAAACTACCGTATAAGTTTTAAAACAGTCGATCCACAGACAAATGCACACTGCCTGCATAAAGTAGCTGTGCCTTTTCACAAGCCGCTGTGACTTCCGTATAAATGTGATGTCAGAACTACTCGGTCACCGCCTTCAGTCACCACCCCCACCAATGGTGGGTCACTCAGAAAACAACAGGCCAATCAGAAGAGAGGCTCATGAATATTAAGTAGACAGGCCAAAATCGACCTGTTCTTGGCAGAGCTCCTGAGAAAGGAGCTGTGAAATATATATTAGGATGTTTTTTGGTACTTATACCGGAAATATATATTCTTAAGGACATCAAAACCTAAAATAAAACTTCAGAAAGGTGTACAATATGGGACCTTTAAAGGGACAGTTCACTCAAAAAATAATATTCTGTCATCTTTTAAATAAAATGCATAAATACATGCATATATATATGTTAACAAGTTTACTTTGGCAGCCCTAAAAATACATTTTGTAAAATCTTATTTATTGTTTATTTTCTCTACAGTTACTTTTATGATGCTTTTTGGAGCTTGACAGTAAACATATTTTGGGTTCGGAATGACGTGGAAGTTAATAAATGACAAAAATTGCCATTTTGGAGTAAATTATCCCTGAAAAAAAGATGAAGGTGATATGTTAATGTTATAATGGAGTGTTTCAGTCCATACCTGCTGAACTATTGTGGTCAACTCCAGACACAGCTGAATCACATTATTCCTGGTCATGGAGTAGTCTGCTACGGCAGCGAACGGAGACCTGATGAAGAAGTAACATCTGCCATTAACCATTAGATCACTTCTAATCACAACCATTTTTTATGTCTAACCTTCCTCGCTGTCGCTGCACTGCCAAAGCCGAACTGAGTCTAATTCAGGCAATGGAGGACATTCATGATGAGGAATGAGAGCTAAAAGGAGGTGAACCAAGTAGCATGTGGAGAGGGAGGGAGATGAAGAGTAACAAAAACAGAGAGAGACAGATAGACAGAGCTGAAAGCGAGAGGAGAGAGAGGATTTTTCGCTCCAATGCACTAATTCACAGAGGCTCCGGCAGCAGGAGGAAGCTCTGCTCACGTGCCCCATCACACAGACTGCAAAGATCACGGTCTTTCTATCATTACGAGAGTCTTTCATTTAGAACATGCTGTTCCCTTCTGTGGCCATAATAAATTCATTTCCATCTGATTTTGTTAATATGCTAAGGATATTATTATTACAGCATACAGTATCTTTTTGCTATATATAATAAGTATACAGTATTTATATATTTATATTACAGACTAGACTGGGCTCAACAGTAAGAAACAATAAGGCCTGGTCTGAGTAGTTCAGATTTTTACTTGCCATTCCAACATTTTCATGGGCCCCAACATAATTTTTTTTTTCATACTTTTCAATACTTTTATTCAGCAAAGACAATACATTGAACTGAAGTTAAAGACATGTATTAAGTAAAAAAAATGCATCACATCTCCTACAAAAATATTAAACAGCACTACTTTTTTTTCCAGCATTAATAATAATACTAAATGTTTCTTGAGCATCAAATCAGCATATTAGAATGATTTTTGAAGGATCATGTGACACTGAAGACTGGGGTATTGATGCTGATAATATTTCACAGTATTACAGTTTTTACTGATCAAATAAATGAAGCCTTGGTGAGCGCAAGGAAATCTTATCAAACCTAAACTTTTGATGAAATCTTTGGTTCTCTTACGAGAGGTTCTCTCGTACTGCGTACTGAAAGTACGCACCGGGTAAAGTCTCTTAGCTCGAGATATTGAAGCCAAAATTTATCCTTAAATTTCCATATCTTGTAAACGCAGTGCAGCAGCAGTCAGACCTAGAGCGGGCAATCTAGCGCGCTCATTGGCTGCTCCGCGGCAACTGCTGCAGCCTACCACTGAGCCCCTGGCGTGACGTCACGCCCAATGAGGGCGCTCCGCGCCCTCACGCGGCCAAGCCCGCCAAAATGGGAGTGGCTTAGCGTATATAAGGGGCAGTTCAGGCTGCTAACACTCGATTTTAATCTCTTCAGCGACGCTCTACGCTACGCTGACCTCCGAGAGAAGCCGCCGCCGTCGAATCCAGCGACCAGCCAGCTTAGGACAGCGCCTGAGGAAGCCGGCCGTCTTCGCCACCTTCAGCCGTCCGTGCCAGCTACGCTATCCGGCGACAAAGTATCCTTTTCCAATACCTCTCCGTGAGCTCGCCGCCGCGACTCACGTCCTAAAAGAGCAAAGGCGTTTGTACAAAAATGCCTCGTCTTTCCTGCGGTTCGTGCCGAACCGCGCTCAGCGACGGAGACCGCCACGTGATATGCGCTCTCTGCCTGGGCCGAGACCACGCAGCCATCGCTCTCTCGACGGGTGGCTGCATCGAGTGCGACGAGATGGCGATTTCGACCCTGCGGGCTCGACTCGCCCTCTTCAACGTCGAGGCTGTCGCTCCGCCTCTCTCCAGTGGCCTGCGAAAGAAGAAGCGCCGTGCCCAGAGACTCCCGGAGCCCGTCGCTCGCGAACGCTCGCCGGAACCTTCCCCTCGAGCTTCGCATTCCCCTTCACCGCCCCCCCTTCCCGACGCGCAGATGACGGCTTCGGCCCTCACTGCCGTCGACACAGGGGACGAGGCGGGGGACGACGCCATCGACAGCTGTTCTCTCCTGGCGTCGGACAGTGAAGAGTGGTCTGGATCTACACACTCCACCTCCTCTTCGACGCAGGAACCTGGCAAGGCCCGGTCTAATGTGGACGCCGAACTTATCCGCCTCCTCACCATGGCCGTTGACCAACTGGGCCTGGACTGGTCTCCACCGGAGGCGCCCGCGCCCAACAGGCTCGATGGGTGCTTTTTACCTAGCCGCCGCCTAGCGCCTGCCTCTAGGTCAGCACCCTTCCTGCCGGAGCTCCACAGCGAGCTCTCTAAATCGTGGAATGCTCCATTCTCCGCGAGACTCCGCTCCCCTGCTTCCTCGACTCTCTCCCACGTGGACGGAGCCGTCGAAAAAGGCTACAGCCGGATTCCCCCAGTGGAAGAGGCGGTCGCAGTGCATCTTTGCCCGCCATCACCAAAATGGCGCTCAAAGTCTGCCCTCCCGTCGAAAGCCTGCAGGACCACTTCAGCCCTTGTCGGCCGCGCTTTCGCCGCCGCCGGACAAGCCGCTTCCGCCCTGCATTCTATGGCTGTCCTCCAGATCCTCCAGGCCGAACTCCTCCGCCGTTTGGACGAGAAACGCCCGGTTCAGGACATCGTGACGGATCTGCGCAGCGCGACGGATCTTTCCCTCCGCGCCACGAAATCCGCAGCACAGGCGATGGGACGATGCATGGCTTCACTCACGGTAACGGAGAGGCACCTTTGGCTGACGCTCGCCGAGATGAGTGAGTCTGAGCGCGCCGTGTTCCTCAACGCCCCGCTCTCCCCCGCCGGCCTCTTCGGCCCTGCGGTGACCGGGATCGTGGAAAGGTTTTCTGAGGTACAGAAAACGTCTCAAGCCATGAAGCTGTTCCTCCCACGACGCGTTAGCTCCGCTGCAGGCCGCTCCCAGCAGCCTCCTGCACGAAGCTCATCGCAACAACGCCCATCGCAGCCTCCATCAGCTTCGCAGCAGCGACAGGGCGGCCGCCCTCGATCGCGCTCAAACAGCCGTCACAGACCGCCTCCCCCCCGGGGACCGCGACAGAAGATCGTGCTGAAGCCTGAAGCCGCGAAATCCTCCTAGCCACCGCGAAGAGGAAAAGATGCGCGAGTCCCGCCGCCGCCGCCGGACCGCCATCAAAGTTAGCCGCTCTGTCAGTCCCCTTAAACAAGGCTACTGCAGTTGTGTATTTAGCAGCCAATGAGCCACTCACAGTACACGCTCGCCTGCACACAAACGCCGTTTTCACGGCGACCCAGATAAATCACAAAAAGAGTGTAATGTCTGTATATACGGCTCACGCCGATTGTGTTCTATGTGTAGAAAATGTGCCCACTCCAATGTGTTCACCCCTACACACAAGCACGCCCCCCAGGTTTGTCACAGAGCCCACTCATATAAAGCGGGCACGCGCCGCTCGAGTGTTAAATGTAGGATTTGTGCCCACGTCCCAGTGCCCACACCTACAAAATGTCCGCTCTGCTGTACAGTTATCACGGGGGGCGAAACTAATAAAGCCAATAGGCCGTGTTTCAGATATAAGCGCCGCACGTGCTCACGAGCACGCGCGCTCACTGACGAACACTGTTCCCCCCATATCGCTCACAAGCACCGCTGTTCGCGCCACAGACTATTCTCCGTCCCTAGCGACCGAGTTACTGAATGCGAAACGGCAGGCTGCTGTAACCAGCGAGCAGCATTACTCAGCAAACGAGGGCGCGCGCGCCGCGCTGATACCTCCGTTTCAGTTCCTCGAGCCCGCGCAGTGCGGCGCTCAGGACGCGGAGACCATTCTGCCCCTAGCTATGCGTGCGAAAGCATGGGAAGCTATCCCGGGCGTGTCAGAATGGGTGCTGAAGGTTGTAAGACAAGGCTATACACTGCAGTTCGCTCGCCGTCCCCCGCGCTTCCGAGCCCGTACAGTGACGAGCGTGAACCCAGAAGTAGCACACCTACTTCGCGCAGAAATAGCAAAACTGTTATGCAAGGGGGCGATAGAGCCGGTACGTCCTTCTATGAGCGAGTCAGGCTTTTACAGCCGTTATTTTCTCGTGCCCAAGAAGGACGGAGCGCTCAGACCTATATTAGATCTGAGACATTTGAACAAAGCTCTTATGAAAAGACCGTTCAAAATGATCACGACCAGACAAATCCTCGCGCAAATTCGCCCGAGGGACTGGTTCATTTCTCTCGATCTGAAAGACGCGTACTTTCAGATTCAGATCATACCCCGTCACAGGCCATTCTTGAGATTCGCCTTCGACGGTCAGGTATATCAGTACACCGTCCTGCCGTTCGGCCTGTCTTTAGCACCCCGTACATTTACGAAGTGCATGGACGCGGCGCTCGCTCCCCTGAGGCGTCAGGGGATGCGAATATTGAACTATCTGGACGATTGGCTGATTTTAGCACAATCAGAGGCGGAACTTGTGTCTCACAGAGCTGTGCTACTCAGTCATCTGGAAAACCTGGGTCTCACGGTCAATTGGACCAAGAGCTCACTGCTGCCCCGTCAGTCAGCTTCCTTTCTGGGAATACAGCTCGACTCAGTGGCAATGACGGCTCGCTTGTCAACACAGCGCGCGCGCCGTGTTCAGCGTTTGGCCGCATCTTTCCAGAAAGACAAAGTGTTTCCCCTGAAAACGTTTCAGAGATTGCTGGGCTTTATGGCCTCAGCCGCAGCAGTGCTCCGGCTAGGTCTATTGCGTATGCGCCCCCTGCAACGATGGCTCAACGCTCGTGTACACCACCGAGCGTGGGCTTCCGGCGGTTACCGAATCAGAGTGACTCAGAGCTGTGTTTCAGCTCTGCAGCCCTGGCTTGTGACCGACTGGTATCAGCGGGGAGTTATGATGGGAACTGTCTCGTACCGAAAAGTTATCTCGACGGACGCTTCCAACCTCGGTTGGGGCGGGATATTCGAGGGCAGACCGGTCTTTGGCCTATGGTCAGACACGGAGAAGCTCCTCCATATAAACTGTCTGGAGATGATAGCGGTCGAGTACACTGTGAAACACTTCCTCCCTTTTCTGCGGGGCCACCACGTACTGGTTCGAACGGACAACATGTCTGTGGTATCGTACGTGAACCGCCAGGGCGGTGTCAGATCCAGGGCACTCTGCGATCTGGCGGAACGCCTCCTCGTCTGGGCTCAGCACCACGTGCGCTCGCTCAGAGCCACGCATGTGCCAGGACGCCTGAACGACGGACCGGACAGACTGTCCAGGAACAACGTTCCCCTCGGGGAATGGTCCCTGCACCCTCAGTCAGTCCAGTTATTGTGGCACCGCTTCGGCAAGGCGGAAGTCGACCTATTCACGTCGACAGACAACGCCCATTGCCTAAGGTTCTTTTCAAAGAACGAGGACGCTCTGGCCCAGACATGGCCCAGATGCCCGTTATACGCGTTCCCTCCGGTCTCATTGTTACCACAAGTAATCAAGAGAATCAGGGAAATGCGTCACTCGGTGCTCCTCATAGCCCCCCGATGGGAGAACCAGACATGGTTCTCGGAGTTGGTGCGGCTGTCAGACTCAGCCCCATGGCCGATCCCGGTGAGGAAAGACCTCCTTTCCCAACCCGGCGGATCGATTTGGCATCCTCATCCAGAGCTATGGTCTCTGCATGCATGGATAATCAATGGGTACCCGTTGTTTTGCCAGAAGGGGTCGTGAACACGATCACGCAATCTAGAGCCCCCTCTACCAGGCGGCTTTATGCGTCTAAATGGTCGGTGTTTACTAAATGGTGCACGGACAAGGGCTTACAGCCTCAAACGTGCGGAGTCTCGTGGGTGCTTTGCTTCCTTCAAGAGATGTTGGAAAGGGGCAGGTCCCCCTCCACGCTCAAAGTATATGTCGCGGCCATCGCAGCGTTCGCCGAGTCGACGCTCGGCCAGGCGATAGGAAGGAATGAGCTCATCATCCGCTTCCTTAGAGGAGCCAGGAGGATGAATCCCCCACGGCCCCCCTCGGTTCCTTTCTGGGATCTTTCCCTGGTCCTAGAGGCCCTGAAAGCACATCCCTTCGAACCGCTTCACTCTGTGGATTTGAAGTACCTCGCGCTCAAAACCGTGTTTCTGATCGCTCTTGCATCAGTTAAACGTGTGGGTGACTTGCACGCGCTCTCTGTGAGTGCTACGTGCCTCGAGTTTGGACCTAATTACTCTAAAGTCATCCTTAAACCGAGACATGGTTATGTCCCCAAAGCGATCGGTACCCCGTTCAGAGCACAGATCATTTCGCTCTCAGCTTTGCCGGCATCAGACAACGAGGTCGATACGAACCTCCTTTGTCCTGTCAGAGCACTGAGAATTTACGTCACGCGCTCCGCCGCCTTCAGGCGCTCGGAGCAGCTTTTTGTTTCGTTCGGTGGGCGCACCAAAGGTCTCGCCGCCTCGAAACACAGCCTATCCAGATGGATAGTGGACGCTATTGCTGCGGCTTACGCGTCAAAAGACCTGCAATGCCCCTTGGGCGTTAGGGCTCATTCCACCAGAGGCATGGCCTCGTCGTGGGCTTGGTCCAGCGGGATTTCTATTCATGACATTTGTACGGCGGCAGGCTGGGCCTCCCCGTCTACATTTGTTAGGTTCTACAACCTAGAAGTCCCCGCCTTGCAGGCTAGACTCCTTTCAGTCTGAAAAAAAAAAAAAAAAAAAAAAAAAAAAGTCCTAGCGACTCACTTGTGAACTGCGCTACAAGGGTAGATGTGTTCAAATATAAGACCGGCAGTGCCGCTCTGTATGTATATCCCCTCATATAGTGCTTATGTACAGGTGCGAGCCCACTCTGTTGGCCACCTAATTTCACTTATCCATGTCCCCCGGGGCGTTCCCCCCTGGGATTCATATAGTGACTGCTTAAGCGCACACGGCGTTTACAAGGGGTTCCCGGTGCGTACTTTCAGTACGCAGTACGAGAGAACCTCTCGTAAGAGAACGTACTCGGTTACTTACGTAACCTCGGTTCTCTCTAGAAGAGGGAACGAGTACTGCGTTCCCTGCCGTGTCGCGCTTCGAGCTCATTTCGCTTCAGCGATCAAAATCGAGTGTTAGCAGCCTGAACTGCCCCTTATATACGCTAAGCCACTCCCATTTTGGCGGGCTTGGCCGCGTGAGGGCGCGGAGTGGTAGGCTGCAGCAGTTGCCGCGGAGCAGCCAATGAGCGCGCTAGATTGCCCGCTCTAGGTCTGACTGCTGCTGCACTGCGTTTACAAGATATGGAAATTTAAGGATAAATTTTGGCTTCAATATCTCGAGCAAAGAGACTTTACCCGGTGCGTACTTTCAGTACGCAGTACTCGTTCCCTCTTCTAGAGAGAACCGAGGTTACGTAAGTAACCGAGTACGTTTTCTTTAAAAGAAAAAAAACTTTAAATTTACAAAAATAGCTATAAATTCATAAACGCACAAATTCATGAAAAACGTAGTAAATGATAAAAGGTGCATTTTTACTACTTACTGGTGCATCACTAGCCATTTTGATAAAACCGATATAAGCTAGCTAGATGAATTTAGCTTCATTTTAGCTAAGAAGAAAGAATTTTATGAATTGTATCATAAAAACACATATACATGATAATTTTCAGTCATGTCTTGCTTACAGTTTCAGTCAACAACTTTATTTGTTCCAGGGGTGCGTTTCCCAAAAGCATCGTTAGCCAACTATGGTTGCAAGTTCCATTGAACTCTATTGGTAACGACAGAACTTGCGACCATAGTTGGCTTTGGGAAACGCACCCCAGGTCGGTTCACAAGAAACGTGTACGTGAACACTTCATATAACGGATACCCGCAATGCATTACAGTGTGAAAGACCCAAGACATTGACTAGAAGAACCAATCAACTAGTCGACTAGATGGTATAAACCATAACCCAGAAAATCCTCTCTATAGAAGAAAGCACAAGGGCATCATTTATCTTAATGAGTGCACTGAGCAGCATATCTGACTCCAGGGTTCATATCTTACACTGAATAATAAGACTGTAACGTACGAATATGATCACCCAGGACAACACTCCTGCTGTCATCCTGTCTGGGGAGAATAAATGAGGGAGACCCGGAGGCCAGGAATAATCTAGGGAGACGCAGCAGCAGATTAATTGCACTCACAAATTATGAGTGTGTGCGCGGTTAGGCAGGACACTTGGCGTACTGCACTAACGAAGAGGCGTGGCCAACGAGAGCTTTAGCTGATGAAGGAATTAATGCAAACTCACAAAACACGACCTTGCGCACACACACTTGAGAGACAAACAGAAGTGCTTAGCAGACACGCTGGCCGCTTTCAGGGCCAGCTCCTCCAAAACAGAAGAGACTTACGTAAGCTTTTTACTCATCTTTTGTTTGTCAGCTGATTGCTCATGGGTGTTACATAAGGAAATCGGCATGATCGTGTCATCTGTGGCCTCTCGCATGACCTCACTGATGAGTTCACAACAATGAAGCCTTTTACCCGAGATGAGCGGTCATGTGACCGTACGC
This sequence comes from Phoxinus phoxinus, assembly GCF_949152265.1. NCBI lineage: Eukaryota > Metazoa > Chordata > Actinopteri > Cypriniformes > Leuciscidae > Phoxinus > Phoxinus phoxinus. Next base: position 17,482,959 of record NC_136892.1, on the reverse strand, counting down.
ATGGTAGATAAAAGAGCAGGATTACTGAGGCTGCTTTCATTGAACTTTTGAGTTTGCTTGTAAATAAATACAGCAGCCCTACTTGGACACATTTGGACACTTTATATGTATTCATTTCATTGCCTTTACAAAATATCAATTCATGTGGGATGTGGCATCTGGAAACCAATTTATCCCAACTAACTTAATTTCAATATATCTATTGTTTTATCCTCAACAAAGTATTTTTATTTGCACACAAATATGCTTCTGCTATCTTTAAATGCAAAACAAATATATCTTTAAACTGCAAAAACATCCATACATTTTTAAGTCAACTAAAGTTCCCAACAGTGTTATTTTAGTATTATTATAATTATTAACATTTTGATTTAGCTTTTATTTCTATATTTTCATTTTTCAATTTTAGTAGTTTAAGTAATTTAATAATTAAGCCTTTTTTTCTTTTTTTTCTATTTAGCTTACTTTTTTTAAGGTCAATTCGTAATTTTAGTACCAGAACTTAAAAACAAAAAATAGAAATCTTGCATTGGCAACTAACTGAAATAGATGAAAGTTTAAGTTTTTTTCCCCAGTTTTTTTTCATCTAATTTGAACATTTTATTTACATTTAATGGAAATCATTTTTAATAGTTTTAGTTAACAATAACAACCAGTGAAAAAATTGTATCCTTAAGCACAATTTATTTGTATGGTCTTTAGTATAACTAAATGTATTTGTGGTCTGTTTTAATTGGAAATTAATTTTTAATTGTAGTACTAAATGCATTTTAGTTGTCCAAAAGCAGTGCTAAAGTTTAATTAAAGTTGTATTAAATATACTTGTTTGTGCTAAAGTGAAACTATTCCAAGTATATTTAAGTACACTTTAAATGTCTACTCTTGTATTTAAATTTTGATGTGCAAAATTCACTCAGTATAAACTTCAAATGTATTTTGGTGACATTACAATTGCAATAAAAGAGTATTGAACATACAATTCTTTTTTTTTCTTTTTCTTGGCATCCGTCTGTCTCTGGAGACAATGGAATATGCGTCAAGGAGTCTCTTTGGTTGTTTTGCAGCGCCTGCTGTGACTGTACAGTCCGATTTTGCAGTTGCTGCAGGTGTAGTATGTGCCTGGGTCTGGATCTGTTGGTGCTATATCTGCTGATGCAACTCTCTGCCATCTGCGCTTTCTCCGCTCCTCCCACTCATACTCTCTTTTCTTCTCCGACACTTTGATAGTTAATTAATAACTATCAATAACTGTAATTAATGACAATTAATAGTATACTGATAACAAACTGAGGTCATACTATCCTTTACGTGATTTTAAAACACATTGTAATTGTGATTCGAAGTAAACTTGAAGTATGCTAGTGGCATCATTATTGTGTGCTTCAAATATACTAAAGAAATCTTTATAATTAATGGCACAGCTTAAGAATTTAACTTTTACTGCCATTTTACAGACACCCCCCAGTTTACCAGTAAACTAACTTATCAGGAGAACATCTGTTAAAGGGGTCATGACATGAGAAACCAAATTTGCCTTGATCTTTTGGTATATAAGAGGTCTTTGTACCATTAAAACGTCCTGCAAGTTTCATAGCTTAAGACGTCCTCCCCATTATAAATGAATCATTTATTTAATCAAGCTCTAAATACAGCTCGTTCTGGATCCATGGTAAGAAGTGACGTCACGGTACGAAGTGACGTACCAGCGTTTGCATAATGATCGCCTCCAGCAGAAGACAACTACGCTTAAAGCGCAAGGCAACTACGCTCATTTCATATTATTGTCGCGCCCGCGCGCCGCGCGCCTCACAAGTGTTCAGTCGACGGACAGTGAAGTGGGTCTGTGTACAGGGAAATTACGATGCCACGCAGATGTGCTGTTCCTGGCTGTGGACAAACAACATATTTGAATACGCTGCGAAAGATCCAGTCGTCAGGGAAAAATGGATGCACTTTATTTTTTGCGGACGTCTCAGTCACGGCAGTGTTAATTTAAGCGTTTGTTCTATACATTTGAAGGATGACTGTTTTGAGAACAAATCCCAAAATGATGCTGGTTTTGCCAGAAAACTGTTGCTCAAAGATAAGTCCATGCCGACTATTCTGGGCTCAACAACAACGATGCAAACTGTAAGTAATGTGTTTAAAACTTTAAACTACTTTTTAAATACGCCAAATCCGCAAATGTTGGGCGTTAATAATTGATGCATAGGCACTGACGTTAGCCAATCATAACAGTGGGCGTTAACACTGAACTTTTAAAGGGGAAACACCCCGAAAACAGATTGTTTGAATCAGAGGATGAGAAACAAGGTGGGAAAAGGTCATAAATCACTACATTTTAAAAGTTTTTTGTAAAAAAAACTATAGTAATACTATATTTGCACCTAAGGGAACATAATAATAAAAATTAAAAAAACATGTCATGACCCCTTTAAGACAATGGGAACAGATATATGTACATTGAATGTGGGAAACACTACGGACTGGATTCGAACACTCGGTTTAAAAGTTGCGCGACCACGCAGATATGTATTATGCAAAACTGGGGTTACTTTGTGTTCTTTCTATACTGTTACAAGTACTGCTATAAGCAAACCGATTTTTCCATTAATGACAGCACAAATTGTATGGATTTAAAGACTGCGAATAGCAGAGAAAAGTCTCAATATAGGCGCAGTAAGCGGTGCGTGAAAATAAACGCGAAACTGCATAGAACATGAGAGTGCGTTAAACTTGAAGCTGTTGAAGAAATAAAGCCAGCAGACAACATTAAATATCATCTGCAGAATGTTTTGCATATACAATGGGTGGGTATATATTATATATACATATGGGCTGTGTGTGTGTGTGTGTGTGTGTGTGTGTGTGTGTGTGTGTGTGTGTGTGTGTGTGTGTGTGTGTGTGTGTGTGTGTGTGTGTGTGTGTGTGTGTGTGTGTGTGTATTTGTAGGTCATATTTAAAGTATTTTTTGTGCTCAGAGAACATGATTTTGATAATCACTTTTAACAAGTTTCAAACATGTTGTAGATGGAATTAGGAACCTAGCCAGTGTACTTTCTTAAAGATGAATACATATATATATATGTCGTCGTTCTCCAATTGCATTTGTAAAAGGTACTACTTAACAAATTCATTTGTAGTGCACTAAGTTTGTATGCTTGATGAAAGCATGAAATAACTACATGTATAGTGTATTTTCAGTTGGTACATAGACATGTCAAACTATTTTTTGTAAACCTAATAAATAAATCTATTTGAAATACAATTCAGTATATTTATTTTTCACTAGGGAACAATACTTTTAGGGCCACTAGATATGCAGCTGCACTGTTTAATGTTTGAAAATGTGTCTGTATGCATATCTGTGTTGAGTGTGGGTTGTGTTTGCGCCTCTTTGCAGGACTAACCTATCCAACCAAGCCAGCAGGCTCTTGGCGGAAGCGATGAGGTCCACTACAGAGGTCAGAAAGTCATTGGGAAGTTTTCGGGTGGCTCTGCCATCATAGTGACCGCCCCTCCGCCGGCCCGTTATGAAGTTCTGCAGGTTCTTGGCTGATGCGTTCAACTTATGGGTCAGAGTCTTCAGGTTCTCTGTCTCTAGTCCATAGTTCTGAATAAGAAAGAGCAAAAAAGATCATCACAACCACCAAGAAAGAGCTAAAGATACTTTTTGTGAGCATGCTAAACTATGATGATAAAAAAAAAAACATGTCCTATTAATAAACTTTTTTAAATCTCTCTTTTCAGGATTTTCACTTATGCTCCAGCTTCTGTAATACTGTAGCTTACTCTTGAAACTCTGCAATGTGGTACTCTATATATTATTGGCTCTTGTGTGACAAATTGCTTGTGATGTTCCACATTTGTAAGTTGCTTTGGATAAAAGCATCTGCTGAACGATTAAATATGGATGTAAATGTAAATGAAACGGGGGAAGGTAAAGGCAAGGTCATAGGCACTCTGTGATGCCGTCCTAGTTCACTGGGAAAAAGTAGTTTGAGTGGTTTTAAATAATGGAGGAAATAAAATGGAGAAGGAGAAAAGGGTCACTTAAAGGTACACAACCCACGCAACATTAACGTGAACTTAACATCATAGTTCAAGTGAAACTTAATAAACACCTTGCTATAAAAATATATGAATAAATCAATATATATACCGTTCAAAAGTTTGGGCTCGCAATACGATTTTTTAAATGTTTTTGAAAGAAGTCTCTTATGCTCACCAAAATTTTATTTATTCAACCTAAAATACAGTAGAAACAGTAATATTGTGAAATTTAATTACAATGTGTCAATATTTTTTTTAAATACATTTTAGTAGTTTATTCCTGTGATGCAATGTTAAATTTTCAGCATCTTTACTCCAGTCTTCAGTGTCACATGATCCCCCAGAAATCATCCTAATATGCTGCTGCTCAAGAAACATTTCTTATTATTATCAATGTTATTATTAATAAAAAGTTGTGCTGCTTAATTTTTGGGTGGAAACTGTGATGCATTTTTTCCTTTTTTAAAAATAAATAAATATAAAGTTAAAAAGAACAGCATTTATTTGAAATATGAATATTTTGTAACATTATAAATGTCTTTACTGTCACTTTTGATCAATTAAAATGTGTCCTTACAGATTAGAAGTATTATTTTTTTTTCAAAATCTTACGGAACCCAAAGTTTTGGTAGTGTTTATATGTCATTGTATGTCTCCATTGATTTATTTTAATTTTTATCAACATTTAATCAACAAGATGTTTGTTGGGAACACTGAATTTCTCCATAAGTGAATGGACATCACTAACAGCTTAAGTAAAAATATTATGAATACGTACAGAGCATATTTTTATCAAAATGCTAAATTTTTCTGAGCAGGCAAATCCCTCTGATACCCCCTTACGGTCATATACTCCACATGACACCACATAGTACGGATCTCCCAGAATGCCTTGCTGCACACAAAAGCCAGTGGGGATCTGTCATGCAATAGAACCAGCATGAGGGACAGATGAGTAATCATATATAATGCAGCAGGGCTCCATGTTGGACAAACCCAGAGAAGCATTACATAAGAGGCTTTCAGGGACTAGCTGGACTTAAGCACATGACATAACAAATGGTGGGAACAAGCAAAGAGGAATACAGGGGGCCAGTTTGCAAAGGCAGTGGCTAATATACCCCCATTCACCCTCCTTTTTCTGCCCTCTTCCTTCATCCGCTCAGGCCTGCTGTGTTTCTACTCTCACACTTTTCTTCACTCTCCCTCAGAGCCTTTCTCTCCTGTTTTAATTTGTTATCCTTCTCTCACCCGACTGCTGCCAGTTTTCTACCCACTCTGCCCACACAATCTTTCAGTCGCTCCGCCTCTCTTTCCCTCCTTCTGCATAAGCGTCCTTATTTCTCTTGCACCCCATCAGAACGGCCTGGAAACTGTGTACAGGATGACAGTGGGGAATGGAGGGATTTTCAAGGAATTAAAGTGTTTGTGTTGGCTATTATAAATTGCACAGGATGCAATTACCATAAACAGAGGCAGCATGGGAAAAACAGGGTCAGGTGCTTCAGGTATAAATATAACGTATAGTGCTTGAGTGATTTGGGTATTTTAATGGTTAATATCTAAAATTGGGGTTTTCAACCTTTTTAATGACACGGACCCCCAAATATGATGATCCTCTTTGCCTTTGCTCTTGATGCATCTAAAAGTATTATGATGGTGGGTGGAAAAAGTAAATATATTTTTTCTATAAGGATTATCCATATAATAATTAACACATATGTATATTTGATACAATCGTGATGCATGAAGCATAATTTATGCTTATCCACATGCTATTTGTATTCATTGTGAAATGTCAAAAAATGTATAGTAAGAAAAATGTAAATATTATAAATCTATGTAAATATGACACGGAAAATATTTAGAAAAATATATTTACTTTTTCTACACACCATCAGGATACTTTTAGAAGCATAAACCTGAAGAAAAACTTTAAACTATGGATGCGAATAGAAAATAAAATTCCTCTCATGATTTCTCATGACCAGTCTTTAGAAAGCAGAATGAAAAAGTAATAATATGAAATTCTGTATATTTGAACCTTTTATTCATTTGCTTTTTTTTCTTTTTTTTCAAATCCCCTGATCTATTGAACAGGGTGGATGTAATAAATGTACATAATACAGCTTACATAACAGATTTACTAACAGCTTGAGCCAGCGCAAACCCTCTTTTGGCGTTAACAAACTACTGTCAGGATTTAAAAGACAAGCAGTGAAAAACGAGCACTGAAAAGGCGTGGACAAGGTTATTTTTGCGGCTGACCCTATTGCACATGCATTTGTATGAGTTTCTCTTTCAGACGCTAAATGTATGGGAGGAGAGTATTTAAATGAATCATGCAAGGTGATTTACTAATGTTTGCGCTGGTCAACTTACTGGTATTTACGCCATTATTTACAGCCCAAAAAAGCATGTCTTAAACCATACGCTAGTTTGCGCTTTTCCTGATAGATTGTGCTGGTAATTATGTAAATGATTTGACTGCGACTGTGTTCTTTAATTTGCGTGTCGTCGCGTCAGTAGATCACGCGCAGAACTTTCCACTCCCATCTGCACTTTTTTAAAATTACGCTCTCATACTAATTTGCCCTGTTTAGTAAATCTGGCCCTAAATCATGGAATATAACTGCTGGATCACTGTATTCACCAATCTGCATCCACAACCGTAACTACGCATCTTGTAATTGCTATTATTCCATTTCAGTTATGTTATTATAAAAACATAACGCCAGCATAACGCGAAACATAATGCTATAAAACTCACTTACTCTGTAAAGCAGATACAATTTGTGTTTGTTGAGAACACAATGCACCTGTGTTTGTGTGTTTGCGTGTGTGCTCACCAGCGCACAAAGCAGGTCCACAGCCTCCAGAATGAGTTCCTGGTGGCCGATTCGAGAAACACCCAGATCTTCGAGCTCCTGATGTGTGATTCTCAACAGCTGTTCACCGCCCACCTTCTCCTGCTCAAAGTTTTTAATGTACTGCTGCAGACAGTCATCCAAGCCTTGAAAAGAGCAACAAACAGCAATATGAAGACATCATTCAAAATACCAGAGCATCCTGGATCCTATGTATTCATTTACAGCAATTTGCTTAATCTACTAAGAGTTATAATCTGATTAAATATGACTAAAACAGAGATTATAAGCAACTACGGTCTCAAATATATCTCCCAGCATGAGAGTGTGGGAGCCGATTGCGTGTTTACATGGTTACCATCAATGTGTACAGCACACATAAATATCCTCTCTAGGACAGTGGTGAGGGATTGTGAAAATTTTGGCACACAGCTGTTTAAACAGACTTTATTTTGTGGACCGATCCAGGCACACAACTTTGAAATGCTTTGCTGTCATGAACAGACGTCAGTGGACTTCAAGCACTATTGTCACTAATAAGGGAAGACCTGTTTGGCGAGCGCTAGCTGTTGTCTAGGAAACACATGCCTCCCCCGTGCCCCCTACCCTTCAACTACACTGATCCTTCACTATTGTTTTGCTCTCCCACAGATTCACACAAAACATCATATATTTATAGAAGAGAGACAGAAATTATTTCACATTGTTTTGAGATAATTTAAGTACAAGGAAGGAGTTAGTTGTGCTATTATATATATATAGTGGGCTATTAGACTGCAAATAGTGGGTTCCAGACTGCAAAAAAAATGGCTTCAAATTAGATAAAATAATAGTGAAACTAATATAAACTCTCATAAGGAAAGCTTACATTTGCAGTTTCTTTGCGTCTCATCTTGTGAGGTGGCATTTGTTATCAGTGTGCATCAACATTTCAACAACAACAAACACAATGTCCGATTCACAAACAAAAGACAAGTTTGTGATCTTTGAATCAGTTTTTTGTCTGTCAAAAAGATTCACGGAAAAGCTTTAAATTTGCTCATGAGTTAGCGGTTTAAATCAGATTAATTTAGTAAGTTGTACTGGGTTCGCAACCAACTTCCACACTGAACTGTTATATAAAACTTATATAAATATATAAATGGTATTTTTTTAAATATTTTACAAAACTATTCTCAGAGCTCTGTTGGGACTGCAAATAAACTCAAATGCAAAAAAACAAACAAACAAAAAGCATCCACATGCAGTTTCTTCATGTATTTAAACGGTAAATTAAATTAAATGCACATTCTAAATTTAGAGTCCAATTCATAAAAAGACTCTCAATGAGTCAGTTAAAATATATTCACAATATATATTCAGATACACTCAGTGAATACTTCAGAGCCGTACTGGATTCACAACTGACTTCCTTACTGAACTGAGAGTGTAATTTAAAATACAAAACATATAATAAATAAATTAAATATTATTGGTAATTTGGCAACTAAAATGCAATTTGTCTCCTAAGTTTTAAAAATGTCTTTAATTTCTTATTTTTATTCTCACTGTGTAGTCTTTTTGTAACTCTTATATGTATGTATGTATGTATGTATGTATGTATGTGATTATTTATATAGAAAATGCTCTGCAGGAGACACACACTATATGTGTAAATAAAGTTTCACTAGTTTATGCAGCATTTTCCATGTTCACTTCCTCCCAGCTCCCTCCTTCTGTCCTCAGCACTATTCATTTCCTCTCCACCTCCCATAAATTCCCACACAGACTTGCATTTTCTCCTCCATGAGGTTTCATTATCTGTACGCTCACTTCACAACAAAAGACGAGGATGCAGAGCATGTAAAATGTCTCTTTCATCAAACCCCTGATATTGATCTCTCCGTTGCATACATCTAATGGACCGTGAGGAGAAAGTTCAGATACCGGCACGGTTCAAAACTGCTGAAAGCGAGCATTTCACGGCTTTGCATGCGATTTGAGGGCTTAACAAATCCGCTTCTTTACCAGGCTGATCTAAACCCGTTCCAAATGAAGGAATCATCACGTTTGTCGTCGTAAGTTGCTATAGAGACGGCATACGGACGGGAAGAGCGTTTGAGTAGGACCTTATTACCAAGACAAAACTGGAAGTGAGATGAGAAGCTTATATGCGAGGCGTTTGAATAGACAAATAAATAAATAAAGAAACATCTAATACTATTCACTATACATCATTGTACTATTCAGGGATTTTAGCTTTTGTGTGGCGTTTGCATTGTAATGCTAATGAAATATTATAAGAAATATTATTATTAAGAATCTAAATGGTTCTACTGCAGTACCAGTGGCATAGATAGATATATTGTACCACGACAGATTCAAAACAGAAACAAGTGGGGAAAGGCAAACCATTTTATTTTTAGAAAAACTTCCCCAATCATTAGAAATAGCAACATGAAACTAAGTCTCTTTTTTAAGTCTCTTTTGTTGTTGTTCAACTAATCCCAATAGTGAGTGTTGCTTTTTCTGTGGCTGAGTGAGACAGGCCAGCTCACACAGTGCCAGTGTACACAAACAGTAAACTCATTGATTAGGAGGACATTAATCTGCTGTTAATTGCAGCCGTTGTGGCTAAATTGTGTTAAACACTACAAAGAAGAGCGCCGCACGTTCATCTGGGACCATTAATCTCTGTCAAGCGAGGCGGGTGGTCGGCCAACAGCAAGAACCGAAGAAGATGAAGCAAGAGGGTGAGAGTGTAAGTAGGTTATGGAGTGAGTAAGTAATGAGAGAAAGTTGTACTGAAGAAGAAAATCTGATTGTAGCTTTACAGTATGTTGACTAAGGTTGCTTAGAAGCTGGTCCAATTCAACCGTGACCTGAAAACCTCTAAACTGTCCTGAATCCATGATTTGGCAAACGGTGTGGCCCAGAACTGAAAGAGGGATTGGGAGTTTCGTAACTCTCTAAGCAATGGATGATTAGAGTTAGATGGATAAAATGAACACTTTTTAAATATCACTTTTTAGATTCATCAAAAAAAAAATTATAATTTACTCAACCAGTTTCTTTCTTCCTCTAAACGATAAACTGTGTTGGTCCCACTTTTCCATGCAATTGCAGTGAATTGAGATTGGAGCTTTCAAGCTTTAAAAACGTGGAAAACCCTAAATTTCCAATCCATTACGATACAATTCACATATTTGTTTACTTGTACATTACATGTATTCCAAACAAAACTTCAGCGCATACGCAGTGCCAGTCGCCACATTCGGAACCGGAGGGAGTCATCGCCATAATGTCTTCGCCATAATATTTATGTCAAATGGAGCTATTGTGAGTATAGGCCTAATTGTCATTTTATCCTTGATGACATCTAAAAAGACACCTGACATATATAATGGCCCTGAGCATGTGCGCAATGTATTTTTTAAATCCGATTGAGAAAGTAGCCAATTCAAGCGTTTAAAGATAAGGATAAAGGCGTTAAAGGATTTCATTATAAATATCTTCATTTGTGTTCCGAAGAAGAACGAAAGTCTTACCGGTTTGGAATGACATGAGTTTGAGTATGACAGAAATCGCCTTTTTGTGTGAACTAGCCCTTTAAATTATTTTACATTCAAATTGATCAGATTATTTCACCACCCCTTCCAATCTGATTCCAATTTAATTGGGATCGAGCTCAGTCAGATGGATTGAGGTGTAGAAGGATTTTCAGTCAGATTGAGCCATCATTTAGATTACTAACGGATTATTTGGCTGCATGTAAATCTAGATAGCTAACTCTGATTTGCTAAGATGTGGTTTTGTGAACTAGATCAACCAATTCACTGGTAAAGAATAAATCCCAAAAGAACAAATCGTTCACAAGTTAGACATCGCTCTTTATTACATGTTGACCATTACAACTGAAACACTGTCCAAAAAAAAGCATTACAAGTCCATGAGGGTGCCATGAGGATGCCAGTATTTTCTTTTTTAGGGGAATTATCCCAATAATGTTATTTCTCAGTGCTATTATGCAGGGATCTGCTTGTTATTTGCACATTGCGGTTATTTTACAGTGTCTGTCAACAAACAGCTCAACAGTCTGTGTCTGGTCAATACGTGTGAAATCCTGTTGCACTGCTCAGTTAAATAGATTAGTAAAACATGCATTTAATCAAGGCTATATTTAAGCTGCATTGTGTGCAGTTTATTGGATTTACTGCCATTATTCTGCTAAGAATGACACCAAGGGGGGGGTTCAGAGTGAGTCACAGGAAGCACTGAGGGGGGCAGGAAAAAAAGAGCATTGAGGGAAGGTCACAGGGCTCTTCTGCTGTCGGGCCCTCAGAGGCATCACCTGGGGGCATCACCACTGAACTGTATGCTAATGTTAGAGCTGCAACATGGTAATCGCAGTGTGCTAAGAAACACAGAATAAGAATAAGAAAAACACAGCATAACCCAGTGAATTTACAAAGAAAATGTGACAAAATATTCAAAACCGTAAGTTACTACATAGAACAAATCTTTCGCTGGAGCCGTGGTGCAGTGGTAGCGCACATTTCTCTTGACACATTAGGGACAAAGCACTCATAGTTACAAGGGTGGCGTGTGATTTGCATCCAAACCACAACATGACCTCATCCCACTAACCCCTCTCACTGGACTATCCAAAAGAAGTCCAAAATGAATAAATAAATCTCTCTGGTTGTTGTTTGCTGCCTGCGAATGTGCCATCATATGCAATATATGTTAATTTGCTTAACATTAGCACATATAGTGAAACATCGCCTAATGCACGATTGCAAAAGTTTGGGTCGGGTCAGTAGTACGATTATTTTAATCTCTTGTGCTGAACAAGGCTGCTTATTTGATCAAAAATACAGTAAGAATTCAGCAATATTGTAAATTATTATTACAATTTAAAATTACTTTTTCTATTTGAATATATTTCAAAATGTAATTTATTCCTGTTATGGCAAAGATTAATTCTTAGGGGTCTTTAGTGCCGCTCAATATGTTTGTGGAAACCATGAACTGCATTTATTTGAAATAGAAATCTTTTGTGACATTTTATATGTCTTTACTGTCACATTTTACCAATTTAATTCATCCTTACTGAATAAAAGTATTAATTTATTTCAATAACAACAACAAAACTTACTGACCTCAAACTTTTGGATGGTAGTGTAAGTAAAATATACAATTTACTTTAGAAAAAGTAATGGAAGCCTTGCAGAAGTCCCTGTGTGACATTTACATCACAATGCATTGTATTTGTTCAGATTTATGTTTATATATACATTCATTTATTGTCATGGATGTTACTCTGACCACTGCACACCATCTATACATGTTTATTTTAGCCACTGTCTGCAGAAAGTCCTCAAAATGTTGACCTTAATTATAATGGTTGTTTTCAGTATATATTTTAAGCCACCTGATCACACTAAATGCGTCTCTATAGCATGCAGTGTGTTTATCGTGTAATTTATACGCGAAAATTAGTTTTTACGTGCATAGGATACGCATGGGTTGGTTAGGGTATGTTTAGTAGTGGTGTGGGGTGCATGTGTATTATACGTTTGGGTAGAATTAGTGGTGTGGGGTGCGTGTGTATTACACGCAATGAAGTGCATATCAAATGCACATGAAAACTGCGTATCATATGCACGTAAAAACTCATTTTCGCGTATACATTGCACGATAAACACACTGCGTGCTATAGAGACGCATTTACGTGAGAACAGGCTGATTTTAAGGTACAAAGCAGTTTTAGTAGTTCAGGTTGGTACAGAACTACTAAACCTGTACTGATCCCCGACTGTATATTTAACATTATATCAAGTTATTGATACAGTTATTATGAACCATAATTCCTCCAATCCAGTAATGCCTGAAACATTTGTGATTTGTATTTGTTTATCATGTATCATTTATCATTTTTGGCAACCATAGCTTTCAACTAATTTCTAATCATACCACTAATTGTTTACACGTTACCATAATATAACTAGTTACAACAGATCTTTCTCATACCTTTAATGGCATCCAAAAAAACATATCTAGCCATAAACAACATTTCTATTTACCCTCAAATATATTGGGAAATGCTAATTGATGTCAAATATGCAAGCCACAAAAACCAACAACAAAAAAACACAAAAAGTTCCATATGTTAGAAGCTCAGAGTACAAAAACATATCCAATAGGCATAGCCTTTACACATGAAAAATCTGTATGCTACTAGGAATGCAAGGCCTAGACACCAAACAAATACATACGGTAATCCAGAGATGAAAATACAGCATTTAAAGAGTGTTCTGAGCAGATGCATTTTCATATACAGCACAAAATCCTGAGACTTAAATAAGAAAAATGATTGCAGTCCTAGTCGACAAATTTGTGCTATTGTGTGTGGCTCAGTGTGGGAATCATAGCCATGCAGACTTATATGTACTTTGTGCTGAATAATGCTCTTTTAGCTCAATAAATGCTGCTAAAAGGGTTATTTATTCAATCATTTTGTTAAAAAATGACACCCTTAAAAAATTCATCCGTAGAACACAAAAGGAGAACATTAGTAGAAAGTCCACGCTGCTCTTTTGTATAATGAATGCAAATGGTGACCAAGTGCAGTCAAGCTCCAAAAAAATAAAATATGGAACAAAGCAATGTGTCATAATGACAGATTTTCTTGTGCAAGGATTGTGGTGAAGGCATTATTACATGCCGCTGATCAGAAGGATCTAATAATCACACAGATATTCACAGACACCATCAGCCCATAGGGGTTTAACACAGTCTTACACTGATACACATGCATATAAACACTTTATCTTCTGTCTAAGCAGCTGATACAGCAGCTTGCAGGTTTCTGCACATAACAGACAGATGCCGATTAAATTCGTCAGCTTTTAAGAAGCAAACATCAAGAAAATGTCTGAAGCTTCTTACATTTCTCTCTGACCCTCAGGAAGGGTTAACTTACAGAGCGACGATGTGTACTTGTGAGCATGCTTTTAGTGTGCAAACAGCATAAGAAACCCTTTCTGGCATTCCCTTAGGGAGGAACACCGCCTCGGTATAATTCTTTATGATTCCTACACTGCCTTTTCATCTCGCTTATCCTTCCTTAACAGTTTAGATTTGCTCAAAATAAAAGGATGTTTGCACTTTTAAAAGTTTCCACCGTCTTCACCGCGCATATAGACTGTGATCTAAATCACAAAGCACTAAATCAGCTATGTTCCGGCATAAGAGCAAAATGAATTGAATAATACATTAAATCACACAGCTTATTATCGTCCATTTGAGCCATCGCCTTATTTATCCACTCTAACACATCACACGCCATCTGATTAACTAAGCTTCAAGCCAAGACATCCACATACAGGCATACAAGTGCACATTGTTGTACGTTTAACAAAGCTGTTATTGCTGAAAAGCACACCTGCAGACATATTCTCATAAGCGTACACATTGAGTACCAAATTTCTCTTTTGTGAATCCTCACTGGGAGGAATGAGATGGAGATGCTGATCAACCTTTTTTTCAAAAACATAATAACTTAAAGGCAAAACATTTACCCAAGTGGAACACTTTCCTCATTTGAATTACAAATGACTGTCTTCCTCTCTTCATCCAGAACTCCTGAGCAAATAAACCAGCAATTTAGACTCAAATGATCTTTCTCCAAGGAGTTCACCATATCCAATGCCACATATATTTACAGTGTTGTAATAGACCTAATGTGCATATTCACTGGCTGCATTCGAAATTGCATATTTCCCTACTATTAGTGGGCAAAAAACAGTATGTGACAAAAGTAGTATGTCCGAATTCACTGTGCTCATAAAAGAGTAGGCTAAAAGTACCCGGATGACCTTCTACTGACGGCGAGATTCTGAAGTGCGCACACTTTACTATCCCACGAGGCTACGGGAGAGGATTTGTAAATGGCAGTGAAGCGACGCAATTGACGCGGGTAGGCCACATCATGATAATGACAATTCAATTACATTCATACACACATTTATACAGAACAGAACATATTTTTTACGGCCGTGAAGTAGTTACTTATTCAAAATAAGTACCGACTCAAGAGAGTATGCGATTTTGGACGCAGCCACTGTTATCACATCAACTAAAAAAAATCAATGTATGACTAATATGGCAAAGACAAATTATAGTAAAAGGGGTTATTCGACTGCCTTTGTGGTATAACAGTAAACGGGATATAAAAACAAAACAACTATGAATGGTTTCTTGACATGTCGATCAAATGGTCTGCTATAAGGGCAGATTTTTTTGTTTGTTTTTTGGCCAACAAAAGCTGCGATATGGACCAGACATTTTGTAATTTAATGAAAAATAAAGCTTGATGGTAAAAAACAAAATAGGCCAATAATAATAATTGTAACAAATTTCTACAGTAAACATTCTACAGTAAAACCCTTAGATGTTTATGTTGCAATGTATAATGTTTCTTTCATTATTATAGTAACATTTTTGTGTGTGTGTGTGTGTGTGTGTGTGTGTGTGTGTGTGTGTGTGTGTCTTGTCCCCATAGAGATAGTAAAACTTGAGATCACCAACATTGTGGGGAGTCGGGACCAGCCAGCGGCGGGAAATGGATGAATAAACATACTAAATTATATTTTTTGGAAAATGGGTAGGTTTAGGGGAAGGGTTAGTGTAATGGTGATAGAAAAAACGGTCTGTAAAATATACAAATCATTACGCCTATGGAGAGTCCCCAAAAAGATTGCGAAACAGAGAGAGAGAGAGAGTGTGTGTGTGTGTGTGTGTGTGTGTGTGTGTGTGTGTGTGTGTGTGTGTGTACAAATCAAAACACTGTGTTCTGTTCATTAGCCGTTGTTGCTCATGAAAAAAAATCATTTTCATGAACTTCAGTGACCATGGAGGGGCCACTGAGTCTTTAACTGCCAGAGGGGTCCCAGCTGATCACTCAGCCTCCACGTGACCCGTCACTTTACATTCTGTTTGATGAGATGACGTGACTACTCTTCAGCCTATTTCATTCATTAACACCATATTTAAACACATTCTGATATCTTAATCCTTTTACGTGTATTGCCGACATCCACATCTGTTTAATAGGCTAACAGCAATCGCTATAAGCTCAATATAAGACTAAATCTTAATTGCATGACAGCTAGAGCGCGCGCGCAGTGTCGCGCCTTGATACAGCGACGTTTCCGAAAACGAGTTAAATTAAATATTGTAAGCACGCAAAAAAATTGACAAATAGGTAACATTTAGATTATCATAAAGCACAAACACTATGCACAGACAAGCTTTATTCCTATTGGATATACAGTATGTTCCTCTATTGTTACAGCAAAATACGACTGTAAAATGCATACCTTTCATCCAGTCGACTACCTGGCTTGTTGACCACCTGCTTACAGGTTCCATGACCAGAGCCATTATGGAAGTTTTTGCAGACGGTGCCAAACAAAGGTGCGAAAGAGGCGCTTCAGCACACTCCAGATCCACTCACGCAGATTTCTGCCTGTTTTTCATCCGCTGCATGTTTACCCTGCAATTTCTGCCTTGGTTCTTGAAAAACGAAGCGTTGGTGGTCTTTCAAGTTCAAAGCATTGCTCTGCATTCCTTCGCACTAGTCTTTGTGAGAGAGCTGTCAGAATAGCCTTAGATTTATCTTGGTCGCGCGCGAGGGTTTATCCTCATTTCTATCATATTCATTCACGTCGCGGTGCCTTTAATGTTTCCATTCCTTATCCCATATATCGAGCCGTAGAAGAAAAACAACGGTGAATTTGCGCAGCTGTCTGCCTCGTCTCAAGCTGTTACCAGTAAACAGTAGTCTGCACGCGCGCCCCTCGCGCACACTCGTATGACTCGCGCCTCGTCCATTCTTGCCAGTCGTTGGCTCTGGCAAATGAGCCGTCATGAGGGCCAAGCAGCGGAAACATCTCCATAATTGAGCTGTGTGCCAACCAGAGGATTAAATACCCGCTTACATATAGGCCAGTATTCAAAGATTGGGGCTATTGCTTAACTTTTATCCTTTGCAGATTCATATGAATCATTTAGGCTACTTTTTAATTTTTATATAATTTTTTTTTAAATGACTATTTCTTTTAATTGACCTTTTTTTTTACTACTTACTGTTTTATGAAGAAATTATATTAAGAAAGAAAAAGCAATAAATATAAATGGAGACTGAGACGTCAGTTCCTACAACATTCCGTCCCAACCCCTCTTTTGTGTTCCATAGAAAGAAAGTCATAAGGGTCTGGAACAACATGATGGTGAATAAATTATGGAACATTTTTCATTTGTGGATGAACTATCTCTTTAATCTAACATGCATACAGAGGTACACACACACACACACACACACACACACACACACACACACACACACACACACACACACACACAATCTAAAGGAAGATTAATATTTAGGCTGTGGTTGAATATGCATTCAACTGAATGCATGATTAAAATGGCAAATTCCATTAAAAAATATATATTTTTAATAAGGTGTTTTAAATGCCTGCTGTCCTCAAAACTGGACTGACCTATTGTCAGGGCTTTGTGCATGATCATTCAAGGGGAAACATGCAACGCCATGGGCTGACTTTCATGCCACTAGCCTGTCCCAATTAAGCCATTTCTTTTTAAGAAACATGGTGCCAAACAAAGGAAAAAAATCATGACATGCATGAGCCAGTTTTGTTTATGTGACTGATAATTACAGAGATAGTTTTCCTAAAAATGAAAATTCTATCATCATTTGCTTACCCCGTTGTTACAAAATAGTACTTCCTTTCGTCTGCGGAACATAAAAGAAGCATTTTGAGAAATGTCAGTGTATTTTTGTACAAAAAAACTAAAATGGTTTGGTTAAAATTCTTTAAAAAAACTGTGCTCTTCAAAATACAAAATAACAGGGATGCATTTCAGAGTGCTTTATGTTGATTTGACATCTCATGTGAACATACGGGGAGTGTGCACTGTTGACAGATGTTGAGAATCCCTACTGCCGGCAGGGTATTGAGGAGGCTTTTAAGGGACAAGGGGAGGAGAAGAGATCAAGGTTCAAGAGCTGCTCCATTAAGACTCAGGCCCACCATCTGCAGTTAGAGTTGGAGGGGCTTAAACAACTACAAATCTACAGCATATGAGATCAGTGCCTTTCACAGCATGAATTCAGGTCTTTTAATTACAGAAACAACACAAGGATCAACACAGGATCCTTCACCACAATGGTGTCAAATAGGGTATAAGTCAAGGTTCTTCATCCTTTTTACACTAATGGCTAGTGCATATAGAAAGTGCACAGAAAGACAGAGCAGGGACTCCCTGCTATAAAAACTTTATAGCTTTTGATTAAATAAATAGGCCTAATATAATATCTTTATAGCTATTGTTTAACTTTTTTCACACAAATTTTTTTTATTGG
This sequence comes from Phoxinus phoxinus, assembly GCF_949152265.1. NCBI lineage: Eukaryota > Metazoa > Chordata > Actinopteri > Cypriniformes > Leuciscidae > Phoxinus > Phoxinus phoxinus. The sequence goes on along the minus strand of NC_136892.1, from coordinate 17,464,608 downwards.
CAGACCCCTGTTGAAGACCTCTGGTATCTGTAGAAAAAAAGAAGCAAAATAGAAAGGTAAAATGGGAAAACTTTAAAATAAAGGTATAAATAGGCTACAATAGTACGAGCCAAGAAATAGCCTATACAATTTCTTAATGAAATAGGCCTACACATTTACTAAATAAAGAACACAAATATAGCCTCTAAACCTAAAGCAAATCATATGTGACGAAACACAATGCTCCTATACTGAAACACACAACCAGCTCAAAACATCAGAATAAAAGCTTGATCTGTTCCCACTTCCCAGAGACACTAAAAGTAGCAGGTGACAGATGACTATTAGTCCACTGCCTGAACACTTACTAAATCTACTTCACTATTCGTGCTGTCTCTTTAAGAAAATAAGGAAGTAGGCCTATAACTTCAAACCGAAACTGGAAACTATGGACACTGAATAGGTGCGCGTTTGATAGCCTAGATGTTTGTTCGCTGACCAAGTTTAATATTTACGGGCTTGTAGTGGCATAAGTTACGGTCCCAGACATTAAACAGATAAAATAATTTATGAATGGATAAAGTTTAAAGTTAACAAACCGGTTTTATTCGTCTTCCGGAATTATATGTGAACCAGACGTGGATCGAGACTATTTCGGATCCAGAAACATCGAAATAAACAAAGGTGAAATCATTTATCTGAAGCATTCATTTGACCACATACGGTCATATAAAGTGAAGGTAGGCTACACAACTTAGCTACCATGAAACAGGCTGATCAAATATTGGCTTCTTTTTACAACATTAACGTATTTTTCACACTGTAACGTAACATTGATAAACCTAGTGCTATAACTTAGTGCTAACGTTATGGACAACAAAAACGTGGACCAGCTGCAACTTGTTTTATGAACTAGCCTACTTCTGTATAAATTACGTCACAAAGATTTAGCTCTGACGTTAGCTGTGGCGAGTCTTCTAAAACGTACAAAAATAAGCCAAAAGTAAAACGGCGCAGTTTAAAGTTAAATGTGCGTGTACATTAGTCACATAATATGAATATTTCATTGTAAGCACAGAGGCAGTTTATGATTGGCTGTCAGTTGCTAAACAAACAACTCGCTGACATTTTAGCACCATTGTTTGTTTCACACTGCCTATCACTGGCGCTGCATATACATAGTGTAAAACGTTAACTGTTAGCCTACTTAACCAGATTTAGAAAGGGTCAAACGTGTTACTACTGTAACGAAAAAAAAATACTTGTTTTAGCAATAATAAGGCAATATTGAAGCCCTCCCACAAGAAGACATATGGGTTATATCCACATGAAAGGCAAATTAACTTTGCACGATGTGTATCGCTTTTAACAGGGTAAAAACACCTCTGCTTCTGACACGCGGGGAAACGCTGCAAGTAACGTTACGAGATGGATGACGACGGAGTAGACATGGCGTCAGACAACAGTCTGCCATTAGGAATTGGGGCTTCGGCCTTCGGGAGTGAAAATGGGGATGAAGAGGACTTCATTCCTCAGAGGACACTTCCATTCACCCTAGGATACTCCGATCCTGTGGGGTAATATGGGTTTTGGTAATCTTACATTGGTGTGGTTCATATATGAATATCCATGTTGACGACCATTATTTTAGACGCACGCATGCTTGTCTGTTGTGTAAGTGCGACGCCTGCTGGTAAGACCAGGAACACGCCAGTATTTGTGTATTAAGTTTACTGTTGCTTGGGTAGGTTAATTACATCTCATTCGCTTTCATTTGATTGTCTTTTTCATGTTTATATTTACAATGATCGTTCTCACCAGACAATACGTGGAGAGAGCAGAGTCCCCTGCACCCAGTTACTCCTCCATGCAAAGTGACAGCTGGTCAGAAACAAGAGAAGAGCGTGAAGAAAGTTGCACACAGTAAGTTTGCTTCACTTTCATTCAGCCCGCATAATTGTTTTGTTTTTCGAGATGATAGGACAAGTTCAGAGCTGGGACCATCTTTTATGTATTTGTCATATTTCCTTGCAGAGTTAATATATTCATCATTAAGTTAAAGATAATGAGCATGTTAAAGAGAGGATTTAGACTTTGAGCAGTAGAGAGATTTGTACCATGTATGAGTGAAAATGATACATTAAATTAGTTGTTTGAAATGTCAGAGACTTTGCTCTCTTTGTGCTTGTGGCTTAGGTTGTTATTCTTGTAATTCTGGTTGCCCTGGTTAAGATTTTCAACTTTCCACAGGGTTCTGTTAGACAGACGGGATTCGTCTGCTTCTAGCAATGAATCCTTTAGTAGTGATGAGGAGATGATGAATCCAGAGGGTGAGGCTGAAGAAAGGTGAGTGAAAGTCGCATGATGCATCTTTATCATTCTGCTTATATATTGGCATACAATTCAGAAGTCATATGTATAGAGAGATAAAAAATTAAATAAAATGAAATGAAAATGAATTACCGTAATTAATTGAATTTTAAGCCTGGCCTATATAATTAGTTATGATGCTTACATTTTCATTAAAATAGTTATTTTTGTTGTACAGATGTATACTTGTACACTATTTTAATTTAAAAATACATTTTAATGTGGGAGGGAAAATTAAACATTTAGCTGAACCATAGCATTTTAACTTTTTTGATTAAAGTTAACATGCTGTAATATTGTATTTTTGTTCACTGCATATTTTTTTTATGCATATATTATTTATTTAAGTCATCTATAAAATACACTACCATTCAAAAGTTTGGGATGAGTATATAAAACATAAAAAAATGAATACTTGTATTCAGGAAATTCATTACCCGAAAGTGACAGTAAAGATATTTACTATATGAAAAAAGATTTAGATTTTAAAGGAATGCTGTTCTTTTTATCTTTATTTTCAAAGAAACCTGAAAAAAAAAATGTATACTGTATAATGGTTTCCACAAAAACATTAAGCAGCACAACTGTTTTCAATATTGACAATAAGTAAATATAAATAAATGTTCTTTGAACAAATCAGCATATTAGAATGATTTCTGAAGGATCATGTGACACTGAAGACTGGAGTAATGATGCTGACAATTCTCAATTCTGACAGCCATTCAATTGGGGCGGCAGTGGCTCAGTGGTTCATGTAGGTTGTCTACAAACTGAAAGGTTGGTGGTTCGATCCCCGGTTCCACTGGACCAAGTGTCGAGGTGTCCATGAGCAAGACACCTAACCCCAGCTGCTCCCGACGAGCTGAGTGGCGCCTTGCATGGCTGACACCGCCGTCGGTGTATGAATGTATGAGTGAATGGGTGAATGAGAGGCAAATTGTAAAGCGCTTTGGTGGCCATGGGTCTATGAAAGCGCTATATAAATGCAGTCCATTTACCATTTACCATTTACAATTCAGCTTTACCATCACTTGGGATACATTACATTTAAAATATAAAATATATCATTTAAATTCTAATAATATTTCACAATATTACTGTTTTTACTCTATTCTTGTTCAAATAAATGAGCATAAAAAAATCGTACAGAGCCCAAACCTTTGAACAGTAGTGTTAGTGTGGTTTTCATTTATCCTCACATGAATATTTTAAATAACTCTTTTCTTTTTAAAATAAGCACACGAAAGAAGGTCAGGAAGGAAGCTATCCTGAAACAAGAAAAAGTCCCTGTTCCTGTTAAACCAGAGTTGGTAGTAGATCCAAATGAGAAAAGGCATCCAGCGATGACGGTGAAATTTGCTTTCGAGGTAAGGCCTACAACCAATGGTCATCCATTTAAAGCAATCACAATATTACCATTTATTGCCTTTTACAATGAGTTGAGAACTATCATTCTGTGCTACATCTCAGGCCCTCACAATCTGCCTAAAGAAACTTGAACCGGACGAATTAAAGTACTTCCAAAAACGAATGTGGGAACGATATCCAGAGCGCTTCCGTGATCCCCTGGATGGACTTGATATTGTGGGTCTGGTGGATAAGATGCTGGAGATCTGTGATATTGAGGTGTCTATGAAGATCACTCTGGCGCTATTTAAGGTCATGGACTTAAAGAAACTGACTGAACATCTGCTAGGACTATGCAAAAGAAGTAAGTCATATTATTTTATCCTCGCTAAAGCATTACAGTGCATTTCAAACAGTTGTCTTAAAATCTTTCATTTTGATGTTTCACAGACGAAGTGCGCTACGAGTTGAAATTGGCTCTGAAGAAGAAGTATGAGATGGTGTATGAGGGTTTTAGTCCGCAAGGACACCCAGTCCCCTTTGAATCGGTATATACAGACCTTTTCATTACAGATGGCATTAATGCATCAGTGAACAGCGAGCATGAGTTCAGAACAAAGATAGAAGAGCTCCTAGAGACTGGGAAAGTGAATAGGACGCCATTAACCGGAAATGACTTATTTCCCTCTGAGAGTCCGAGGGCAAGGCGCATAAGGTCGGTGTTATCCAGAGGAGTCCCAGGAAGTGGCAAATCATTTGCAGTGCAGCGCTTCATCCTCGACTGGGCGGATGGAAAAGTCCACCAAGGTATTTTCTTTCTCATTCCTCTGCAGTTCAAGGAATTGAACAAGATGCTGGAAGGAGAGCATACCCTCATCTCTCTAATCAGCACCTTCTATCCAGAGATGAAGGAAATAGACACTCTCGAATTTGAGGGCTGCCCAGTAATGTTCATATGCGACGGCCTAGATGACACTCAAATCCTCTTTAACTTCCGGAGAACAACATATTGGTGTGATGCGTGCAAGCCTACGAGTGTGCAAGTGTTGATTACTAACCTCGTCAGGGGGAACCTGCTCTATAACACCTTCGTGTGGGTCATTTCTAGGGCAGGAGCTCTGGATGTGATCCCACCGGAACACGTCCACCAACTTCTGGAGGTTCGTGGCTTTACTGATGACCAGAAAGAGGCCTATTTCAGGAAGACGATCGTAGACCCAGACCTTGCTGAGAGGGTGATCGCTCACATCAAGTCTTCTAAGACGCTGTTTATTATGTGCCACTTGCCATTTTTCTGCTGGGTGGCATCTAAAGTGCTGCAGCGACAGTTTCAGTCTCTTCCACCATCAGCACAGGTGCCCAAAACTCTTACCAATCTGTACACCATTATGCTGCATCGTCACACTCAAATGTCCGTTCAGAAACTGGAGAATGACCCCAGTGAAGAAACCAAAGGTCTTACTGCTGATCAGCTGCTCATTAAGCTTGCAAAGATCTCCTACGGCATGCTTGAGAAGAACGAGTTTCAGATGGAGAAAGAACATTGGGACGAGGTTGGATTGCCGGATTCATACCCAGCCATGTCCTGCACCGGTCTCTGCACTGAGTATTACAGAGAGAAGTACATGATTTACACCGAGAAGGTGAGCTGCTTTGCTCATCCGACCATTCAGGAATACCTCGCTGCTCTTCATGTTTTCTTCTGTTTCAAGAAACACGGGAAGAATATCCTTGAGCAGAGCAAGCTGAAGGTCTTAAAGGTTTCCTTGTCAGAGTTACTCAAGAGTGCAGTTGACAAAGCATTAAGCTCTAAGAATAGCAACTTCGATATCTTTCTCCGCTTTCTGATGGGTTTGTCTGTGGAGGCCAACCAGGAGCTGCTCAAGAACCTCCTTCAGATCTCTTCCAGTTCTAGCCAGAATGCACGGGAAGAGACGACACGATACATTACTAAGAAAATCAAAGAAGGCCACTTCCCTGAAAAAACTGAAAACCTTATGCGGTGCATTGATGAGCTTAACCCACAACTGTAGGGACGAACTTCTGAGAGTGATGCTTTTGCATTATCTCTTGCCAAAAGATTGAGGTGGTAGAAAAATAATCTGTGAAGAATGTCTATCATCCAGGTCTACATTGAGGGTCTTGCAGTGGCATTTGGATGTGTGTGTTTTTTCATCAGAAAAAGACAAATTATGTGTAAACACTATAAGAATTGTTCAATCACTTTTTTTTTGAGGGTTGTGTATTTTGTGTTATTGCATTTGGATATTGTTACTCCAGCTTTTGTATTCAAGCCTGTTCATTTGTTTAGTGTAAAAGTACATGCATTTAAAGTGTGGATAGTATTAAATGCTGTTATTAGGAATAATTCCATATCAAACCCAAACATGCATGAAATATTTGTGGCACTTGTGTCCATAAAATAAAAAATAAAGACCTGCTCAAAAGTCGGTTTTGATGCTTTTTTAAAAATTCTTTATTTTTATTATAATAATTCTTTATTATCATTTTTCAAACACTATCTAGGATGATTTCAACAGCATTTAAATCAAGTCAATATTGACAAATGAGATATTCACACAGTAATTTCAAAGAATTAAAAATGTATTCATCAGAATAGTTTTATAACTTAAATGTTAAATTTTAGATGTTAAAAAACGACAAATGAGTAATTATTATATAGTAAGCAAATATTCATCATAATTTAGGTTTAATTAGGTTTAAATGTTATAAATTAACATCCACATGTTAAAAATAATAATAAATACATGATTTCACAGACAGGGCTTAGATTAAGCCAGATTTAGGCCTTAGTTCAATTAGGACATTTAAGTAGCTTTTATAAATGTGTCCTAGACATTTTTTTTAAGATGTGCTTTCGGTTAAAACACCTCAAACATACATTTTAGTCTGGGACTAGGCTTAAGCCCCTGTCTGAAACCAGGTGACAGCGTGTTAAAATAATACTGAAACATCATGTTTTAGTCCTGATCACACCGCTCTGTGTCAAATGCTGACACTGTTGCTGATCGTATCAGGGCACATGTACGTGTAAGGCACTTGCAGCCCTGTGTTTCTGTCTTTGATGGACTCACTCAAAAAGGACAGCTCTGCTCGATAATCTCTGATCATTTTCTGGGGAGCCGTCTGGCAAAAGTAGTCCTCAGGGTATTGCCCGAGTGAAACCTGCATAAAAGATTAGAACGGATTTGTAGGGATTTGTGATTATTAACAACAAATGGGATAATCCAATCAGTTGAGTAGGAAACGCTCACTAAATCTGATGAAGGTTTGCTCAAGAGCCAAAAGACTGATACTAGATATGCAGAGGTGTTCATGTCAGCCAGAGTGTCCAGCAGGGTGTTTTTGTCTGACCTTCCCTTAGATGTAGGAGGGGGTCTTTTTAGAGAGCCAGGGGCGTTGGGAAACCAACTTCCATAGTCAAACTAAGTAAAAAAAAAAGTTTTTAGATCATTATACAAACACACACACACACACACACACACACACACACACACACACATATATATATATATATATATATATATATATATATATATATATATATATATATATATTAAGTACAATAATTTTCAGTTTATTTTAAACTTACTAGTCCTGCTCTGAGGGCAGAATGTTGAGCTGACACTGTGAAGACCACCATGGTTACAAATTTAATGACCTCCTCCACTGTACTAAAACACTGAGGTATTCCTAAATGAGATGAAAAAAAAATTTGATGATGAAAAATATAATGACATCACAGCTATGGCCATATCACTTTACTTACCTGTGCTGATCTTCTCAAGAAACCCATGAATGAAGATCTCCTTGATCCAGTCCTGGAGTTCAGTGTCCCGCTGCACATCACCGTCACTCTTGTAATAAAACTCCACCATGCTCCTTACAAAACTTGAGATCGCAAAATCACCACAAAGTCATCTGATTTGTATTTGGCACACTGAAGAATGCTTTCAATATGCCATGAAAGAAACGTAATTATGCACAAATTACTCATTTATTATGCCCCAGATCTGAAGTCCATCATCTCTGTAGAAGAAGTTGGGAATAGATTCCAGACCACGGTCACTGATGTCTTCAAGCAGGCAGAGAGAGCTGTAGGTCAGGTCTGAGAGCGCCTTCTTCATGAGATCGGTCATCCCTTCATCTCCAATACTGGTATTCTGAAGTCATAATGATTTGCAAGTAATTGTGTTCATTAAAATTTTTTATGAAAATAAAAATATCCTAAGTCAATACCTGAGTGACAGCACCGTTAGGACCGATAAGTCTGTCCCGAAGAAGGGTGTTTATCTGGAGGGTATAACGGGTGTGTGGCACCAGCAACTATGAGAGAATCACAAATATGAAAATGAGTCATGATGATTTTAAAGAGGACCTATTATGCTTTTTTACATTTTCAATTCTTTTTTTAGTGTGTTGCTGTTTGAGTGGTTATGGTAAGGGGCGTAAAATTTACGAAACACGTTCAAAGTTGTTGACCAATCAGAATACACTTGCCCAGTCGACCAATTAGAGAATATTAAGCTTTTCGGAAGGAGTGGCTTCAGAGACACAGGAACGAAACAGAGCGTTACTAAAAGACTGGGAAGAGTGGTGCTGCAACAATTATGTGCAAAATAAGTGCTTTGCCAAGAATGAAAAACTAATCTAGACCCCAAATACAAAATCAAGACTTTGTAAAAGGGCATAATATGGCCTCTTTAATACATCAGATCTTGAGACTCTCTGTAAAGGTTTTGCTCATCCAGGTTATGGCAGAATGTCAGGTATTGTACTGATTTCTTTGAGCTGTAATGTATATTTCTTTGGTCCAAGTGTGTTAATACTCAGAAGTATTAAAAAAGGTCCTGTAAACAAATGAGCTGCACCTGACAGTATCCTGAGTACCTTATGAATTGGGTGAGCTGCCGAGAGGTTCCTTAGCAATGACACTGTAAAGGTCTCAGCCAACAGATGGGTGCGCAGGTAGAACGATGCCTGATGCTCAAGATAGTCTGCATTCCTCACATAGAGTTTGGCAAGCTGCCAATCATACTCACAGTCGCTAGGCAGGAAAACTGGATTGCCGCCTGACGCCTGTTGCTGCAACTGACACAGCAATGACAGACCAAATGGGAATCACAGTTAATAATTTGCTGTAAAATGAACAATACAATCAGCAAGGTTAAGAAAGCATAAACAATCTTAAAGGTTGGTTTATTATTTTTTTACTGGCCATGTCTGTCACACTAAACCAAAACAATTTAATCAGCATTTTTGTCTTGTTTCCAATAGAAAATGTTTAAACTTTCTTAAAGCAAGATCAAATCTAAAATAAGATTAGATCACATTTAACTGTGTACATTTGTTAAATTTAATTATTTATTTATTATTTTAAGCATATTGCTTTGTATAATGCTTTGGAAAATAAGTTTTACTGATTAAATTAACTGATTAAAATACTTTTTTCTAACCGCTTTTATCTAAAATCTTATATTTATATAGATTTTTTAAACATATTTTAAGCATAAACCTCACTAAATTTTGTATTAACAGATTTGCAGAAATTAACAGAAATCAGTGGGCTAAGAAAAATAAACTTTATACATATATACTTCAAATAAAATGTATCTTGTTTCAAGGAAGTTAAAAAATACTGATTAACAAAATATTATTTTTCTTCAGGGAATTCCTGTTTGTCGTCGTATGTTTGTTTTTTAACCTTATGTGTATATATATAATATATATAAGGTTAAAAGGTTAAAGGTTATAAGGTTAAAAAACAAACACAAGTGTGTATATATATATATATATATATATATATATATATATATAAAAAGGGTGATAAGATGCCAGAATGAATACACATATTTAAGATTTGGTCCCGTCCATTCTGGCACAGTAAAACCCAGCAAATACCTGAATAGCAATAGGCAGAAGTTTGCCCATTTGGTTCTTGTACAGCAGACACAGTGGAGCCGCAACATACTGCTGCTTCCCATTGATGACTTGAGCCGGTAAATCTGCCAGTCTTTTATAGTCACATAAGAATATGTTTCCTTGCTGTTGGGTTAAAAAAAGCAAAAAAATTATAGTTTGTGTTGAGATATAACATTCATATTATGAAAGCAAGAGAGCAAATTTGATATTGTTTTACCTTCATCTCTTGAGTAAGAGACGTTCCACTCCCAAGAAAAGGCTGCACCACACCGTCATTAACAGCAAAGTTCAGAGGAAGCTCAGTGCATCGGCGGAGCATCATTGGATTGGGGCCATTTAGGAGCTGGTATCCAAAAAAATCATCATCCATCCAGTGCAGCTGCACATATTCTATTAAAAAAAGGATTGCAACGACAAAACTGCCAGGTTATTTCAGTTTTACTGCACTCGGCATCTGATGTCAACATATCTGTGTAACAGATCACTTTAGCAGCTACTGTATCATACCAGAGATAGTGGTTCTGGATGACCAAAAGGCACTCTTCATGTCTTCCATTTCAACCCACTGATCAGGTCTTTTCACCAGTTTCTTCATTCTGATCTCACCGAGCCTGGAAGATAAATTCATCATTGATGTAAAGAAGTGACCAGGCAGCATATACTAATACCTATAATAATAATAATGCAACCCCATTTCCAGAAAAGTTGGGACATTTTGTAAAATGCAAAAATCAAGAATCTAGTTTGTTTATTCTCTTTCAACTTTATTTATCTAACAAAAGTACAAAGAGAATATTTTCAATGCTTTCACTGACCAACTTATTATTTATTATATATATATTTATTTATTATTGTGATGGCTGAAACACTCCAAAAATGTTGGGACAAAAGGAAAATAAAAGTGAAAAGATTATAGAATATCCAAGTTGAACTGTTTTAAAACAGTCCACTATGAGCAGGTGAATTGGTAATAGGTGAGGGTATCATATTTGTGTGTAAAAGTAGCATCCACCAATGCAAAGATGGATCATGGCCTGCCACTCATAGTGAGAAATGTCCAACAATTCAAAAATCACATTTCTCAGTGGAAGATTGTAAAGTATTTAGGTCTTCCACCCTCTACCATACATAATATTGTGAAAAGATTCAGGGAATCAAGAGAAATCTCAGTCTGTGTAGGGCAAGGCAGGAGACCTCTGTTGAATGTGTGTGACCTTCGAGCCCTCATATGGCATTGCATGAGAGACCATCATGATACAGTGTTAAATATAGCCACATGTGCCCAGGAGTACTTTAAAAAAAAAACAAGTTGGCATTTCCTGCGAGTTCTCTGGGCCTAATCTCATCTCAGATGGTCCAAAAGACAGTGGAAATGTGTGTGGTGGTCAGATGAGTCCACGTTTCAGATTGAATTAGGAAAAAATGGACATTGAGTTCTCAGTCCCAAAGACGAAAGGGACCATCCAGACTTTCATCAGTGACAGGTAAAAAAGCAAACATCTGTCATGGTATGGGGGTGCATCAGTGCTAACGGATTGGGTGACTTGCATATGTGTGAAGGTACCTTTGATGTGGAGGTATATATTGGGATTGTCCAGACATATATACTGCCATCAAGATTAAATCTTTCCTAGGTGGTTATTACCGCAAAAACAATGCCAGGCATCATTCTGCACGTTCCACAACAGAGTGGTTTTGAAGAAACTCCACACCTGCAGTCCAGATCTGTCTCCTACTGAAAATGTATGGCCCATCATGAAGAGGAGAATCAGACAATGCTGACTGACAGACTGTTGAGCAGCTGTCTTGTATCAGGTGAGATTAGGCAGAAATTCCACAACCAAAACTGCAACTACAATCCTCAATTCCCAAACAATTAAAAAGTGTAATTAAAAGGAAAAGTAATGTGACAGTGGTAACCATGCCTCTGCCCAAACCTTTTTGGAGTGTGATCCAGCCATTAAAATGAGCTGATTTTAAGTTAGTCAGTAAAAACATTGGAAATCTTCTCTTTGTACTTTTGTCACTTAAGAGAAAAGAGAATTAACAAATCAGATTCTTGATTTTTTTTTTTGTCCCAACTATCCTTGAAAAAGGGGTTGTGGGTTAGGAGGAACCTTACGCAGTTGAGCTGTTGAAAGCTGAATCCATGTCTTTAGTGAAAGAGAAGCGGACCACTGAGGGAAGAGACAGGGGCTCCTGAAAACACGTACACTGTGGGAGACCTGTTTTAAACTCAGTCCACCTCAAGGGAAAGCAAAGATACACAAACGCATGAAACAATGAGGAGGGCACAAATTATTGCAAAGTCAAATCTTGGTCGTGCAAACTTACTGGTACACTTGCTTGTTATGCTTCATCTCATTTTTTCTGTGCTCTTCCAGTTGTAAATATTTTTCGTCATAGATTTTTGTAGCTGTCAGACATTTGAAAAGTAACAGAAAGTTACAGAAGTCAATTTCGACAGAAAATCCCAGTGAGAATAGACATACATTACTGTTCAAAAGTTTGCGGTCGGGAAGATTTTTGAAATTAGTCTTTTTGAACAAAAAAAAAATCAAAAGAACAACATTTATTTGGAACAGAAATCTTTTGTTACATTATAAATGGCATTACTGTCACTTTTGATCAATGTAATGCATCCTCGATGAATAAAAGTATTATTTCTTTTTAAATCTTACTGACCCCAAACATTTGAATGATATATAAAATATGAATGATCACTGCTTTCAACAATGATATTTATCAATAATATATATATATATACAAACCTTTGGCCTCTCGCAGCTCAATCACTTCCCCCTCTGCCATCCAGCGATAGCATGGGAAATGGATCACATCCTTCTCGGGGGTTCTTACATTTACCAGAGAGCAGAACCAGTCATTCTCTGGCAAGAACATGACATTATCTTTCTCAAGTCTGATAAGCAGCAGGTAGCCGATTGTGAACCTGGTTGTCACTTTATACTTTACTTTCTAGGTAAAACAAACAAACAAAAACAATACTACAGTTAAAGAAGCTTATGGCTCATTTCAGTCAGATATTTCCTGTGCACATTTTAATTGTTTTAAATAGATTTTTTTTAAATATATATATCTCACCATCCCAGTCTTAAAATCTCTTCCAAAGCTGTCAAGCTTGGTCCGCTCACTCTCTCCATGTGTGCCAATTAGAGTAATGAATATTTTGTCAAAAGTGCCCGCGTGGGTCATGGAGCCTGTGGTAACCTCTACTTCATATATGGCCTCCATGGCTCTGAAAGGAATAGGCTACAGAGGTTTTGTACTTGCTCTTGATTTTTAATCAAAATCCTATTCTTAACTAGTAGGCACTATTTGTTTTACAGTACAATATATATCTAAAATAGTCTAAAAAATGTCTATAATGCTTACATTTTACATTTAGGGATAGTTCGCAAAAAAAGTCATATAATTTAATCATTTTATGACGCCCAAACCTGGTGTTCAAACCTGTCTTCAAAAATGACTTCCTTTTTTTGTGGTTAATGAAGATATTTTGAAATGGGTGTTTTGCCACTTGTAACCAAAACGGTTTGGTTATATCAACATTCTTCAAAATTTATTACGTCGTGTTCCACAGAAGAAAGTCACGTGGGTTTGGAAAAACATAAGGGTACATTTTTTTTATAAAAATGTTCATTGTTGTTTGAACTCAACTACCATTTAACAATACAAATTTTATTGTAAAGAAAAAAATCGAATTTTCTTCTTTAGAATGTATCTCTGCTTTTATTGTTTTACACATAGACAGTATATAAACGGTTTTACACAGGACGAGAGCAGCAAACAGTAGCCTAAACACTTGCGTCGCGCTGCATCGCGTCGACGACAAGTAGACGATGCGTCCGACCTGGATTATAAGCATAAACCTCACTAAATATAGTTGTGTAAAATTACAGTATATAATATATGTATATTTATCATACCTTCTCAAAGAAAACATACCTGAGGTAAATGTGCAAGCAGAGCCTGAGAGACAGTTGAAAGTCATACGAGGAAAACCTAAAGCCCAGTAGCAGGACCCTGCCAAACTGGATTATGATTCTACAATAGCAAAAAGCACAGGCTCAGGCAAATCGAGCTGAAGGTGAAACTAAAATAATACTGGTTGAAGCCTACCATATAAGGACATTCCTGCAGTGTTTATTTCCTAATCATTGGCTTCTGCCCAGTTTAAAAAAAAAAACACATTGGTCTACATGTAGGTGTTTTAGTTGTGCCTGGTTTAAATGTTTTACAATTTTTTTACAGCAGGAACTGCTTTTTTGGTTTCTATGAATCCTACTTCTTGGAACTCAATTTGTGAATAATTGTTTGTATACCATGTCACCAAACATGCAGACTGCAGTTTGTTTGTATGTATGAGATAAACCAACTCATAATCATCCTTGATCATTCAATAATAGTTTCTTATGTCAGGAAATAGTACCAGCAAAGACCAACAGCGACCAACAACTCCTTTTATTTTTGTCAAAGAGTATTGATCAACATAATGTAGGATCAGCTCACCGTTGGGTGGAATATCTGTGCGAATTAGGCTTGACCATCATGATTGACATTTCAAACCAAGTTTATTTTTTTTATTACAGTCATAAAGATATATCCAGTTATACACAGTCATAGTAATTATTGTTTCTTCTTTACGACATGTGCACAGTCATATTTGCCCCTGACCACCTTGAGTTTGACCCCTGGTAAGTCCTGTGTCCTCCCTCCTTTCACCAGCACCACATTGTGCTCCTGGAGATTGTGTCCTTCCCCTGGGATGTACACAATGGCTTCTTGACCAGTGGACAGACGTACTCGTGCACACTTGCGGTTTGCTGAGTTGGGCTTCTTGGGTTTCCTGATCATGGTCTTCAGAACTACAGCTTTGAGCTGTGGATGTCCAAAAGTGGCACTGACCTTTGGGGGAGATGGGGGAGATTTGCCCTTACGGTGCATCTGATTGAGAGTGGCCATGGTCCTGGTGAAGACGGGTCCAGACCAGAAAGGTACAGATTGCGATGCTGACAAAATAATATAGTACAAAATAGCATCATTAATTTTAATTACTTATTTTAAAACCATTTCAATTATTTATTTTAAAAGCTAATCAAACGATGCTGCAAAGACTCACCCTGCAAAACAGACGAGAGCATTGGTCTCAGACTTCCAAGAAAAGACATTCTTAATTCATCTGCATGAACAACTGGAAAATCGAATCATAAGATGCGTGTCATCTCAGTTTAACTGGAACATAGTGAAACACACTGCGACAGTGTAACGTTATTCTATGTATGTTCAATTTACCTGTATGTTCGTTGCGTTAAAAACAAAGTAGCGGACGTTTCTCAAGTGCTGACTTTAGTTTTCAGTCAGAAGAGGAAAGAGGACGAATTATTTCACCCTAACACAGTTATGTTAGCGACATGCACGTCGCCATGTTGAAAATACGTCATCTACCCGAAGAAATCTTCCTCGATCCCAGACCAGTGACGAGCTCTACTGAACCGCCTAATACTGCCATCTAGTGGATGGGTTTTCACGTTTGGGTTTACATGTCGAAAATCCTGCCAATATTCACAATAAGTTAGTGACGGTTGTAAAATATTTTTTTCTTTAGAACTACATTAAGAAATGCAATTAATACAAAACGGCTTAATTAATACAATACACGTATTAATACACATTTATATAATAAAAACGTCTTATATTATGAATTATAAGCTATTTTTATACTATGGGGTTCAAAGTTCACAAAAAAAAATGTATGTGGTGTTTCCGGAGGTTGTACACGAAAAAGGCTGAAATTCTTGCTTGAAAAATAAAAAAAGGACATGTTGTAATGCATGCATAAGTGTCGTTTAGCTTTAGCTTTAATTTCATTATTTTATTTATTTTTCTTTTATTAAGCAGTGAAACAATTGTATTGTAACATATATTTAAAATCTCACATAAAATCATTAAAAATGTATTTAACATTTCAAACATGAAACATTTCAAATTCAGTGTGTAACCAACACATAGCCTCATTTTGTTGACGTAGAAAACCATAAAACAGAGATGACCTCTTTATTTCCACATGTTTTATTCAGTTCAAATGACAGTTGGAACATCCTAAAAGAAAAAGAAAAAGGATGACATCTAGTCGAGAAGATATAATAATAATAATATTCACGTTAATCCAATATTGGTTGTGTCCATCGCCCCTATACCCTAATTTCAATATCAAATGTATTTCTATAAAGTTCCAGTAGTGGGATTGAATGTGAGATTGAATAAGTGCACTCAATAACGTCCAAAATGGTTTCGGACACCCAAATGGCTGTTCCCTCAAATATTGCAGTCTCTATGAAAAGTTTTTTGGCTGTTAGCATGAATATGATAGCCTTACTGTTATCTATAAGCTAGTGTGCTCCAAAACAATGACAGAATTCGCATTTAGAAAACAAATCTCAACGTTGAAAAAAAAAATCAGGTTGATGTCAGAATCCAACGTCAGTCGGGTTCTGACGTCAATCCGACTTTCATTTCCAACCAAAATGCAAACCCTGGAACTAAAATCACCCCCTGACTGAAGTTACAACTTTCTACTCAAGGACATTGACAGAAATGTAGTGGAGTAAAAAGTATGATATTTGTCTTTCAAATGTAGGCCTAGTGAAGTTAAAGTAAAAATGTAGTGAAGTTAAAGTACTAAACTTTCATGTTTCATGTTTCAAGTGCAAAATTGTAATATTCAATGGTGTCCTTCAACATTACATTAATTTCGCACTTAAACTGGCCTATAACATTTTAAAGTAGGCCTATATTATGTCCGCAATAAGCAGACTAATCTTTTTCTTTTCGTTTCTTTTTTTACACTAATACTTCTTTTTCACACTGATAAGTGATAACACTTATTTTTTACACTAATAACTTTTTCAAAACATTCAATCTTTTTATATATATTATTATGTAACTATTATGCTAACTACTATTAACTATACTATTATGTAAGATGTTTAATATAAATATATTTGTTTTATTCATCAAAATTAGCATTTTTCAGAAATGAAAAGAGATAGTTTTAGTGAATAATTTGGTTATTTGTCTGTTATTAAAGAGAGGTTAAATTTGCTGAAGAGAGAAACGTAAAGCATTCTGTATTATTCCCAATAATGACCACTGAACGTCAGCATTGAGCAGTCTTTGCAGCAGATATACTGACAAATCAAAAAGAGAGACATTACATAAAACTTGTTGGTGTAATGCAGGCCATCGTGAGAGGTGGACAACTGAGAATAATAATAATAATTTGTTTATATAATTTATACTTTTTTTTCTCTGCACTCAACACGCTTTGGAAGGGAGGAATATCCTCAACCTCCACCAATGTGCAGCATCCTGTATGATGTGACATCAGCCATATTGGTGGAGAGGAGACGGAGTCATGAAGCCAATCAGTGTATATGGGGATGATTAGAAGGCCATGGTGATGGACAGAGGCCAATGGGCAAATTTGGCCAGGATGCTGGGGTTACACCCCTACTCTTTTTTCAAAGGACATCCTGGGATTTTTAATGACCACAGAGAGTCAGGACCTCAGTTTAATCTCATCCAAAGGACGGTGCTTTTTGACAGTATTGTCCCCCTCATTAGGATCCACACAGACCACAGGGTGAGCACCCCCTGCTGGCCTCACCAACACCTCTTCCAGCAGCAACCATAGTTTACCCAGGAGGGCTCCCATCCCGGTACTGAATCATCCCTGCTTGAAGGACAAGTTCGGTATTTTACACTTAAAGCCCTGTTTTCAGATAGTTTCTTATGAAATAGAACGGTTAAGTTTAAAATTTGGACAGATGCTGCTGTCCCGAGAATTTTAGTTTTCTTTCGCTTTCCCCCCCACCTCCACAATGGCTGCATAGGTGCACAGGAATAATCCTTCCTAAAACGCATTAAACTTTCGTTTACAAAGACGTGAAACTCACCGAGTGGTCAGGGGTGTTCACTGATATGCTCACACAAAAATCGCTTCAAAAGATGCTTTCCAACAGGTTTTATCGTAGTTTTTGTAATACCGTACCACATAGCACATCCAAAACAAGTCAATGGAGTTGGACAAAAACTACGATAAAACATCAGAAACGATCTGAAAACAGGGCTTTAAGTGTCCTTTAACTTCAGTGGACTACCAGTCTTGGGCTACAGGGTGATATTGCTGCTGGCTATGAACATATGCCTGGGGATGAGGAAGCCGCTAAAGCTGCAATAACTTTTCAAAATAATTCTTATTTTAAAGCTTTTTGTTTTGTTTACTCTGCTAAATGTCTGCCAATATAGTTTATTAGTTGAGTCTTTCTGATGTTGCACCATGGCATTGGAGCTTATGTTTTGTTCCTCTTTGAATAGTACACACAACGTAGGTGGTTGTTTTCATCGTATTTTCCAGAAAACAAGATGAGAGCATCTTAATTTTTGCATTTCCATTATGATTTAAGTGGGCACGGGCTGTTTGTGTGGGACATATCTGGAGGACGGGTGAAGAGCGAGAGAGCAGAGAAGGGAGAGACGAGTTAAAGAGGTAAGGGTGAGTCATAAGGAGAGAGGGTCCTAATGAATGGGACGATATGAATGAGTAAGCACAGATGTGTGAAAGAGGGAGGATGAAAAGAAATCCAGCTGACTGATTGGAGGAGTGGGAGGAAAGCAGGATGAATAAGCACCTAGAAGTCCTTGTGCACCTTCCAAGCGCTCCCCATTCCCTCTTTTTCCTCCTCTTTTCAGTCCGGGGCTATTTTTATTCCTCTTCATTGCTGAAAGCACATCATTCTCACAAGGACAGGAAGACAAGACATGGGAGATTTTTATTCAGATGAAACTAATGGGTCCTGAGTATTTCTGGACACGGGGGCGGTAAAGTTGGCCCGTGGTCCGGTGTGGGAGGGTCAGCGCTGCACCGGACGTCGGACTCAATGAAAAAGGTGCATAACTGGATAATTGACAAGCAAACAATGGTTTAGGGGCACCGGAGATGGATATTGCGAATGGAAGAAATCGCTTCCCCTGGCAACAAGAGGAAAAAATGGAAGCAGATATTGAGAGGCAGGAAAGGCCATATAGGGTATTATCGTGAGCTTCCAGGTATAATGGGAAAGTGTAGGCTGACTATTCACTGTACAGCATGTGTTTGGTGGACATATATGTGTGTGTGTGGGAGGCTGATTGTCTCCACTGTGCCTCTGAGTCAAGAGCATACGTCAGGAAAAACAGATAGCACCTCATCATCTGCGTCAGTCGGTCCTAGGAAACCATGGCGACACACTAAAAAGGCAGTGAATGAAAGGGGTGATAGAGGAGGGAACAATGGAGGGGGCAGCAACAATGAACACACACCGATGAACCTCGCTTTGATGCATTTAATTGACTCTCATATACATATTTTGAAAACAAGAGCGCATCGAATTCAAGGATATTCTTTGTGAGACATTGAATACATTCTCAAAAGTAATAAAGCGTCCAAAAGGGGAGTTTCACAGCAATGCCATAGCGTAGAAGAACCATTTTGGGTTCGCCAAAGAACCCTTTCTTAGTGTGATGAACCTTTTTTTACACTCTAAGAATTGATTGTGCAATTTAAAGTTTTTATGTAATTTAAGGTTCTGCACTGAACCACTCATGCCAATAAAGAACCTTTATTTTTAGGAGTGTAAGCAAATCCTATAAAACATGACGTCTGGAAATCTCATAAAGGACAAAACATAAAGGAATACTGTTTATTATGAAGCATTTCTATGGTTTTCATGCACTGACACAATGAAAAGCAATTAGAAAGAGAGTACTGTAGGTAGGAATCAATCCTCTACTTGACCGTAGAACTCTACGATGACTTAAAAGATACAATTGTGATTCATAAACAGGTTCTTTCAGTAAAACACAGTCTTCACTATAAGTGAATACAAAGTGGCACTTGGTAAAATTGCCTTTGTTACTTAAAGTACTTTTCCCCAAAGTGACAGTCCAATATGAATAGGATGCATGTTCATGGGACTTCATGATATTGAAATATAAACATAAATAAATATTTTCAACACATTTTGATTTAACTCTAACACATTATCCCAGAAAAATAGCTTTGTAAAAGATGACAATATGCCATACTTCATCGAATAAGTCACAGACTTATGTTAAAACATGTGATCACTGGTTCCATCTGTAAGAAAAGACAGAAAAAGAACAATTTAGAAACAGTGAGACACTTTGAACATCATGCTGAAATCACTAAAACGTCATCATTTCTCACCTTGGTAGAAGATCTGTTGTCCGCCTTGATGAGGGAGTTGATACAACTCATCTGGTTGCCTCTCGGCAGGAGTCATCGGGGCGGCTGCCCCAAACACAGGTTCCATGGCGACCAGCTCCTCTAGGAGGGACTGGGCACAAGGCAGCTCAGGGGTGAGGGCAGGAAGGCCTGGATCTGTGGTGGACCCTGGGGAGGACATCATCTCCACGTCCTCTTCGGGTCTCTCTGCTTCCTGCGGCCCACCCCCGGCCATGCAATTATGGTGCGTCGACTGGACGCTACAGAAGTGGTGTACACCGTTCAAAGTCGCAGCCTCCTCCTGAGCGTAGGACGGCGCCGATGAGTAAGGTGAGGGAGGTACGGGGGAGGTGTTTGGCAGATTTGGAAGAGGGATGCCATCTACTGCTTTCTCCTCATACATAAAGACATCAATGTGAGCCAGTGAGGAGTTTGGGCCCTCAAACGATGCGTCATGAGGGGGAGCCAATGTGCTTTGTGGGTGGCTGTGACAGAAACCTTCAGCTAAAGTGCTAATATACTGAGCCAATAGCGAGATCTCCATTCTCTCTCTTTCGGTATCCTCTTCCCGAGGGAAGAAACTCAAACAGGGCTTTTTGGTGGGCGAAGCCTCTGGGGTTAAAAGGCCTTCGGGGAGGGCGTTGAATGGGAAATGGGGGACGTCTACGTAAAGAGGTCCCCTGATCTCTGGCAGCGCCATGAGAATGCATTCATCACTGCCTGGGCTGTCTGGAGTAGGAGGCAGCGTTTCATAAAGACGTTTTCGGCAGTGTTGAGCGGGACCAACGCTGGCGGAGTGGGAAGCTGAGGTTATAGGCTGCCTCATTTTAACTGCTTTGTTAGGGTCTGATTTAAAAGTCTCATCACCAAACATGAAAGTTCCCCCTCCGAGTCTTGGGGTGTAAGGGGGCGTGTAAATAAACTCCTCTGAGCTTTGGCGCTTAGGAGGAGTTTTGAATGGAGGAAGGGGTGATGGGGCAACATGGGAATGGGGGACTGTAGAAAGACTTGGGATGTTGATGTTGCTGAGATGTTCAGGGGAAACAGATACAGTCATGGCTGATCTCCACATCTGGGGACCGCCATGCGGTTGAAGGTGGCTCTCTTCATCCTGAGAAAAGCCCTGAAGGGGGTCGAGTGCCATGCTGGATGGGGCAGAGGTACTGGGGAGCTCTTCTGAGGAGCTCCGTCCAGAAGTGGTGAAGCTGAAGTCGAAGGACTGGGAGGACAGGCCACTGCTGCTGGGTGTGAAGACCTGGTCTGGGCTGGACAGAGGGTCAGAGATCTGCCGTGCCTCCTGGTACAGGAGAGCCAGCTGGTTCTGCTCTGAGTACAACTGCTGACGCACTGACCAGGCTTCAGACTCACTGAGGGATGAGTAGAGAAAATGACAGATTGTTATGATTATTCATATATGCTATTATTTTATGAATTTGGTTTATAACATGTTTTTGCATAAATGTTAAAGCAGTTTAAATATTTATCAGAATGACTATTATAATAAATTATGGTTCTATATTTAATATAATATCAGTTATAAGATAACATTTATTAAATAAAATTTAATAATAATAATAGCATTAAAAATAATAATATAAATAATAATATTTAATTATTAAAATGAATAAAAACATAAAAATTAATAGAATAGTGTGAATATGGGGACTGGCCTTGTAATAAATTATTATTATTATTATTATTTTATAATGTTTATTATTTTATAAATCCTGTATTGTACATAATTAAAAAAATGTAAAAAATTCAATAATAAATAATATAAAATAATATATAAAAAGTATTATTTTTATTAATAATTATATTACATATATTAATAATAATTATATTACTTAACAATGATAATAGTAACAAAAATTATAAATATAATTGTTTTTATTTTACAGTACATTACACTTAAACACTGGTAGCCTTTACCTTATGACGTAGTTGTGGCTGTTGATGGGATATTCTCCAGTCTCCAGCTGAAGAACAATGTAAAGCCAGACCCAAGTGTGGTCTGCCGCCTCTACCTGGACCACCATCTCCACTTGCCTCTCGTGTACTGAAAAAGGACACGACGACCAATTAATAAACCACATTTACTAGACCAGCTTTTTGATATATATTATAAACTTTTAAATATTGAGAGATAAAGTCAAGTACTCACACAGGGCGCAGTGTTGTGCAGAGGCATGAGAGAGATCACGAGGATGAATCAGACTGTACCATGAGCGAGAGCGCAGAGTCTCTATGTCGTAACCAAGGTACATGCTTACACTGTCAGAGAGAGAAATACAACGCCATCATTCCCTCACTCTCAAATGCATATTCATCATATACCGACAGTGACATTACTGTACCTGTCCTGAGCAGCATGGATTCTCATGTCCCGGCTGTGCTGAGACTGGAAACAGGAAAGGAGGAAAGACTGCTCAGCAGGAGGGGTGGGGAGAGGATTCCTAGCTGAAGAAACCTGAGGGACACTGGACTCCAGTGGGGAGCAAAAACACACCCACACTGGATTGGATGTCCAGTAGGACGATGAGTGGCATGGAGGTGGTAGACAGCGTGCCCTAACCAACGCCAGTTTGTTCCCTGATCCTTGCCTCCTTACAAACTTCGAAGTGCTGAAACGGCAGCGAAAAAGCCGGTCTGGACAAAAAGAGTTATGAGAAGAGTTAAAATTATTATTATTTTACAAATTACATTAATTTCAATTTCTTTATGTTGGATTGAGGGGTTAAACCAACAGTGTTGGTTACCTGTGTCAGTTGTGGTGATCGGGACAAGGTTGCCCCTCATGATAAAGTGGTCCGCAGGGTCTATAATGTCATACACGCTGTCACTCTGAGCCACCAGGTCCACCTGAATAAAGCAGAAATAATTAAAACATGTTCACCTAACAAATTGTTATGATGATTTAAATGTTTTCATTGATATTCCTTACCATGGAATGGCCGAGGTGCTCTGCCACGTTGTCCGACAGATGCAGGATTTTTCCTTCACTCGTCAGCACTAGGAGAAAGCCTGGTAGTGTGTGCAGCAGATCCGAGAGTTCCGGCAAAGACAGGGCGCTTCCGCTCATGTCGTGACCTGCTGCAACTGATAAAGACAAAACAAAGTTTAAAGATAAAACGTAAAGATCTATACCATAATATGTGCATCGTGAAGAAAAAATCTCAAGCAATTAGAAAGCATTCTAATGCAGCATCCACACAAATAGCTCAACATCAGCACCACAGACAGAGACCAGCTACTTTCAGAACTCTGGACAGGGGCAGAGATTCCTCAGATATCATCTAAACTTCAGATCTGCTCTAAACTCGTACAAAGTAAGGTTTTAAAAGGGTTTTGCAGCTTGATGCTGTAGAATCAGCTTTTTATGGTACCAAGTTCTTTAGAAAACCATGTAACGATGCTTTCAAGAGACTTAAAACTGTAACATCAATAACTTTATCTAACAAAAACAACAACTAAAAAACAAGAACCCTACATTTTAAGTTAACCCTACCTTGAGAGAAAAAGACGGACTTTCTTGTGTAAATGCAGGCTAGGGACATGATGTGAAGATAGGAAAGACGAGCTTTGTCGGCATCGGAGATAGGCAGAAGATCTTTCAAGTTGCGAATTTCTGCGTTGATTTGATCCCTCCGAGCCTTTGATGCTCCTTTAGTGGACCGGTACATTTTCTCGCGTCCAAAGAATCGTTGGAATGGACGAATATTTTGGGTGAAAACTGCATGCAGTTAGAGCTATTCAGCCATCATTCGGGGGAGACGCCACTTCTTCTAAGTTTTGGAGCATAAACCAACCTACTAGGTAAACATTTTTTCTTTGCTCATATATCCTCTTAAGTTTTACTGTTGGTGTGCTATTGGTCTCTCTCTCTCGCTCGCTTTCTGATGAAAACATTGCCTCCAGATCCCTTATATAGAGCGCGCGCCTGAAGAAATGATGGGAGGGGGCGTGCATAAATGGATCTGAATCTGATCGCGAAGTATCTCTGCATTTTGCTGCTGTAATTGTGACGTAGGATAAATATGGGATCCCTTTCAACGTGCAGAGCCAGATTTGGACAAATCTAAACGGAGGCAGAGGTCCAAACTCTCCACCCTGTTGCGCGCTCAGAGAAGGTGCATCTGCCGCGAGTGCTGCAAATATATATTTATTTGACTAGGGTTTATTTCTGTATTTTTCTAATATTGATGTTTATAAAAAATATTATTTCTTTAACCATACAAAATAATGCAACAGGGTTGACATGGTAAGATAGCCCCCCACTGACAAACAAAGGTAATAAA
This sequence comes from Phoxinus phoxinus, assembly GCF_949152265.1. Classification (NCBI taxonomy): domain Eukaryota; kingdom Metazoa; phylum Chordata; class Actinopteri; order Cypriniformes; family Leuciscidae; genus Phoxinus; species Phoxinus phoxinus. The sequence goes on along the minus strand of NC_136892.1, from coordinate 17,440,365 downwards.
AAACAAAGTTATATATTTTTTTAAAGACCAATAAAAATGGTTAGTAGCCTACCAGAGCAAAACATTGTATACAATGTGTTTTAAAACTCTTGTGATAATCATTTCACATTTGAAAACTCAATACAACGTATGTTCAGTGTTTTTATTTCTTTTTTTTGTGTGTAGTAAACTTATAGCCTATGAATAGCCTAACGGAACAAAACAAATGGTGTTCTTTTTGATTGGAGAGAGAGAGAGAGAGAGAGAGAGAGAGAGAGAGAGAGAGAGAGAGAGAGAGAGAGAGAGAGAGAGAGAGAGAGAGAGAGAGAGAGAGAGAGAGAGAGAGAGAGAGAGAGAGAGAGAGAGAGAGATGAGCGGTCTGAAGGACACTTGTCTGGTTTTATAGTTTCTCCTTTATGTTCATGTTTATTTTAAAACCAAAAGAATCAAGGTCCTCACTCTTGTACTTTAAAGAAAAGAGATAATCTGTTGCTTGGCAACTCTCCTTTTAAAATATCCGATCAGGACAAGATAATGATCTTTGAAGTTCAATCTCAAAAAACTTTATTAAAGTAATATCATAAGTAAAAAGTTGCTCGTGTGTCATGTTATGATTCATACACTTGTAAACAATATATTGTGATAAAGTGGGATCTTATCTGCTGAGCTCTCTGTGGTCAAATTGTTCTCATATTTTCATCCTGCTTTGATCATTCAGCTGTGACATCATGACTTACCGAATTGATTCTTATTATATATTGTCTTTTGCATTTTGCTGTAATTAAGAGCCTTTATGTAGCTATATTTTAGTTACATAGGAAATTGCATGCACGCATTGTAAAAGTTTGAAATACTGAACAGCTCATGTTCTCGCCTACACATCTCCCTCCTCCCTCTACCGTTGATGAAGCCTGTTCAAACTGCAACCTTGTAACTGTGCTGGCTTTTTTCTTTTCCTTAGTCGCTCGGGCTATTTTTAACACCAGCAACAGTTTGAAACCGCTTTCAGTTTTCTAGTTCTAAATATATATTGCTCAAGGACAGACAGATTCTTATGTGTTCAGTAGATTTCTGGAACTTTTAAAGAACGCTATTGCATGTGTTGTTCACATGGCTTTTCAGTTTTCACACTTTAACGTTAGTTAAATCCGTGGTTATCTTGCTTCACACTGCTCAAAAATTACCCGGGGTTAACAATTAATCCTGGATATTCATAAACTCACGTTTCACACTGTACAACACTGGGTTTGCGTTCAGTGTCATTGATTGGATGGACGCAGTACGCGACCTGTTTACATAAAAACTAGCATTATACCTATCCCCTGACTAGGCTACTATCGAGTTTACTGAATGGACATTTCGGACCAAAAACGTATTAATGAAATGGTCTGTTCTTCACTCAGATTGTCGCAGTTTTTGTCAGCATTTTATTTTTTTTCCTTTCAAACGCTGAATATAGGCTACAATGCTCTGTAGAGTGTTTCCGTGACTGTTCAGAGCATGCAAATATGAGTGCGTGATTGGTTGTCTGTTGCTAGCTGTAACATTCTAACACCATTGTTTTACACTGCACAAGTTTAGCACCCTAATCGGGGTTAATACTGCAAAAGGTTTTTACCCGGGGTTAGGTGTGCTAACCCCGCTTCTTAATCACAAGTGTGAAATGTTCCTTTGGGGTAAAAACGGTGCCAACCCCACTTCTAACTCACAAGTGTGAAACGTTCCTTTACCTGAGGTAAAAAGCGGTAGGCTACTAACTCTGCTTAACTCACAAGTGTAAAACGTTCCTTTTACCCGGGGTAAAAAGCGGTACTAACTCCACTTAACTCACAAATGTAAAACGTTCCTTTTACCCGGGGTAAAAAGCGGTGCTAACTCCGCTTAACTCACAAGTGTAAAACGTTCCTTTTACCCGGGGTAAAAAGCGGTACTAACTCCGCTTAACTCACAAGTGTAAAACGTTCCTTTTACCCGGGGTAAAAAGCGGTACTAACTCCGCTTAACTCACAAGTGTAAAACGTTCCTTTTACCCGGGGTAAAAAGCGGTACTAACTCCGCTTAACTCACAAGTGTAAAACGTTCCTTTTACCCGGGGTAAAAAGCGGTACTAACTCCGCTTAACTCACAAGTGTAAAACGTCCCTTTTACACGGGGTAAAAAGCGGTACTAACTCCGCTTAACTCACAAGTGTAAAACGTTCCTTTTACCCGGGGTAAAAAGCGGTACTAACTCCTCTTAACTCACAAATGTAAAACGTTCCTTTTACCCGGGGTAAAAAGCGGTGCTAACTCCGCTTAACTCACAAGTGTAAAACGTCCCTTTTACCCGGGGTAAAAAGCGGTACTAACTCCGCTTAACTCGCAAGTGTAAAACGTCCCTTTTACCCGGGGTAAAAAGCGGTACTAACTCCTCTTAACTCACAAGTGTAAAACGTTCCTTTTACCCGGGGTAAAAAGCGGTACTAAATCCGCTTCGGATTTACAAGTGTGAAACCTTCCTTTACATGATGTTTTATGAACAAAGTTCGGGAGGAACTTAGGCTACTCTGGGTTCGGGCCGAATTCCAAGCTCGGAGCCCTCCCCTCGGACAGCACGCCAAATAGGTCTTGACCATACGTCAACATACGACGAAAAGGGTACCCCTATAACGTCAATATGAGACGCAGACATAAGCGCACCAGCAGCGCCTCCTAGCGGTACCCTAACGCATACCTAAACTCAACCATACCCGAATCGTCACACATGGACGTTAAAGGGTACCCTTTTCGTCGTATGTTGCCGTATGGTCAAGACCCGTCAGTATGTGACGTTTTGGGGTGAGACTGTGTTACAGCCCAAATACACATAGCCTAACCTTTACTTTCTATAATAATATGTGTGAACTTGTGAACCGGGGTAAAAAAACAGTGTTAAAGGAGAACTCCGGTGCAAAATGAACCTTTGGTCTAATTACACATTGTTACCTAGTCAACCGTTATCTGAGATTTGTTTTCATGATTATCGAATGTAAATAGTTTTATCTCTAAAAACAGTTTAGCCTATAACGCTAGTATAACGCTAGTATATGGGGCATGGAGTAATGACAAATAAAAATCGCTTGTTAATACCACTAACAAGGCTCAAAATAGCCCCACACTAACACGGTAGCATAATGAGGGTCCCTACATGCAAACCGAAGCATTGAGAACTTTGACAGTGTCCAGACAGTTTAATAAGAAGATATTTTATACATACAGTCAACTTCACGTATACAAGCAGAATCCATCTTGGAAAAACAGACTCTATCAATCGATCTACGAACCACCGATCCAAATGCGCTGGACCATATAAGATTCTACACAGTTCAGCGCATTTGGATCGGTGGTTCGTAGATCGATTGATAGAGTCTGTTTTTCCAAGATGGATTCTGCTTATATACGTGAAGTTGACTGTATGTATAAAATATCTTCTTATTAAACTGTCTGGACACTGTCAAAGTTCTCAATGCTTCGGTTTGAAGGTAGGGACCTTCATTATGCTACCGTGTTAGTGTGGGGCTATTTTGAGCCTTGTTAGTGGTATTAACAAGCGATTTTTATTTGTCATTACTCTACGCCCCATATACTAGCGTTATACTAGCGTTATAGGCTAAACTGTTTTTAGAGATAAAACTATTTACATTCGATAATCATGAAAACAAATCTCAGATAACGGTTGACTAGGTAACAATGTGTAATTAGACCAAAGGTTCATTTTGCACCGGAGTTCTCCTTTAACTCCGCATCTAAATTACCCCACAAGTGTGAAACGTTCCTTTACCCGGGGTTATTCTTTAGAATGACAATAACTCTGGGTTAATTCGCAGTGTGAAAAGCCCTAAAATGAGAATATGAAAGTGAGAATATTGTGGTGCAATATTGGATGGATACTTGTGTTTTGGTTCTAGCATCTTTTCCATCCATCATCTCTAGATTTTTTTTTTTTTTTTTTTTTTTTTTTTTTTTTTGTCCTGGGATTAAATAAGCCTGAGTCACAGTTCCTGTTTGTAATATTTTACATCCTGTGAGGTATCTGGCTGCCATTATCTGCATCAATACTGTCTTTTTCATCTTTTTTTATGTCCAACCTGTGCAATTATGGCTATTACTGATCCAATAACAAAATCTTTTAGCCTTTGAACTAATGGATGTAAATGAGAGGCTGGATGACAAGAACAGAAGGGACAGACTGTTGGACAGCCACAGCATTTGACGTCAGAACATATGCTATCAATATTGATGAAAAGTTTTGCTGGATGATGTGGACCTGGCCCTTGGGAGAGAGAGATGGAGATGCCACCCTAACCTCTGAGCTCCCACTGGACTTTTTTGTTTATTACGTGGGTGGCATGGCCATCTGCTGAAATCAGAAAGATGGGGGATGGGATTTCTTGGAGAAAATGTGTAATGCTCATAATCTGTTCACTTGTACAGTATGTCTTTTAATTTACATTGAACTTTGGTCATTTTTGAAGAATCGAAAGAACACTTGCATAATTATCTTGCTTTCCAGGACAATGCGAAATTCAGCTCAAATGGTCAGTCTTCTTGGCTCATGTTGCTTATGCCACCACTTTCTTAAAACTTTTATTATTCTAATTTGGACTCCACAGTCAGGACAATATGGATCATTTTGTGGCCACAGAATTGTTACCTTTCTGAACAAAATATAATTTTGGTGAAGAAATGCCCAATGTGTTTCATTTGTAGTATCCATGTCTTTTTCTTCACATTTTCTTTCTTTTGTTTACGGGTTTATACAAGAAGCCTATACTTGACCAGCTCTGTATCTGTGCACCCATGGCAACGGAGCTGCAGTATCTTAGTAACAAAATTTGCGCATTGCAAGAGATACAAAACGATGGTTCTTCTCAAGCACACCAATTTGATCCCAACATGAAAAAGTCATAACATTTAACCTATCCCAATGGTTTTAAATAAAGTGAAATGTATTAATATGGACAATACTAAAACCAAAAGTAAAGGGAAATGGTCTTCATATGTTCAAAAGGTTGCACTTTGTATTTCGATGACTGTACATTTTGTGAATGCGAATGGTTTCTTTATCCACTATTTTGTGAAGAAAACCAAGAATGGAAACTCACCTTGCCATTGCTAATCACACTTTTAGAGCATGCTAAATCAATTGGAAGGTCACGTTGCCTGATTCTTTCTGGTTTGAAGATACGTTTTTTGTTACCTTTTCATCTTCTTGAAAATTGAAGACCTGATTTGTGTGGGATGGAAATGTTCAAATAACCCAAAAAAGAGAGAAAGGTAATAATTCAAATTTCACAACAATTAAGAGTGCACATCTGTTGTTTCAGTCATTCATGGATTTCAGAGAACAATATGTTTTAATGGCCTGGTTGTGACGTGTATTTGAGGGGGTGGACAGGAAAATTACTCTTCTTATAACCCAGTGTAACATTACCCTTGTAAGCCACAAAAATAGCTCCAAAATGGGGCCCATTTTCCTCTGCATGTGAAAATAACTAACCTTGTTTATTTTTTGACACAATTCGGTTATTTATAGACAGGCTGTTTGTTTGCTTTTAAACAGATGTAACATAATATTAATTTAATTTTCGTTACAAGCGGATTAAAAAGGCTACGGGGATGGCTGATGAATACTTTAAACTGATTGGTTGAGGAACGTTCTAAGGTGTGCAATTATTTTCTCTCTCCTCAGAAAGACTAGATACAGGTACAGGGAAAAGCACGGCTAAAGTAGTTCCAGACAGGTCTTGACCGCTTTGCCACTTTGCCAAATGATTTCAGTTATTTCAAATGTCTTTACAGATTACAACAGCAGAATAACCAAAACACACAACGACACTGACCAAGCAAATACATATAAACAAAAGGATAAAAACGACATTTCCATGTTTTTGTTTTGGCCACAAAATTACGTCGCTTCGCGTCGTGGCCGCATTACCACCTCAGGTGTGCACTATTTTTTTTCTAATAATTCAACAGGCCATCGTCAATTAGGCATATTCCTTACTTATACTAGGTTAATCGTCCTGTTGCTGGATATCCAGAGCCTTGTGGTACCTTCAGAGAGACCATTAAAAAAAAGCTGGAGAATGTAAAATATTACAGCATTGTCAGTGTGCTGAGTTACTCCTATCACACCTACATCCATCTGCTGCACTGCCCACAATCCCTCTGTGCCAACACTGACCATCAATGAGCTCATCATTTCCCTGCTGGAGCTACACTTGGCTAAAAATTCACACTTATCATTTGACAATTCACTACATGCGTTATAATTAACATAGATCCTTTCACACACATAGCAGTAACAAATCAGACGCTGACTCAAATAGAACTTCCTACTCGTTTTTCCATTGTTCCACAACAAGTGCGAGATGACCAGTCCATTGATGAAATTATGTTAATGAATGGCCTGCAAAAACACAAGCCTTTTACACTCCAATTAACATTTAAAGGTATCAGTTTTTATATAGTTATTCATTGTTACATTTGTATCCATTAACTTCTTCAGCTGTTCTGTCTTTTTGTATGATGTAGGCCTACAGTAAATTTGTTCCGAAACTACAGAACAACTTCAAATCTTGTAGTAAATACATAGTATTTTCAGAATTGAAATATTAGGTAGGCTATAGTAGTTTTGAAGTACAGTAGACCTATAACATAAGTGACATTTATTTTAGGCAACACATTTGTGAACTTTGCCCCTTAAATGTGACTGTAATAATGTATCTTTCAGCTAAATAGCAAAAAGGTAAAACTCATTATGTGTTCACCAGTGTTACACTGTCACCATGTGGAGACACCTGAGTAATACATTTCATTTACTTACCTTCACTTCAAATCAGGAAAAATTAACCCGAAATTATTAACATGTACAAAACATGGGATATTTTCAGTCTATACAGACATGAAAGGAAAATATTATAAAAACAAAGATATGAAGTAAGGATTAAGACATATATTTTTTAACATTTATTTACTTTGACAACGTAATTATGCACAAAAAAAAACTTTTTGTATCAAAGATTTGTGTATCATTTAGGAGTCTAATTGAGGAAACACAAGCAGAAGTGAATTCACGCATTAGACAAAATGCAGCAATATACTTAAGAATGGTTTCACAAATTATTTACAAAGAAATGTGTTCTTATGTTTCATAGAGACCTGTATTTGTCTTTAGTTTGTTAGTGTTTTCTGAGATAATACAGTATTACACTAGATACAGGTACTTTGGAATATGTGTTGTATATAGGTTATATATAAATATAGCCTACTGTAAATATGCATTGAGTGATTTTATTAGCAAAAACTGGTACTAATAAGAAATTATATTGTGTGTGTGTGTCTGTGTGTGTACTTGTATGCTGCATGTATGTGTGAGAATGAGTCCACGGTGACAAAGTGAGAGGAATGAATGTTAAGATGCTTTAGCACTTCCCGGAATAGGCCCGCAGTCACAGGCTAAAGTCAGCCACAAAAAAAAGACAATTTCACACTATTAGCTTGTGTTCCCAATTCTTAAAACATAAAAGCAAAAATAGACAGAATTAAAATTTTTCTTTCATTCATTTCTCTCTCCTCAGAAAGACTAGATACAGGCACAGGGAAAAGCACGGCTAAAGTAGTTCCAGACAGGTCTTGACCGCTTTGCCAAACGATTTCAGTTATTTTAAATGTCTTTACAGATTACAACAGCAAAATAACTAAAACCCACAACGACACTGATCAATCAAATAAATATAGTAAACAACAGGATAAAACCGACATTTCCATGTTTTTGTTTTGGCCACAAAATTACGTCGATTCGTGTCGGGGCCGCATTAGAAAGCATGAGGCCCAACATAAACAGAGAGACGAAGAACAGAGCTGGTCTGGTAGTTCATGAGAGGATTGACAGACACCATCTCCAAATCGAGGACGTACTCCTTCGGTCCAGTCACTGCTCGGGCCAAAACCAACATGGCACCGATGTTGTTGATTTGCTGGGGACAAGAGATGAAACAATAAGACAACATATTTAAGATTCTGCACTATTATGATCATGTATTTGTCACAGTCTTCGTCTGCACCTGTCTGTCTTAGTCTGCACTACACTTCCCAGAATTCCTTGTGTCTTCACACCTGAACTCACTCCCTCAATCATCCACCTGTTCATCATCCTCATTATCTGTGTCACCTGTCTTCACCTTGTTAGTGTTCGTTTGTATCTGTATTTAGTTTGCTTCTGTTCAGTCTGTCCTTGTCGGTCCTTGTATATGTTACCCTTCTGCCTGTACCAGTTTTGTATAAGTTTATTATAGTAAAAGTTTGAATTAGATCTTTGTGCCTCTGCCTTTCTTCACCCGCACCATACCTGTGACAGTATTAATAATTTAATAAAATGATATTAAAATAAAATAAATCTTACTGGGCCCAATCTTTTGTATGATAGAGTATTTTATAATATAATATAATATAATATCGTTCAAAAGATTGGGGCCAGTATAATTTATTTTTTTTACCAATAAAGAAATATATTATATGATTTAGATATATATATATATATAAAAAAATATTGACAATCCACAAAAATGTCTTCACAGTTTCCACAGAAATATTAAGCAGCACAACTATTTTACAAATTGATCATAATAAGTAATGTTTGTTAAGCAGCAAATCAGCTTGTTAGGATGATTTCTGAAGGATCATGTGACACTGAAGACTAGAGTAATGATGCTGAAAATCACAGGAATAAATTACATATTAAAATACAAAATCTGTTATTTTAATTTGTAATACTATTTCAAAATATTACAGATTTTATTGTATTGTTTATCAAATAAGTGCAACCCTGGTGACCATAAGAGACTTCTTTCAAAAATATTCAGAAATGTTACTGACCCCCAACTTTTGAACAGTAGCATAATATAATAATACAAACATTTTTTTTACCATTTTTACCAGTCTGTGCTAAATCACACATTATGTAACTAAAGTTTTGAAAGCGATGTATAAAAGACATTGCGTCTCTGACTAACCCGTATGTAGAATTCTCCATTTTCGTCTCCAGAACGAATGCGGAAGGAGTTGTTGGCTCCAGGATAGACGCTGGTGGCCTGGATCTGGAAGATGTCCGAGGGAACCGAGCGTTCAGAGGTGATGCTCATGTATCGATGCACAATGGAGAAAGGCATGTCACGACACTCTGGCTTCACCACTGGACATATACAACGACTGGACAGAAAGAAAGTGACAAAATGGAGAAGGGTGTTAAATACTAGGGGTGTAAATCGGATGGTTCATCACGTCACGATATCAAATCTCATAGCCAACGATACGATATTTGCCGATTACGAATCGATTCAGTTGTATATCAATCGTTATATCAATATTATTATATTATGTGATTCATTTACACAAAGTTACATTTTATACATTGATATGATCATATCAATGTATTGTTACACCCCATACTGAAAAGTGCCAAAACATGACTGATTCAATTAAATGTTGTCTTTAAAAATGACTCACTTCTCTGAGACCTGGACGTAGGGGTCTTGGCAGTGGTTGGAGTCCAAACACTGATGCCCTCCATGGATGTTCACACAGGCCTGTCTCTCCCCACACAGATGAGTGCCCGTCTCACACTCATTCACATCTACACACAGAATTATAATGACAAGCTGAAACGTCATTTAGTTCTATAAATTCTGTAGTGTTTAAGGAAGAACATAAGTGTTAAAAAGCAATTTTGTTTAAAGAGGACCTATTATGAAAAAGGTCTGCAAAGTTACAAAGCACAAAGTAATTTCAAAGGGAGTTATTCTCTATATCAGAAAGCATATCAGGGGTGAGGCCTGGTTGAGTTAGTTAATAGTCTGTTGAAACTTGCGGTTGTGGTAAGGGGCGTGACATTTCCAAAACATGCTCAAATCACAACATACTGGTCCAGCTGACCAATCAGAGCACATCGCGCTTTTCGGAAGGAGGGGCTTCACAGTAGGAACCAAACAGAGCGTTACAGACAGACTGGGAAAAGAGGTGCTGCAACGACATAAAATATGGGGACTTTGACCTTGGCAGAGTCGTGTTCCATGTAGCTCGTAACCGTCTGGACAAACACAGGAAAATCTTCCAGGCTCATTCATACACTGAAACTGGCAAAGGAAACTGGAATAGCTGCACTCATCAATATCTGGGAGAAGAGAAATAAAGACAGTCACATTCCGTCCATCATCAATTGGTCAAAAACTATTAAGCTAATGTCTTGTGCACTAACCATTGCACGAGTATCCATCGGGTCCCAGGTCATAGCCCTGATCACAGCGACACAGGAATGTGCCATAACTGTTGTAACACCTTTGCTGACAAGGTGCTCCCATCTCACACTCATTTACATCTGACAACAAACAACAGAGATGTTAGAAGTTCTGTGCTAAATAACATTTCTGAATAGAAAGCATTAAAGTGAAAGTTTGCACATTACATTTATTTTATTTTATACTTAAATAAATGTGTATTAGTTTTTTTTTTTTGTATTAGCATCTGCAATGTTCTGGGGAGGTTAGTTTAGGGTTATAAAAATAAAACATAAAAATAACTAGTAGAAAACATGTGTAGGTTCTCTTTAGGCTGTTGCAACATTAACGCAACGCTCTTGAAATGTTTGGTCCAAGACTTTGGTGTTTGCTGGGACCATCATGTCATTCCAAAACCTGTATAACTTTCTTCCATGGAAGACAAAATAAGTAATTATGAAGTATGTTCATTCTGCCATTTTCCATACAAAAAAAAGTGAATAGAATAGGTGCTGTACCGTAAAAAAAAAATAAACAAAAGAACTAAGAAATACGTTTCTGCTTAAAAATGTTTAACTACGGTACTGTATACTCAAATTCATTTGAATCTTAAATGAAGTTGAAATTGGTTAAATTATTTTCATTTGAGTTAAAGTAATGGAAAAAAACCACGTGTTGCCATGATCATGTAAAATTAACGTTAAATATTAACGTTAAATATATATGGACATTAATAATTTATTCTCAAATAACAGATCTTCACTGACATCAACAATGGCATTCACCTCAAACAGAGCTATTATATAGTCCAAGTGCACATGCACAAATCATATAAAATCACTTTTTTTGCTCATTTTATGGTGCTCTCATGTCACTTATGGAGCCCCCGTGGCCATTCATTTGGAAAACATCTTGTTCCATGGAGGAAAGAAGTTTGAAACAGTGACAGAATTTTAATTTTTTATTAAACTATGTTTAAAAAGGCATTTTGATTAACCTGTCAAACTAATGATGTGAGTGCATAAGAAAATTTTGTTTTTTGGAATATGTACAGTATCTGGTTTAAGGACTTACCAACACAGGACCGGTTGTTTCCTGCCAGCTGGAATCCAGGCTCACATTCACAAGAGAAAGATCCTGGCACATTCACGCAGCGATGCTGACAGTACCTGTACCTGCACTCATCAATATCTAACAGAAGAGAGAAGAAGACACTGTAGACTGTATAGTAGAACCCTAATCATATACAAATTAAATTGGCCAGGATGATTGCAGATTACTATAAATCCTGAATTGTTTCTCTCTGTGAAAATGGCCAGATTTTAAAGACAGACGTTAAGAGAGATAATTTCTTCTCTCACCAACACACTCTATGCCAATCTTGCTGTAGCCGTCAGGGCACTGGCAGGTGTAGGTGCCCACGGTGTTGATGCACTGCTGGCTGGGCTGGCAGTCATGCATGTCCAATTCACACTCATCAATGTCTGTCCAATACACACACACACAACCCTTTAAATGATGAAGAGCTTTTTATGCACATATTCAATCTAAAACCATATGAATAGGATTTCCCACATCTGCCTTTAAATAACTCACCCACACAGGTTTCTCCCTGGGCCCTGTAGCCTACGGGACAGGGGTTAAAGGCCTCGTTGGTCTCCACAGGCACACTGGGCTCTGATTGGCTGGAGGACTCCGGTGCGGTGACCACATGGGCGGAGCGAGGAAGGCACAGGTAACCACCATAGTGATTGAAGCATTTCATCTCTCCTTGACATGCCTCCTGAATAGTATCACACTCGTTTATATCTAAGAGAAAATAGAGAAAAGAATTTAGGGTTCTCACTAGGTGAGAAGTCATTTGAATGTCAAATGATTTTTTTAAATTAAATGCTAGACATGTAAAACAAATAGCCATGACAATTACATTTTCTCAAATCTTTAACTCTTTAGCAACTGAATTTTTTTGTTTTGTTTTGTTTATTTCTTACATGGGTAGTTCACCAAAATATGAAAATTCTGCCATCATTTACTTGTTTCAAACCTAAATTACTTTCTTTCCTCTGTGGAACTATATAGAAGTTTTTTTTTTTTTTGCTGACCAAAACCGTTTGGTTACCAACATTCTTCAAAATATCTTATTTTGTGTTCCGCAGAAGAGAGAAAGTCATACCGGTTCGGAACGACATAAGGGAGAGTAAATGATGACAGAATTTGTGTTTTTGGGTGAAGTACTGTATCCCTTTAAGAAAGTCAAACATTAAAAAAACCATAAATATTTTAAAATCATAAAAACGTGAAGATAACAGCTATATTTTGGTAATTTGATTCAAAGTCTCTCCCTTGGAAAATCTCTGATTTGTATGTAAAGATATTTGACGGTTAAGTGTCAATTTGGACCAATCAGATTTCACAACGGGCGGGGCTACCACAAGTCGCAGAAATAGCCTATCAAATGTTATTGAACCCTGTTAGGATATGTTGTATCTTGCATATAAAGGTAGGAAGGTAGAGAGTATTTTAACATCAAAAAGCATTGCATAATTTACATAAATGACATCATTTAGCTGTGCATTATATGAAGCAGGATTTTGGACCAATGTGACTTTGAAGTGTGCGGGGTCACCCTGCACAGTTATAGGCCTACATCTGAGCACAGCTTGTTTTGATCGCCTGCGCTTTATCGCGTAACGTCTGATCGGAACATAGTGTATTTTAACATTCAAAGATGCAGCCAGACGCAGGGGCAGGACAGACGGATTGTGCATGTGACATTTAACCAACAAGATAATTAGAAGAGAAATGCATCACTTTCTCATCATCTCTCTCTCTTTCTCTGGCACATGACCTTCCACCCACCTCGACAGAGTTGAGTCTGCACGTCCCACTCATAGCCATCTGTACACTCCTGGCAGAGAAAACACACTTTATTATGTGTTATCTTTAATCATTAGCAGTCTCCCTCAAACACTTTCATTGACAGGAACATGACTTCTAATGCAAACTGATGTCTGACAGCATACAATACCACACTATGCACTGTAAAAAGTAATACCTAGATCTAACTTATAAAAAATGAGGCAAGTGGCTGCATTGGATGTTTTAGGTTGAGTCAACTTGCAGCCTTTTTTAAGTATATTGAACACAGTAACATTACTTAATATGAATGCAATAAAATCAAGTTGAGTTAACTAATAGTACTAGTATTACTCAGTTAGATAAACCTACTTTTCTTGGTACAGGTAATGTATTTATGGGTTGCTACAAGTAACCTCTACTCATTTTAATTAGGTTTTATGAACTTTATTTTTTTAGTAAAATTAACCTAATCATATGTGAATAAACATTTTAATTGAGTCCTGGCTATAACCTCAGAAAATAAATCTAAATGTCTATTCTAAGCACTGAATCCCTTTAGAATTTGTCAATAACAATTACAAATTCAATTGAAGAAGAAAAAGATGATGAGAAGATAGATTGAAGACAATAACATTTATTTAATGTCAACCAGTGTCACTTTTAGTACAAAACAGCAAATAAATGTGCCCGCACATTTTATAATATAAAACAAACACTGTATAAGTGCATTGAAATATCAAAACTGCTCAATCTGCAATGTTTGGATAAAGTTAAATGTGAGCCATAAAATCACATTGTATCACACTGGAACTGCAATGTCAAACATTATTACAGTATTTCTCTATTTTGAACAAAAATAACCATGGAAATTATATTACCTGACCAACTTGTACCTGTCAATTGAGTCTTAAAGGAACATGCTTTAAGGTAAAAATCGCATGGGGTCCAATCCCACAAAAAGCATCTGATCTCAAAAGTATACACCAATTTTGAGGGATACTTGAGGTCGAGAGCATAGGTAAGTCCAAACAGGAGGCAGCATGCTTTCGACAGGTTTGACACATCTCTGACCACGGGCTGTCCTTCTATGATAATACCAATCGTGTCGGGATGATGGCACATGTAAATTTGCAGTGGGCAACTGCCAAGCTCAGCATGCACCTCTGTTTCAGCACGATTCTATTGGAGGAGATAAAAAAAAAGAATCAATAGTTTGGTCAGACAAACAGGTAATGAGATGAATATAGCAGACAAGTAGAAGACACAAAGTTAAAATTGTACTTTTGTTGCTAAAGGTGGTGGATACTAGACTGATACTGTGACTAGAGCATGTGACCAGAGTGAAGTCTACCATGACAATGCCATAGAGTGTGGGTACTAAACTATCATGATCTACTGTAGCATGAGTGTTGTCTTATTCTGGTTCAAAGGATGCATTACAATAAAACAATGCAATTGTCCTTGCCTATCCCATTACTCATCACATTACTGTTTATTAATGTTTATCTGTTTACGTTTTCGAATCCATTCAGCCGAACTCCGGGTCTGACGGTACCAGTTTTAGCATAGCTTAGCATAGATCATTGATTCTGATGAGTCCAGTAGCATTTCTTTCAAAATGACCAACGAGTTTCAATATTTTTCCTATTTAAAACTTGACTCTTCTGTAGTTAAACCGTGTACTAAGATCGACGGAAAATGAAAAGTTGCGATTTTCCAAGCCTATATGGCTAGGAACTACTCTCATTCCAGCGTAAGAATCAAGGAACTGTGCGGCCGTACCATGGGTGCAGGCGTAATGATATGACGAAGCACCTGAAAATAGTCCCCAGCTCGGTAACTTCCAACATGACCGGGACTAAGTTTGTGTAGTTTTTAGGCGGCAAATTAGGTTTCCAAAGAATTACGGTTCGGGATCAGCACCAAAGTAAATGTCATCTAAATTGTCTCTCACAAATGTCTCCATGCTACAAGGCACGCTCCTGTGCAAGCAGGTCGTCACGTTGGTATGTTGACGGCAAGTGCTTCGTCATATCATTACGCCTGCTGCACACATGGTACGGGTGACAGAACACGTCAAAAAAAGACGTCATAACTTTCATTCTTGCTCTTCAGTGGACGTCTCTTCAACATACGACTTTTGTGACAAAGATGTTGAAAAGATGTCTTTTAGACATACCTGTGCTCAGTGAGACAGACAGACAGACAAATAGACAAGTAGCTTTAAGCCCAATACATACGTGGTGGACACTGATAAGGTCTTCCTGTCTCTCCCCCATGTACTCAATCAGGCATCTCAGGACCACTTCTCTCCTTTTCTCTATTGTCCAGGATGACTCGAAATTTTACAGCTGCCTCCATTTTGATGATGTAGCCTTAAAAAGATGACAAAACAACATATTTTTACATTCAGTCTGGCATTGTTTAGCTAGCATTCTTGCAATATGTAATTTTTTGTATTAAAATGTCCACAAAAAACAGTTATATACTTTGAGCCACATTTAATTGACTTTTTCTCCAATTTAATTTTTATGATACACATTTTAAAGCCTGGTAGTTTTTAGTCCTACAATATATTTAACTAGATTAAGGATTTTAGTCATCACATGTCAGGATCTTAAATGGTCACAGAAAAACAGTTGAGTAAATATTAGTGGCAACTGACAGCTTACCAAACTGCCTCAGAGAAAGACTGACTGATAATAAACTGCTCTATTTGATGATTTTTACTGTTTGTTGTGGGGAGGAGACAGAAAAGGTGATCATATCTGCCTTCTATTGGTGGTTGGTACATAAAAACGTCAAAATAATTTTACCTATGTGTTACTTACCTGTGAATAGTTAGAGCTGTATTTGTATAAATTCAGAAGTTTTTCTTACCTGGATGTGAAGCTTGAAGACCCCAGGTAACAAACGCGCTTGGGTATCTAAAGACCAGGAAAATGTTTGTTAGAATAAGATTGAAAATCAGTGGTAAATGTAACTTATTTAAGAAATGGGTTAGAAATTGTTTTGTTTTTTTCAACCAATCATTAATTGACAATGCAGCATTAAAAAAAACGTGGATCAAATATCTAAAATCAGACAGACTAATAAGCATACATCTCTACAGTTTAATCTGTGTATCTGCTTTACTAATGCAAGTGGCGATGATGTCAGCAAGTGCTGCTAGAAACGTGCATTAAAACGCATAACTAGGCATGACTACAGCACTTTTTTTTAATTTAATTTAAAATGTATAAAATGTAATTGTATATTAACACGGTCTCAACCGCTGTTGTCTGTCGATCGGCTGTGCAGCCATCTTAGCTTGCCATGATTGTGTGCAGGATAGCTAGCTACAGTACAATTTGCAAACCTATAACCTCAGCTCCCTAATGGAGTAACGTTAACGTTAAGCGATTTCGCGTGACTTTACATCACCAGTCATTCGGCTAAATTTGCTCAACTTACCGTGTTATACAGTCCAATACAGATTCGCTGCAGCGAACAAACCGTTGAGGTGCCGAGGAAGATAGTGCATCTGCCTGGGAAAGTCCGCGCCAATCATCTTCTTCTTGTTCAAAGTGCGCGCCAATGAAAAAGGGATGCCAACTTATACAAAATGTAAAATATTTACGTTTTATGAACGCACCAGCCACATCGACAGCTGCTCAAATAAATTGTGTATGTCAACTCACTTTTATTACATTTATTGTACACAACAACCACATACAAATAACTACCTAAATAAATTGCATTGGTTTTATTTAAAATATATTGTTATATAAAAACTACTATATTTTAAGTCAAGAGGAAGTATTTTGATACTTTTTATTATAAAACTAATAAAATTAACTAGATTACAACTATTTAAAGTATATAAAACCAACTTTGTGGGTGTAGCACTTTTTACAGTGTGGGGAGTTACATGTATGTAGGAAGGCAGATAGAAATGCACAAGCATGAAGAGGACGGTACTAGAAGGAACATGGAGAAATTGTCAAATGACTTACTGTGTAAGAGTCACGTTCAGCAGGAGACTGACAGATTGTAGCAGGAAGAACAAGCAGACCCACACAAAGTAGCACATATGTGGCCTTCATAGTTACAGGGTACAGGACACTCACACTGCCACACTCACAGCTGGATGTATAGATGTTGGAAAGGCACACTCTCACTCCAAAGAGGCCCGATAAGAGAGAGAACAGACGTGCAACGGGGTCTGTTCGTCTCCTCTGGTAATATAAGGAGGGGGCAGACAGACAGGTGGGGGTGAACCCTTGTAAAAAAAGAACAAAGGTAATTGCTAATAAACATGTTATATGGTGGGGGGTGGGGGGGTAAAAACATACACATTTGGAGGCACTTTCACTGCCCTGTTGAAAAGGCCAGTATTTCTGATCACCTCCATATGTTTTGTTTTGGATACTGGTGTGTGTCACCATTAGATTGTTAATCAGGTTTATGTTTAACAATTACAGTACAATATAAACACTACTCTGTATAGACATTAAAACTGACAAACTTTTAAATTAAAATGAAAGAAAATATATACAAATTATAATAGTATCAAAATCATGCTAAAATAACACTGATCTAGGTTAACGTTCATTTATAAATATATGATGATCATATAATACTTTTATTCAGATTCATGCTTTCATAATGCATTATTTATTGTTAATTTATACAATGTGAAATGTTAAAATGTATTAGCGTACGTAGACATTAGAATTAATCTACATTTATAAATGCTGTAAGAGTGCTGTTTTTTTGTTGGTTCATGATACCTAACTAAATTAACCTTATTGCAAGTGTTTACATTGTCCAGCAGCTAGACCAGCATACACTTATCTGAACCAGCATGGAAATTCATATAATATTTTTTTTTATTTAGGTTTACATAAATATAACAAAGTCTTGAACAAATATTATTCCATGGCATATGTGATACTGTAAGTTATAAATGCAACTTTATGATTTTGATGTTGATAATAGGCTGTTCTGAAACAAGACAAGTCGGTGCATATAATCAGATATTGCATGACGTACTTTCCATTCCTCACATTCAGTGATCTGGAGACAGTTATTCATCCATTCATCTCATCCTGACTACTGTACACAACAATAATGGTAACATTAACTGGTTTTAATCAAGTCAAATATAATATTTAATCACATAATCAACCTAAACAGATTTATTTATGTCAGGAAAACTAATAATTGGTTTAAAAAAGGTAGATATAGCTTTTTGAGAAAATAATTGCATGTTACTACTTTTGTAACACTCTTAACACATGACTTTATTGTCCCAAAAGGACAGTATCTCAACTGTTCTGGCCTCTCTAAACTTGTTACACTACAATAAAGAATTTATTATAAGGCTTTATTATTTGTTTTTTTTTATAGCTGCTCCATATTATCTCTCTAACTTCAGCCTTCATTATCTCTGTAGGACTCTCAAATCATCTGACAAACTACATCTGCATACACTCAAGTTTCAGGATTAAAGATGATCTTTCTCTGTAGTTTTGAGGTTTTTTTTTGTTTTACCTTTGGTTGCTTAATTATCTTAACCATTAAAAACATTTACCGTCTGGTACATAAGTTTTTATTTGTGCTCTATAAATAAACTGACTTGACTTTCCTTAGATTTCTAGGGACTTGCTTTACTGTTTGTTCTGGAACAGTGGAGTTGGACTGCCTATAAGAGGCAGTAACATGGCCAGAGTCCGAACTCGGCAGGATATGACTACATAGGCAATTCCATGCACTCAGATCCGTCCAAAAATAAGCCACCAAACTTGTCTGCAATCCTCAACTATAATTGTTACAAGTTAAACTAAAGACTTCTGTCACATCTGGCAAAGCATTGAGTAATTTCCTGTCACTCATTTCATTATTAAAAATGTCGCCATAGTAGAAGTTGCAAGGAAACAATGAGCTGTAAAGTCCTGGAATGATCAATGGTTTACAGATTGTTTGAAATGCCATACAGATTTGAAACTCACTTTGCTTGATCAGTCCGGCAGAAGTCGCGTTGTTCGTCTGTCTCTATGCCTATCGATTTCTCTCTCCCTCAGCATATAGCGGCCTGTCTTTGACCACAGACAGGACCCAGGCTGTGATAGCTGTGTATTTCGAATGTGAGGAAAGGTGCAATGCTATTTAAAGGAGCTTAGGACGGCCCACTTCTTCCCCTCCACCCACTCCAGTACGGCTCCTGCCACCCTTCACCCTCCTGCCTTTTTTCCCTCCAGCCCCCAAGGATTCAAATTCCTGGTTTCCAGACCAAATCCCAAATCTATATGTTTTGTCCGCTTGCAAAACAAACCACCGGGGTTTTATTGGGCAAATCCTGTGCAATTCATAGGCCTTAATTACTTCCCATTTTGAATACACTTTACCTGGTTAACTTTCATCCTGATAAAGCTCGCTTGTGTCTGACGCTGCTGGATATTTACTGGGGAATGTCAAAAAGGAATGCAGACACAAATTAGCAGGGCAAAAAAGGAAGCAAGGCCTCCTGATTTGACTGTAACACACAACCCGGTGCCAGATACATCGTGCGTCTTCCTTACACAAAGAATTAAGAACCATTAAGACAATGGCTTTGGAAACAACAGAGGTAGCCTACTTTCGGAAACAGCAGGAGTGCCGGGGAAAGTTCCCATGAGGACTTTTCTGCAGACATCCAGAGGAAATTTCCATGACCATTTGTAGGGGGTGACAGATGTCCCAGCTCTGACCTTTTATAAGGTAGTAAAAGTGTCTCCTCATCCATCCACTCCAGAGCTGACCAGCCCCCCTGCTGACGACCCACCCCTGCTGGGCACACAAACAGGTAGCTATTACCCAAATAATAAGTAACAGGACTATCCTAATGACCACTTTTAAAACCAGCAATTAAGGCAGATTTTTTTTATTGTACAAGATACTTTGATATACAGAGGGATCTTAAATTCAATTTAGCAAAAAGAGATTTGATCACACTAACCAGCAATGAAAAGTTATGGTACATTTTCAGGATGCAGCTTTTGATGACACCCATGTATCTGTCCCATATGACTTGATGCCTGTGGAAAAAACATGTTGTATTTTTAACAAATGCTTTTTTATGATAAAGTGATCACAAACACACATACATGCATGTATACTATAACCTGAAAGCCTGAAGCGTGTGCACAGAGCTGCTGTAGTGCCTGAGGAAAAGTCTGAGGTCTCCGATTGTCCATTTATCTGACCGGCACGGTTCAATGAACTGCGAAGAGAAGCGAAAATCATTCTGTCACATTCAACCTGGGACTATTCTGGGACAAATATCACATCATGGCGTGCAGTTTATCTACAGTGTCAGTGCATTACCTTCTCCGCAATATATATATATATATATATATATATATATATATATATATATATATATATATATATATATATATAGGGTTTGAACAATGAAACTGAAACACTGGGCAATATAGTGTTGGAGGTTTCAGGCCTACGGACTAAGTAATTAATTACTGTAATTTGACCTTTGAATTAACCTTTGAAAAAGTAAAGTAAAGGATTACTCTTAATTTTTCTGTAATTTGATTATTACATTCTATATAAAACAATAGTGGATTTAACATCAACATTTAACATCTATCGGTAATGTTAAACTGTATGTTGTTAATGTAGCTTTCTCCCTTTAAATACTTTGGTCAGTTCAAGAATAATTTATGCAATTTTATATTATCTATTTGAAAGAATTAAAGGGCGGTTTATGTCTATCCTTGTATTGTTCAACTGGTCGAGGTTGATATGGGATTTAGAAAGTAATTAGTAATAACCAATCCAATACTTAAGAGAGTTTAAGAGAATACTTTTACAGAAGATGTAATTAGTATGGTAGCTAGTAATAATAAAAAATGTTTTTACTTACTCAACACTGGTCTAAAAGGGATGTCTGGCTTCTAAATCGGATTGTCTCCATTAAACCACAACTGCCCAAATCACTGCAGAAGGTGAAACTCGAAAAATTTGAATATTGTGTAAAAGTTCATTTATTTCAGTAATTCAACTTAAATTTTAATTTTTCGAGTTTCACCTGTAAATGCGCACCTCGACTCTCCTGTTTTCACCAAAGCTGTTTGTCGTTGGTGCTCCAGACAATATTGGTCAGGCTGCTATAGCCAAACCTTTGGTCACTCGTGCCAATGCCAAATGTGTTTCATTGGTGCCAAGAGTGCAAATCTTGGGTTGTGGACAATGTGAAACATGTATTGTTCTCTGATGAGTCCACCTTCACTGTCTTTCCCACATTAGTGGTAGTTACGGTGTGAAGAAGCCCAGAAGAGGCTTAACACCCGGACTGTTGCTGCCCAGAGTGAAGCACGGCGGTGGATCAGTGATGGTTTGGGCAGCAATATCATGGCATTCTCTACTGTACTTGATGGCCAAGAACTACCAAACCATTCTGGAGGACCATGTGCAGCTAATGGTTCAAACATTGTACCCTGAAGGGCCGTGAATCAGCATGATAATGCACTGATACACACAGCAAGACTTGTGACAGAATGGTTTGATGAACATAAAAGTGAAGTTGAACATCTCCTATAGCATGCACAGTCACCAGATCTACATATTATTGAGCCACTTTGGGGTATTTTGGAGAAGCGAATCAGAAAATGTTTTCCCCCACCAGCATCACATAGTGACCGGGCTGCGGTGCTGGAAGAGGAATGGCTCAAAATCCCTCTGGTCACTGTAAGAGACTTGTATTGTATCTATCTTTCACAAGACGAAATGATGCGGTATTGGCCACAAAAGGAGGCCCTACACCATAATAATAAATGATTGTGGTCTATTACTAGGTGTTTCAGTTTCACATATATATATATACATATATGAGAATGCATGAACCTGTAATGCCTTTTCTTTCCAATTAATTTTGCTTCATTACTATATCATTTCCCATTATGGATTTTCCAAATAGTTCCTAATTAGTGGCCATAGGCTGAACAATATTTGCACTGTCACCTCCCTGCTTGCTTAAATTTTACTC
Source organism: Phoxinus phoxinus (assembly GCF_949152265.1). Classification (NCBI taxonomy): domain Eukaryota; kingdom Metazoa; phylum Chordata; class Actinopteri; order Cypriniformes; family Leuciscidae; genus Phoxinus; species Phoxinus phoxinus. The sequence continues at coordinate 17,418,208 of NC_136892.1, read as the reverse complement.
TGCCTCTCACCGTTGCGTGCTACACAAAGACACTCACCAAAGATGATCTGATTGGATGATTACAATGCAAATGGTAGTAGCTGTTTCTGCAGTGCATATTTGTTGTTTTTATACATGCTTGTTTTCATAGTACCTCTCTTTGAAATGCATTCTATTTGGTTTAGTGCAAAAGTTTTGCAGTCCATATTATTAAGTACAGACAGTCTGAGCTGTCAGTTAACTGTCTCTTAAAGACAAACATCTTACCAACTGCCCCCACAGTTCAGAGAATGATTAGCTGTAACACCGCAAAAGGCAAAGTCCTGGAAAGACAAGTACTGTACCCTGTATCAAAACGACTTTTAGCAACATCAGAACAGAAACACCAGTTTTAAGAAATGGCTGTGTGTATCCTAGGTTTGGCCAGGTTTACGATTGCTTTCAAAAAAACCTCTAAAATCTTTCACTGGTGAAGCTGGTTGTATTAAATCACAAAAGCATCTTAATCTTTATAACAAGAACAGGTAAGGAATATGTTTTTTTGGCTCACATTTACATTCTTGGTATTGGAAAGTTAGAAATGGTCACAATTTCAATAGGTGGAACAGCTTCTCTTTAACACTTGTAAGGGAATGGTAAAGAATATACTGTATATGCTTCATTTGGCCTCATGTGTGAAAGTCTCACCTTGCCAGAACATCAGACAAGAAAAAGTAATGTTATATGTTCTCCACAAGGGGGCCTTTTAGCTCTGCCACCACTTTAAACACACACTTGAAATTGTCAAACTGAGAAAAAGGTAAAAAGGGGTTAAAATAGTAATCATTTACATTTAGGTCCCTTTATTTGACATTAGTTAATGCATTGACTAACATTAACCTGCTACAGTGAGCAATATATTTGTTACAGTATTTGTTAATCTCTGTTAACGTTAGTTAAAGGTGCTGTATGTAATTCTTTGACTGTTCTAAAGCATAAAAATATACCATTTTATATTTGCAGATATTTAAGAAAACATACAATGTTCAAAAACTTGTTTCTCTGAAAAACAATGATACAGCCAGTTATTCTACTTTGAAATGTGTGTTCCATGTCTGAATGTTTTTTTTTATTTGGTCTGTGTGATCCCGCCCACTGCCAATTTACCCAAAAGTATTTCGACACCCCGGTTTGACAGAAAACACAGTGTATTGCAGCCATGGAAGCCAACAAACTAACTGGGTCAGAGATTCAGAATTCTACCAACCTAAAAAGCCTCGGCATTCACAATACACAGCTCTATGAACAGAGACATATTATAGTACACTGACAAACTAATTTCTGTAAAATAGCATTGCAAATCATGCAATATTCATCCTTTCCTAGTGAGGCATTCAAAAATAGTGTCTGCAGCACCTGTCGACAACAGCTCTTGAGTGCAATCCCAGTATCAAACTTAGTACATACAGGACAAATGTGGCAAGAAACAAAAAACCTCAACAAAACACAGATGATGCCCTAGCTAGCTATTGCTATACAATAGCTATTGTAAAACTTTGTTGGTAATATTATAGAAAATGGATGCAAACTCTAGTAGGACCACAGACCTCTCAATAAGCATGGTTTGGCGGTGAGGAGGGATCTGGAAAAGAAGCTGATTGGCCACTTTGGGAGGGGACTGTAGGAGTCACTCAAACATCTGGAATGTCCTGTACAGGCTACATGGTGTCGCTGTGCAAAACGTCTGCATTGGCTTTAACCAGGAATTGACATTTTCATAAAAAGCAAGAAGAAATAAATAAAATATTTTAAATAATGTATTAAAAACACATTTAATAAAACAATTTGATATAGCGGTTAGGTCATAGCTGCTTTGACAAACATGACTTTTTGACTGGTAACAACAAATGTGGATTTTAAACAATGGCAATATTTTTTTATTTGCTAAACTATTAATTATTAATTAATTGTTTTATGCTTATATTTAAAGAAAAATCTAAAATAACCTAATACATCACCACTGTAACCTGTTTATTCAAAGAAAATTGACGTTAAACTGATGATTAAAACTTACCGTGTTATTTTTGTTTTGTTCTGAAAGATCAGTCAATAAAAACGCTGTTAGCTCAAGTGAAAATACTGCAAAAAGTGCATCACTCAGGAGAACCCAAACAAATAATAGCATATGAGCACTGACTGCTGCTGTGGTACATGTAACTGGCAGGAGAAGACGCTGTCAAACTCCTCATAGTCGTGTGAATGTTCTGGTTTCACTCCATCTGAACTACATTCTCCAGATATTGCCCTCCGTCGAGCCTTCGGTCATAGGGTCTGATAGAATAATATGTGTGACTGCCATCTGCTGCTAAGGAATAAACAAAGCACATGATTGTAAAAACAGCTGAACAATATGTTAAGAAATACATAACTTAATTCTTATTTTATGTTTGGCTGTTTTAATGTCCTGGTATAACATTTTGCGCTTGTGTAATGTTTCTGACTTACACTTTATTCAGCAATAGCTAAACTTGCAACTACAGTAGCCATGTACGGAAACATGCATTGAGGCATTTTGGGGTAATTCAGTTATTTTTAATGTTAATAATTGACTAAATCTGCACATCTCCAAAGTAATTATGTGTGGTAAAACTAGTGGAGGTTCATTTGCCATTGGAAAAATTATATGATTTAATGTTATATATTTATAAAAAACATCTGTTAATAACACTACCATTCAAAAAGTTTCGGGTTAGAAAATGTTTTTAAAGAAACAAGGACGGCAGGAAAGACTTATATTGTTACAAAAATTCAATGTCAAATAAAAGTCATGTCAAAATCAATCCCATCACAGGAATAAATTACATTTGAATATATATCAAAATAGAAAATTAATGACTGTTTTTACTGTACTTTTAAACAGTACATATTAGCTAAATAAATATACAACTTTTGGAGCTTACGCCCAGCCAAGCTCCACCCCTACACCCATGGTACAAAAAGATTTGACAGAGAAACACCATTTAAAGCTGTGGTTTATTACAACAACAAGTAAAACAAATATGCATGCAAGATAATAATTCTCAAAGTACCTCTATCACTGAAATATATTTCAACATTTTGCTTTCTTGAACAAATATAAGCCTATTACGTTATATAATACACAGCTGATCTGAACCAGCAGACTCAGCACTAAACATGACCAGCATCAGTGTTTATTCTGGGGTTGGGTCATTTAACTTGCAGATGGGCATATGTGCCTCAAAGACCAACTCTAGAATCTCTCTCTCTCTTTCAAGTGCAGCGATCTCTTCTTCCAGTTGTGTCTTCACATGTTCCAAATGATCCGTCTCCTGAAAGACAAAGCACAAGCTCAGGACATACAGTACAAATAGGTTTATGTATAGAATAGTTTATACCACAAATAACCCATCTCACATTCTGTAATGTGTCTATAAGTATCCGACGACGATCCCGACATCTGGCAGCTGCTTCTCTGTTCCTTTCCCTGCGGATCCTTATCCTGTCAAGTTCCTCAGAGGACACCTATAAAAGAAGACTGTATTAAGACCAATTTCATTTAAAGGATTAGTTCACTTTCAAAAAAATGTTTTGCTGATAATTTACTCACCCCGATGTCATCCAAGATATCCATGTCTTTCTTTCTTCAGTCGAAAAGAAATTAAGGTTTTTGAGGAAAACATTCCAGAATTTTTCTACACAGAATGGACTTCAATGGCAACCATCTATCCCAATGTTCAAAGAGGTTTCAAATGTCCGTCTCAATGCAGCTTCAAAGTTTCTACACAATCCCAGTCGAGAAATAAGGGTCTTATCTAGCGAAACGATCGGTCGTTTTCTAAAAATGTTTAAATATATATATATATGTATTACAGTATAAATATACTTTTTAACCACAAATGCCCGTCTTGTACCATCTCTGAGATGAACCATGTATTACGTCATCATGTTGGAAAGGTCACAGAAAAACAAAGATGTCGGACAATTTTGAAGTTGGAGGAGAAAATGAGATGGAGTTTTTCGCCCTTCCCTATATTTTTGAACCGGACAGAGTACACAGACAAATAACTTAGATAAATGATGTGACGCGTGGCGGGACCTTTCCAACGTGATGACGCAATGCGTGCCGCATCTCAGAGATGGTACACAACGGGCATTTGTCGTTAAAAAGTATATAATTTATGTTGTTTTTTTTGTGAAAATAACCGATCGTTTCGCTGGATAAGACCCTTATTTCTCGACTGGGATTGTGTCGAGCATTTGAAGCTGCATTGAGACAGAGACGGACATATGAACCTTCTTTGAACGTTGGAATATTTGGTTGCCATTGAAGTCCATTAAATGGAGAAAAATCCTGGAATGTTTTCCTCAAAAACCTTAATTTCTTTTCGACTGAAGAAAGAAAGACATGGATATCTTGGATGACATGGGGGTGAGTAAATTATCTGGATTTTTTTTTCCCGAAAGTGAACTAATCTTGTGAGTTATGGCTTAAAGTGAACTTTAAGCCATTAAGCTTAAAGGGATAGTTCACCCAAAAATGAAAATGATCCCATTATTTACTCACCCTCAAGATATAACCCTGAATTTGGCTGAAAGAAGAAAGTCGTGTACCCGGGTGTTCTTCTTTCAGCCAAATTCAGGGTTATATAATAAAATATCCTGGCTCTCCCAAGTTTTATAATGGGAGTGAATGGTACCATTATTTGAAGTCCAGCATCCATCCATCCATCCATCCATCATAAAAGTAATCCAAAAGGCTCCAGGGGGCTAATAGGGGGTTTAGGCCTTCTGAAGTGAAGCGATGCATTTGTGTAAGAAAAATATTAATATTTAAAACTTTATAAACTATAATCACTGGCTTCTGGTAACGACCGTACATGAGTCTAGTTCTAGCAGAAGAGTGACCTCTGACCCGACGTATGACGTTATAGTTATGGATATTTTTCTTACAAAAATGCATTGCATCAGAATGCCTTTATTAACTCCCTGCACCATATGGATTACTTTTATGATGGATGGATGTGCTTTTTTGGGCTTAAATAAATGGTACCATTCACTCCCATTATAAAGCTTGGAAGCTTGAAAGCTTTATATAAATCTGATTGTGTTTGGATGAAAGAAGAAAGTTATATACACCTAGGATAACTTGAGGGTGAGTAAATTATGGGATAATTTTCTGTTTAGGGTGAACTAACCCTTTAAGTCTAAAATAGTGATGGTGCTGCCATCTTACGGCTGATAAAAAAAAAGCATACACAGCAATTCTACTCTATTCCAAATATGCTATTCCTGTTACTCATCCATTGGCACCAATGTCAAAGTGATCCATCTGAGCCTGCGCTTTAAGATTCCCGCTCAAATACCACAACACTGACTCAATCCTCATGCTCCTTTGTGATTCAGGTGTGAGTCATTTCAATCTTTTACCATAAATGAATGAGTCACCGGAACCACTCAAGTTCACTTTCACTATTTTCTGCATTCCAAAAACTCTTAAAATATCAGAAATAGTAGTAACTTACATGCTTATAAGTATGTCCTACAGCACTGTCCCCCACTGCTCCGTTATAGGACTGGTCAGGACTGGAGCACTGTGGCAAACAGGGGCAGTTAGGCATGGTGGTGCTGGGTATGAATGAACAAAATGTTCCCAATGTGGTCTCTGATTGGGAAAGTAGAGAGGACTGCAGAAGCCACTGAAGATCTGGACTAGATGTAATTACATCAAGACTTGGGCTAGATGTAGTCTCCTCAGTGAGATTCTGCAAAAATAAATCAAATAAACTTAACAATTATAGGCTTTATATTGCAGAAGAACGAGAAAAATATTCACCATGTTAAACAACTATTGTTAGCTCTGAGGTATTCCTTTTATTTAATTAAGTTGATTTTAAAATATATTCAAGTAGGCTAAATATCCTAAAATATTTAAAAAGAAAAAATAGCCTACCGAACATATGTGAAAAGCCGTTGAGTTCTCCGGGTCCATCCATGCTGGAGGAATCTGGGAATCATGCATACGATAATACGATTCTCTTCCTTCATTATGATTCATTATGATCAAAACAGACCAGTAGCCTGCTCGTTCATATTATTTCTCGTTGTTAAGTTCGTTTAAACCCATCTCCTGTTAATTTAAATGTAGCTAACACCGATTCGATAGCGGAAAAATGACAAAATTAGGATAAATCCATGAGAGCGAATGATGAAAAATAAACTAAAACACGTGCTACAACTTTTCTTCAAATGTTTCAACGCCTCCTCACACCCACTCTATCTCTCCTCCCAATCAGTGAAGCATCTATCGTTTCCAATCTACCGCCTTTTATCCTCAGTGGCTACTAATGTGCCTCTAATGGCCATTACATTCTTGCTAATAGCGCCAACTAACCGTCACTAAAATTATATTCACTGGGAAACCAAATAAACGTCGAGAAGTGTGGTTTGAGAGCTCCAGAAGCTTCCATAGCTCACACACCCTACACGTTGAATTTCAATTACAGCCATATTTTGCCAATAGGTGACGTGTAGGTTTGAAATGTATGAATAATAAGCGAACCGTTGCAGAACTGGTCGGACACATGAATCACTGAACTGGGTAGAGAGGAAACAGATATGTGCCTCATTTTATGTTTGATGGTTGGTCGGTCGCTATATTGCATTCAACAATAAATTACCCAAGAAATTAAAAAAGTGTTTAAAAGCCTATACGAATTTCATTTAATTTGGATTTGTGCGTGTGTGTGTGCGTACGTATGGGACATCGATCATTCGTTAGGTTAATTATAATATTTAAATGTTATAAAAAAAATGTTTTAACCAAAATCAGTGTGTAGGGACCAACGTGTAAAGTAATTTTGTTGTCTTCTGATTTCCGGCTAGAACATTATGACGGTCTCCACCATGCCTGTCTTGTCAATATAAATATTATTATTTAAAAAAAATGTTTTAAGTAAGTCATTATGCTTATCAAGGCTGCATTTTTTAAAATACAAAAAAAACAGTAATATTGTGAAATATTATTACAATTTAAAATAACGGTTTTCTATTTAAATATAGCCTACTTGAAAATATAATTTAGTGATGCAAAGCTGAATTTTTAACATTATTACTCCAGTCTTCAATGTCACATGATCCTTCAGAAATCATTATAATATGCAGATTTATTATCATCATATTTCTTTGTAACCTGTGATACTTTTTTTTAGGATTATTTGATGAATTTAAAGTTAAATAAAGAATAGCATTTATTTCAAATAGAAATCTTTTGTAACAATATACAATACCGTTCAAAACTTTGGGGTCAGTAATGTATTTATTTCTTTTTTTTAAAGAAATTAATATTTTTATTCAACAATGATGTGTTAAATTCAAAGTGATTGTAAAGATTTATATGAAACATTTATATTTTGAATAAATTATGTTCTTTTTCCGTTTTTATTCATCAAAGAATCCTGAAAAAAGAACCACAGGTTACTTTCCAACATTGCTAATAAATCAGCATGTTGGAATCATTTCTGAAGAATCATGTAACACTGAAAACTGTAATGATGCTCAAAATTCAGCTGTGCCATCACATAAATAAATTATATTTTAGAGTATATTAAAATAGAAAACCATTATTTTAAATAGTAATATTTCACAATATTGCTGATCCAATAAATGAAAAAACATAAAAAATTTTAATGTTTCCAAACTGTTGACCGGTACTGTGTGTGTTATATACAGTAGTCAACATTTTAAGTGGATCAAAACCTTTCATCAAAGTTATACATGAATTTTGAACAATACCGTTCTTGTCTATGGACAACTTTGATTAACTTTTTTGATCCACTTCAAATGTTGACTACTGAGATTATATATATATATATATATATATATATATATATATATATATATATATATATATATATATATATATATATATAAAAAACTCAGAATTTCTTATTTAAGTAAGTTTTGTTGATGCATAAATATATTGTTGGGTAGATTACAAATTATAAATATATATTTTTTTAAATGAACTGAAACAGAGCTCCTGGGACATGGTGAAGATAGAAAGAATTATAAAAATTATTTATCAATGCTTTTGCGTTCTCTCACAAATTTGTTGTTTTTCCCAAGAAAAAGGAACACAAAACTTTTGTGAGCAAATGCAAAGGCATTGAAATCCTATCTCATATTTTTTCCATCACCTTGTCCCTTTAGGGCTCCACAACACATGAATGCTGCTGAGAAAATAAATGCAAACAAAGACAGAAGTATCATTTTGTCTAGTACGAAACAGACTTGTAATAGGGATATGACTAAGGCCGTGTCACACAACTCAGATGGCAGATAGAATATGCCTATTTAAGCTTATTTTTTTCATTAGAGTCAGCACAAATCCCAGATAAAAAGTTTTATTATTAACAGTAAAGTTACACAATTTATTCCTCTTGTAATTCCAGTGCTCTTCCCCCCAGGGGTGTAAAGGACATATTATATAGGTCTGTAGGCCCCTACAGTAATATCAAATAGTTTAGGATTATTCAGTGTCCCATCTTTGTCCATAAGAAAGTAGAACTTGTACCCTTTGACTTTAAGAGGAATAAATGAAGGGGATTCCTGTCTGTGTGCATGACAGGCCACTTGAGTCAAAGGCACAGTTAGATGGTGAGCTCTGAGAGGTCCCAGCGGTGATTGTGTCGACACTGTCACATTTCCACCTCCCTTATGCAGAATCACACGACTGACGGAACGACGGCTGAACAATACTGCCGCTCCGACAATTCCTCCACCTACAACAACAGAAAAAATACATTTAATACAGATGAAATACATAAAAATGTTATTAGGCAGAGTTATTAGGCTTAGCCTACCAATGATTATGCATCCAAGAGTGAATCCATACCTCCAGGCATTTGAACCAAGGTTCATATCAAAACTGAAAAGCCCCCCTAACTCAGTTCTAACCTTTGGAGATTCACCGTTAATGTTTCTTGTGTCTCGAAGACTTGTGAAAGCAAAGTGAGCCAGATATGTCCAGAATACAAACTGACCACCACAAAAAAGGGCCAAAAGTCTGAAGAAACGGGTCCGGTCATGTTGAAAGAGAATCACGTCCTTTGAGACGGCAGTGGAGGTGAAGGTATATGCGTTCCTGACTGAATTCACGCGCACGTGAGAACGCACTGGACTCAATATGCTTGTGATATCATTGATTTTAACGAACTTAGTCGCTGTAGACACGGAAGCTCTAAAAGACTGAATCCTTGTCAGTCGATACGCTGAAATAAATGTGCGACAATGCTTTACGCCGAATAACACGCACTGAATAGCCATGGTTTAATAAAACGATCTTCGAAATACAAAAATTTCAAACAGGACACATTTCTGAACAATATTATCTAATATGCTGAGCGTTCTGAACTGCACCAGGGCAGCGCCATGCTTGCTCTATTTTAAACTACGGATGCCTCGTTGGTCCAATCGGTCCAGATCATTAGATCCTCGTAATCTTATACAAACAAACACAAAAAATTATCAAAACCTTTTGTTCATTGTTTATTATTATTTGTTCAAAACATGGGCATACTTATTCATTTATATTTTGTGTTTACTACTGTTATAGTAATAGCCTACTGTTTTCTCTGCACTGAGATTGGCTTTTATATCTGAGTAAAAAAAGAATGACCCGGTCTCCATACATTCAAAACTGCTTTCCTGCTGTGTATAAAAGTAAACTTTGTTAAAAAACAGGCTACCTAATATTCCCTTAATTTATATAGTTTCAACAAAGTGCACGGACACATTGTGTAGCCTAAACATAGCTCACGTAGCCTATTCATTTTTGCAGGGTACTTAGGTTTGTTTGTGTTTTCATTGTGTGTGTGGGAGGGTCGTTTTACTGTGACTCTTATCTGATTTTTGAGACATTAACATGCTCCAAACTAATTTGCATACAAAGGTTTGATTTACACTCAACTGATGACAGCTTCTGTTAAAGTGCAGCCTATTATCTAATATAGCAAAGTGTCCTTTTATTATATGAAAAACCCATGTTTTCAAGAATTAGCAGTGTATTTAAAACTTTAGTAGGCAAAATGTATGTGACAGGGCACTTTCGCCCCCTGCTGATAGCCTACTGTTACAGCGATACACCTCCATTCAGACAGACAAAACACCTAAACAAAGGAGTAGACCCACACCCAGACAGAAAACCTCAAGTCATGGTTTAAAAAGTTGATAAATAGACTAAAATTACATTATCAGTGTTCTAAAACTAATATGACCATGTTACTATTTAAAACAATACATAGTAACCAGTTTACCTTTGTCGCTAAAGTTAGCATTAGTTTGAGAACCGGTTATACTTGTACCTGCACTGCGCCGTTATATTTCTGCGCATGCGCAACATCACCTGGCGGTTTCCTTGTTATAAGGAAAAGGATAGTTGAATTGTGGATAAGTGTAGGTTGCGAGAGGATCCGCTTAAAAGCATCCATAGGAACTTAATCGAACATAAACCATTCGCTAGGTTTTCGAAAATGCCTCGAGCATTCTTGGTCAAAAAAGTGAACATCGCTACTGGAAAAAGAAGCTGGAGTGAGATTCCGGATTCCGCGCGTGGGGAGTCTGGGGACATATACATACCTGGTGAGTGTCTCGAATGTTCGTGTGTCACAGGCTCGGAAGTTAACACAATTCAATACTTAATACATAATTAAGGTATTATATAATTAATTTTATTTTGACAAATGCAGTTAGACTAAGCAATAAGAAAAATAGTTTCTCATTATTATTTATATCCGAGCCATATTGGCTATATTAATTTATTATTTTATTATATGTATTGTCTTTTCCTTTTTTTATTAGCTATATATTTAAATGTCTTTTAAATGAATGTAAATTCTGACTCTGAATTCTATATTTGCATAGTGTTTTATATTTCATTGAATGCCTATTGTAGTGGCTATTTGTCCATAAACTTAAACAAAACTAATAATATAAAATTTCTCAAATGGCCACTGCGGCTACGTCATGGTTTAGAGGTACCAAAGTGAACTAATGTCCATAGCAAAAATGAGTTTGAGGAAGTTTATTTACACATATAAGCAAGCTCACAGACATTTTCTGCTGCCTCTCTTACGCTGGTAAAAAAAAACATAGCACTAGCAGCCAAAGGTCCCTCCCACCTTGACCTACTTATGCAAATTAACATAGCACCATGTGACCAATAAACAACAACATAAGTAAACTAAAAATAAGCATAAATACAACATAAAACAAATTAACTTTAACAAGAAAAGAAAGAAAATAAATTAGGCTATAACTTAACTTAAGCCTAAACAAAGCGAAAAATAGCTCCAACACCTATGATTATACTGATTACTGCTTTGTATAGGATTAAAAAAAACTTGCTGCATACAAAAATGATCCAATTAATTAAGAGTAGGCTACTTAAACTCAGTGGCCTGTCAAAATCTGTTGATCTCTCTCTCTTTCTGCTTTTGCTGCTCCCTAGAGTCCCTTTTTCCACCATATGTGCATGAAGTCTCTGAGGGAAGCATTGCAGAATACTCCTGCTTCACAACTGCACAAAACAAATTCCTGACTGCAAAGCTGCCATCCTCTGCTGCACAGGGTCAACTTAATCACAAGCCAGAATGCCGCATGAGGACCCAAAGAGTGCCTTACTTGCGCTCAAAGATAAAGGTGAGCTCACAATTCTTTTGGTTTGAAACTGCTGCTTTGGCACATGTTGTAATGTTAGTGTTAATTTTTCTGTGCTGTAGCAGGACATGATATCATTGTTCTCCCATTTTCAGATAACTACAGGTAATATGCCATCTCTGCTGTCAGTCATCTCAGAAAATGCGAGCAAATTAGCAGACATTCTACCTGCTGCATCAGTTTTATCCTGCCAGGTATGTCAGAAGACGTTTACTACAGCGCGTATGCTGAAACGCCATGTGAAGTGCCATAGTGAAACAAAGAAGTACACTTGTGAGCGCTGTGGAAAAGGATTTAATGATACTTTTGATCTGAAGAGGCATGTACGTACGCATACTGGTAAGTATAAGTTTATAATTATGTATATTTACATGTCGTCCCCTTGGAATTATAAGGTTCTATCTGACATTTTTGTCAAAATTGAGTTATTCACATATTCTTATTCTGTGACCACTTATTTACATTATGTGATGTTTTTTAAGTTGTGTACATTTTGGAACTTTTTATTTAGAAAATAAAAAGGTTCTTTCTACACAGTCGAATGGAATGCAAAAACTTTAAAGCTCAATATCTCAAAACCAGTCAGAATGCAGATAGAACCTTATAATTCAAAGGTGGCGATGTTTAAATATGTAAGTTTGTATATCTCTAACTTTCCTCTCAACTTACAGGTGTGAGACCCTATAAGTGCACTTTGTGTGCTAAAGCCTTCACCCAGCGCTGCTCCTTAGAATCTCACCTAAAGAAGATCCATGCCATTACTCCGCAGTATGCATACAAACAGCGTCGAGACAAACTGTATGTGTGTGAGGAGTGTGGCTTGACCGCACAGACACGGGACAGTCTGCAGAATCATCTTCAAGCTGAACATCCGCAGAGACTAATAACGACAAAAAGCAACTATATACTGGCACACAGTGAGGAAGATAACATGTCACTGTGTTCACCTGAAACCCCACAAATATAGTGCTGAGTAAAAGAGAAAAATGAGAAGTTATTGATAGACGTTCCACTCTGCATGCACTTTTGTACAGTCAGTAATTCTAGGCAGAACCAAATGTCTTAGAATTATTGGAAATAGGAAAATAATTCTGATGTAATGAATTGAATCAAATTACACTGAAGCAGTATGAGTATATTGTTCAAGGCATATTTCTGCAAAAATAAAATTCTGGTGTGTTGTAAGAGACGACCCTATTTTTTTTTTTCTTGAACGTATAGACTTGTAAAATATAATATTGGCTACTTTTGAAAAAGAGTATTTATTATGATATAATATATTATATAAATCCCTTGAAGTGCAAACTGAATGTTTTTGGACACTTAATTACATGATATTTGCGACTAAATGAAAATATTACAATTTAAAATGACATTGAATGCAATTATTTGACATACTTTAGCAGGACATAAGTAGCATCTGTAGGCTATATGTAATTTCATAATTATTTCTATTGTCTTTGAAATATGGTAAAGTCTATTGTCTAATGTTGACAAGCATTTATCGTAAACTAAAATATTTTAATGTAATTTCTGTCGAAACTTACACATTTTATATTAACTTTGTGTAGCCTAATATTGAATAACACACATAGACCTAGAGTTAAAATTATAATCAAAGACTTTACATGTGTTTTAGTTAGTTAGTTAGTTAGTTAGTTAGTTAGTTAGTTAGTTAACACATCAACAGAAGTGCACTTATTTAAAGCATGACAAAATAAACTTTTTAAAAGTGCACTTAAATGTGTTAAGAAACAATCAGGAATGTGTAAGTGGCCTTTTATTTCATTATTACATTATCTGTAACTTAAGTAGGCTACAGTTTTTAAAAAATATATATTTAATATACTTTTATTACGATTTGGAACTCTACACGTGCACATTAATTCAATATTAAGCTCACTTCTTTTTTTACAAGGATTGTCCGAATGTTTTTTTTTTTTTTTTTACATCGCAGCTTTAGCCTTGTTGTAACAACATAAACACGACTATTGACTTGACTATTAAATAACGAATAATAATAATAGTTATTATTAAAAAAACACTAACAGGACCGAACCTCGCATGTGCACGCGCTGTCAGCGGGTTGGTCCAAACTGCCCAATTATTAGGATTTGAAGGCGCGTTTAAGGATGACGTCAGAGTGAAGTCCGCAAGGAGACCGTTCAGGTGAAAGGAGGCTGAGGTGGAAAATACGAGATGCTCGGGAAGAGGACAGTTTGAGGATTCTGTCATTTCAACATTGCGGATTTTCTTTCATCAAAACGTAGAGAATATAATAAAATATTAATCTCGCCGCCACTGATTACGACACACCGTGATCTTCGACAAAGACGGCTGAGCAGCGCGAGCCGCGAATATGATGCACGCGCTGTTATCCAGCCATCGCTCCGTGTCGAGCTTGCGACGCTTATGTCACACAATTGCTGAGGGGAAATCAAGCGCAACAGTTACCCGATATCCCTGATCCTTGACCGGACTAGAATCCAGAAGAACCGCTATTGAGGTTAGGGGATGTGATAATAACCTTTGTAAGACAGGAAAAGGAAAGGACGCATCTTTGGGGGGATGCTCGTGTGTAGTGTGGACATCGCCACCATAGAAACGTGGTGGCACTCGCCGCTGATGGGGTGAAGTAGGTTACGGAGAGGTCCTGACGGTGGACCGCATCCTGGACCGTGTGTGCCGTGGAAATACATGTTAGTGAAAAATGCAAGGGGTGACGGTGACGGGAGAAGCACCCACATTGAATGGGGGCGGACGGGAGGAGGTAAGGCGTGAAAATGTTGGTAAATAAAACCAGAGTTTCTTCTCGTTGTTGTGCAATTTTCGTATGAATATGTAGAAAGTAAAAATACTATTTTGTACATGTTGTATTTCATAGGTTCACTGTAATTAACATTCAGTTGCACGCATTATGAAATATATATTTTGTTGCATGTAGTTGTTTATACTCATCAATACAATCAAAAACAAAATAAGAAAAAAATATATATCGTTTTTAGTTATCTTACCAGTAGGCAACAATGTGCAAGAATGGAAAGAAATGAATCAAAGATTATAGTGAAAGTGAGTGATCCATTTAACTGATGTCAGAATGTTAAAATACTTTGTTATTTACATATTAACAGACTTCACACATGACAGAATCCAATAGAATTGGCTCCTAGATTACTTAAAATCACTTTAACTGTGCATAAGATAAAAAAAAAAAGAAGTGACTGCATGCGTGATGATGTCACTGCACAGTTGAGCATCCACTCTTTTTCTTAATGCTAAAATTAGTGTGTTAAGGAAACGTTTTTTTTACTACATATTTAATTTTTTTATTGTTGTCTTATATGCATTTGCAAAGTGGAGAGAATTGGTGCAGTAAATATTCTTTTGAAGTATTTTCATATGTAAAATTATCCCTTGCCTGGACACTTCCTCAGTGCCTCAAAATTTTTATTTTATTTATTTATGGCAGTTAGTTTTTGAGTATTTACTTTAGCTATAATTGTTGGTTTATTAAGGAAAAGGGCCTGTCTATGCTGTGAGCTATAGTTGATGAGAATGCACATCAGTTATTTCCCTGTCTCTCTATTTAGCCAGATCTGTGATAGAATGAATGACATTATGCATCTAATACAGGGAGAATTGGCCAAATGGGCTCCTATAGCTTTCTGCATGTAGTAACTGTAGAAGATTGTTCTGTTAGTGATACAAAATAAAATAAAAACGACACTTTCAGAGAAACCAACCTGCTAATGGCTTACATATTGTCTCAGCATATTAAGTTCGATAGGAGAAAATATTTGAACATAAAAAAATGACACACTTTAACTTAAATATTTTCATTCCAAACTTACTTTTAGAAGAAAATGTTCTATATAGAGCCTTAAAGTGTTCTTATATAGAAACCTTTAGGGGTTCCCTTCATGGGATCATGAATTAAGCGCTTGTAAACATGATCAGTAGAAAATTGTGATGTATAACCCTTTAAACATGAAAGTATTATCGAAACACGTGAGACTTTTCTCCTTATATAGAACATTTTTGGCATTAAGGGTTCTTTAAAATTGAGTCAAGAACCCTTCTAAAGAACCCTATTGAATCTTTTTAAGAGTTTAGACATTCTTTGCTCTCCGATTTTCTCACTTGAACCTTTTTTCTGACTCGCTCTGCTTTCTCACTTTGACTTTTCCCACCTGACTTGCAGCATTTATCTTAGATAACCGGAGGTCAGGTCTCAGTGGGTGCATTCATTATTTTCTGGACGGTTATTCATCCAGTGTGTATAGTTCATTAAAGAAAATCCAATAATTAACACACACACTTTTCTGGCAGCACATACAGTGCCTTGAATTATTTTAAATGCATTCTTTGTGACAATACAAGCCTGCCCTTAATTCTTTCTCTCACTCACACCCTCAGTTGCTGAGTTTACCCCCATATACTGTTACAGACCGATCAATAGGCCGAGAGACAGAGTGGGGGATGGGACGTTTTTGTAATCATTATTGAGTTTTCATAATGTTTGTGCTACACTGTCACTTACAAATGTATCAGTACTTTTAGCTGCAGCTATTTCTGTATAGTGACAGCTCTTCTCATTTGACAATGTCTGATGTTCAACTGTTCTCTGAACAGTATATGAGTCTGGATGCTTCTTTCATGCTGCTTTGTGGATAAATGCATCTCTTCGAAAGTAATGAGTGCTCGCCTGGTCTGATAGAAATAGATGTATATGCTGACAAGGCAATCAAGACTTTAAAAGGCCACTCAGACCATCCTGTTTTGATTTATGAATGTATCCTATTCTCTTCTGCTCTTTACCATCATTAGTTTATCCACCACACGCCTCTAACATATAACTAGTCTCTGTTGTGTACTAGTTATCCACTGATTAGTCTTCTCTGCAGTCTAACGTTTGATGCGTATCACTCTCAATATCATTTGTTCAGACTGAATATTTTATGTGCCCAATGTCCTTCATCTCAAATTGTTGCACTCACAAAGTCTCCATTTTACCAAATGATAAGATAATTTCAGTTATAAATCCATTTAAAACAAATCATGCAAACTTTAATGACTTTACAGTGTTTTTAGAGGTAGCATAAATGCAATCAAATAATTGTCCGTAACTACACAACAATAGGCTATTACACAAACAATATAATATAACATGTTACATACTGTATATTATACTGTAACTGTATATTATACTGTAACTGTATATTATACTGTAACTGTATATTATACTGTAACAAGTTATTTTGTAGGAAGAAAGAGGCGGGAACCGGCAAACATTTCACAAACTTTAATAATAAACAAACACAAAACGAAAGTAAAGGCGGCAGCCCCTCTTGGACAAATAAACAAAACATAGCGTAAAATCCAGGCCTTGTTCTCTCTTGTCCTTTACTGTCATCCCTCCTCCTTTTATGCTTCCGAAGCTCCTCCGTAAGAGATACGAGACCGTTGCAGAATGCAGGTGATTATCAATTTTCAATTACGCCACAGGCCTCGTCCTGCTTGCCACATATACACTGTATATATACAGTATTTATATAGTACTGTATCGAAGTCTTGGGCACGTTAGTATTTTCACCTCAAAAATGGTTATATTTATATATTTTGCTGTAGTGTGTCAGTAGGAAATATCAGTTTACATTTCCAAAAACAATTCTTTTGTCATTCATTGTAATAATCCAGTGAGATTTTTGTCAGCCGGTATGATCTGATCTCACCATCATCGAGTCTGTCTGGGATTACATGAAGAAACAGAAAAAAATTTGGGGTGGTCACACCAAATATTGATTTGATTTGCTTAATAGAAGGTAATTGATTAATAAAATCTATTTATGAAATTATTCTGAAAGCATCCTCACTTCGCAGCATTTTTACACAAGTGTCTATCATTTTTCACAGTACTGTAGCTCTGCAGGCAGGTTTCTTCTGGATTTACTTCTGCTGTTTCTTCATGTAATCACAGACGGACTCAATAATGGGGAGATCAGATCTCCGTGTGGAGCAGACCGGCTGTTGTCTTGTGCATACAAAAATCTCACTGGATTATTACAACTAATGGCAAAAGGAATGCTCGGAAATGTAAACTGATATTTCCAACTGACACACTACAGCAAAAGATATAAAAACTTGGCTTAAACCCATTTTTTTCTGGTGAAAATACTAACATGCCTAAGACTTTTGCACAGTACTGTATATTATATTATATTATTTGTTAAGTTACCATGTGAACAACCAGTTATTAACTGCATTGATTTAAGTCTCACAGTAGTTGTAAGCTGTCTGTCTTTATCTCTATTTTATCTATGTCATTCGTTTGAGAATACGATTGGTTGTGCTATGAGTTTTAGATTGAAAAGAACTGACATTAGAGCCAATCATACGGAAAAAAGACTAGTTCTCATGAGAAATTATAACTATTTTACGAGGTGCCAATTTCAAATGAATTCGTACAATGTGTTTAGTAGAGAAACATACATATGATTTTTGGGGGGCTGAACGTGAAACTTTTTATGCGTTTTTTTGGCCGTTCATTTACACAACAATGGCGTTTGGGGAGCCTGAAAACCAAACTTTTGAAAACGGTCTCCGTGTAAACAACAAAAAACAGGAATCTGTGGAAACGATGATGTCATGCAAATGCATATTACATGTTCAGTCTATAGTGTTTCATCGCCATCTAAATGCCTGGCAGAATACAGCGTTTTTTGTTTTTTTTCACAGATCCATGTGAACAGGGACGTTTTGACAAAAGTGTCAGCTGTATGTGGAAAACTCAAAGGAAAAAGTTCTCAGTTTTAAGCGTATCCTCGTTTAAACGCACCCTTTGAAAAAACAAAGCATGAAGGACCACCCCTAACCTAACCTTCAGGGGGTGTAAGCAGAACACATAAAAACATATGCCTGAGATCATACAAATTCAAACAGACCAGCTACAAATTCACCAAAACATAAAATAGTTACTCCCAGGTGAAAAAGACTCTATTAAATGTATTAAAAAATTACTTAAAGCTACAATATGTAATTTTTTTCACCGCTAGGGGTCGCTAACCTCTTACAATAATAAAGACGAAGGTTTATGACGTAGTAACAAGCTGAATGATGGGACTTGCTGTCAAGCTGATGTTATATATAGAATGTTATTCTATGTGTCAGTTCGTTTGCTATATGAAACTAGCAGCTTACTAGTAACAGTTAAGCTAGATCAACATTAGAATAACATACAGATCATGTTCTAACATTCCATCATGTTGAGCAATATAACATTGATTTGTTTTATGTACATTTGCTCACCTGTCTAATAAAGAATGTCCAAGAGCGGTGTCGCTGTCAAGCCGTGACTCGTGAAGCTCTGTCAAGTCCAAGTTAGTCACAGATGTGGAGCTCTCGGCATCTCGAAAATAACTACGCCGATATTGAGCCTCATTTTAGTTCTTCTTTTTTGTCCCAAAGTCTGTTTGCCATGGTCCATAATGTTTAAACGAAATAAGAACAGCGTGCCGCTAAACATTACGAACTACGCAGTTGTCCACGTCTGTCGCCATTGTTACGTCATGGCTATGGCAGTACGAGCGGAAACCGAGGATAGCGCGGATATTGCGTCATTGACAGGCGACATTTTTTTTCTGGGACGAGACATTATTTAAAATTGGAATTTCTCTGAAATAAACAATCTTTGGAGACTGCAGGAAATATATCACACTGTGCTAGTGATTTTTGGATATTTTATTACAAAATTCTTACATATTGTACCTTTTTAAATAGGTTTTTAGTGCAATACAAATTACGCTGAATGTTTTTGAGTCACTGAAAAGAACCGACTCAGAAGAGTCCTTTGTCAATTGAACTACACTGATTACACTGTATGTTATGATGTTACCTTTGAACAGTAGTGCAGGAAACAGTATTTTATTATGATATTCTTCCTGGATGAATTCACTTATGGGAACGTCATTCAGATCTGGTATATTTTATTTTACTTTATTTTATTATTTTCTTTTTATGAATATTTTCTTCTTTTATTTTACTGGTTCTTTGGCCCCAACCTAGTTTCTACAAACCACAAGCAAGTAAACTGAACGAACTTTTCACTTGTTTTCCTCTCTTATCCTCTATCCCAAGAGGCCAAATAATCGTTGACTCATACACATGTGCAGGAAAACACACGCATTTGGGCTTGATTTTATGATTCTGCCCAGCACTGATGCTTCTCATGTAAAAAGCATTAAATGCACATGCTCATATGACTTCAGACATTCTTGGGGCATCTAAATAATTTAACATATTAAAGTGCCTCTGAAATAGCAGTCTAACTTTATCCACTATTTATACATCACTGCCATTTTGCTCTATGCAAGTTCCCCAATCACAGCCTCCAGAATTGAATCTCACTGAATATCATTCACATCTCCTAGGACACATTTTCTTGTGGTACCAACAGGATTCAACACTTGCTTCTCACCCTCCCACAACTGCACCTCTCTGCATCTACTATATGAAACCTACAGACAAAACCAAGAGAATACATATAGATCAATATGTAAATATATGTATGTGAATATTACTATTTATAAAAGGCTATATTATCATGTTTTTGTTTGTTTGTTTTTTGTTTCAGGTCATCATTATTAAAAACGTGTAGATATTAACCTGTGCACATGGTACGTCACACTGTAGGCCCTAATTCTATCTCTCTCAGTTTGCTCTCGTCCTTGTAAAAGGAACAATTAAACTCCTGCCAAGAGGAGCACAGACTCCATGCCACGCTTGGGCTGCAGCCTGCTTTTAGTGCTGCAGTTTCTCACAGCAAGGGCATTGCTCGTACTATTAGCTGATTTATGTGTGCGTGCGCGCGCGTGTGTGTGTGAGAGAGAGTGATGTTGTTAGAGAAGAGACAGCAGGAAAGAAGGACAAAGAGGGGACGAAAAAATATTGCAGACCAACCATAAAAAATCTTTTTGTGCAATACCCAATACCTTTGCTTTGTCAGAGGAACTGTATGGCTTGCTTTTTTTTTGTTTCTACCTCCTACTACTTTGGAATCAGTTCATCCCCATATGGCCACAATACCTCAAACCACCACTGGTCTCAGACTAGGCAGTAGAGATCCATATGCATTTAGTCGAGATGATGCACTCAGTGATGTCTAAAAGCTTCTAGACTTCCCCTCCACAGTCATACAGAGCGTTTTAAAAGGAGACATGGTTTGGGTTACGAGCAGCCAGGAAATGTATTCAGCCCTCAGGAGAATGATCTATTACTGAGTTCTCTCTGCAGCATGTCAAAGTGGATATAACAGACTGTGCTTCACTCAGTTGTGCATGTTGTAACACAAATGAAATATACCTGTACGGTACCCTGAATCATCTAAAACGGGTTCAAACTAGAGCCAGGAGGCCACAAAGGGGTCCTAGTGGGTCGGTAAAAAAATGGGTAGAATATAAGTGTCAAACATGCATTAAGAAAGTAAAATAATTGTACAAAACTGCCTTTTTTTTAATGCTCTGACTTCATGAGATTAACAGTGATTTATTTTATTATATTGGCAGGCCAAATTTTTTAAGAAATAAAAGCAAAACTGCATATCATTTTGTGGGGAATTTTTTTTCCTTTCTTGCAACATACAAACTTATCTGTATCTTTTTTGGGAGGTTTCCCTCACCACTGTAGCTTAAAGCAAAACTAATTTGCTTTAGAACAATATTTATTGTGGAAAGTGGGGAAAAAAAAGTACATTTCAAATAAAAATGTTTTCATTATATCAGAGGTGTCATATGCTTTTCTGCCAACTAATTTTTGCATTTTTTTCTTTCCTTGTCCCTTCTGTTCACCCCCACCCCCTCTCTCCCCTCTGCTTTCTTTCTCTGCCATATTTTCATTCCCATTCTGTCCAACACCTTCCAACTCGCCTCTTATTGAACCCTGCCCCATTCAATTTCCTATCCATCTGCACAACCCTCTGTCCCCTGGTCTTCCCATATTTTCATCCACATCCGGCCTCCCCCTTCCTGCCTATAGCAGCGTCCCCTTAAGCAGTCCCTGAGTGGGTCGCTGTGCCGAGAGTCCCACTGGAAGTGCCTGCTGCTCACCTTGCTCATGTACGGATGCTTTGGCACGTTAGGCTGGTGCTCCCTGTACCGCATCACCGTAATGGCTTCTGATGACCAAGGCCCCGCCTACTTCTACGGAGACCGAGCCCGACTCTATCATGACAGCCCGTGTTCCAACGGCTACATCTATATACCTGTAGCCTTTCTGGCCATGCTGTACATTGTCTACTTGGTGGAGTGCTGGCACTGCTACTCTAAAACAGCTAACCTTGCTAAGGTGGAAATCAGTGAGGTGTATGACAGGATACAGCGGTTGCAACAAGCTACACCCTGCATCTGGTGGAAGGCCATCAGCTACCATTACGTACGACGTACCAGACAGGTGACGCGCTACCGAAACGGAGACGCGTACACTACTACGCAGGTGTACCATGAACGGGTCAACACGCACGCAGCGAGCTCAGAGTTCGATTACTCACGCCTCGGGGTCAAAGACGTTTCAAAGGAGCTGCAGGGCCTTTTGGAGCATCCCGTCACCCGCTTGCGCTTCACAAAGTGCTTCAGCTTCGCCAGCGCCCGCGCTGAGACCGCCTACCTCACGCAGCGAGCGCGCTTCTTTGGGGACAACGAGGGTCTGGATGACTACATGGAAGCACGGGAGGGTATGCACCTTAAAAACGTTGACTTTCGGGAACACATGCTGGCATTCCCCAACCCATTGCGCCCACCTTGGTACACCCGACGCTGGGTGTACTGGCTGGCCTCGGCTTTCCTGCTATCGTGGCCTCTTCGCGTTATTGCCGAGTATCGCACAGCGTACGTCCACTACCACGTCGAGAAACTTTTCGGCGAGAACGAGGATGCAAATGACAATGATAATACGGAGACGGGGAACTACTCTACAGGCTTTGAGCATGGCACTGGGGGTCCCACTCTGCGCATCATATCACGGGTCAACACGGTGGATATGACCGAACTGGAATGGCACATACGCTGTAACCAGCAAATGGTGCCTAGCTACTCTGAGGCCTTGCTTATGGATTTGGATGTGAATACAAACACACCGTTATCGGTCGCGATGGCAGCACGTATGCGACGCAATTCTAGCTACTTTCTTCAGAGCTGCCCCAGGTGTCGGCCCTCAACAAGCAGCTCCTCGCTCCCTTCCTGGGTTAGAGGGAACGTGGCTGCGGGGACAAACTCATTCCCTATTAGACCCGGCGGTAGGCTGTCCCTTAGTCGCAGTGGTTTCTCTCTCGGCCGGTTACAGACCGCAAGAAGCCGCCACCCTTGCCTGTTTCACTCGAGAAGCCTCGGAGGTGGGATGAGCAGCCGGCTGGAAGAGGGCGGTGGGGGTTTCCTTGGTCTTGGGTTTAGAGTGCCAGATGAGGAGAGGAGGGGTGTATTAGAGAATGAAGGGCTAGAAGACGACAACATGGAGGAGACAGGCCAGGAACAAGTGGAGGAGAGGGAGAACGGAGAGACCAGGGAGGATGAGAGAGACAGGCCACCAACATACCAAGACGCTCTCTATTTTCCGGTGTTAATCATTCACGGAGAAGAGAGCTGTCATGGGGGGCATGGTATTGACACAGGTTAAAAGAACCGATATGGTGTAAAGAATGTATGAAGTGGCTTTTGAAAAGTAGAGGCAGATTGACATCTGAGGTGCAGATAAGAGACAGGGAGATCGAGAAATTCGCAGAAGAGATGGGAATTTTTTACTAGAACCAGTGTAGAAAAGTTGAACCCAAAGAGACTTGATTTGTGTCTCTGTGTAACACTGAAAAACAACTGTTCATGAATGTGTAGAATGTTGTAGGGATTGAAATGAAAATAATACACACTGGTCATGTCAAATCAATGTCAATTGACTTGATACAGACATACCCTAAATATATATGTAGTTCATACCTAGTAGAAAATACTGATAGGCATGGAACATCAGTGTCCTATATTGATCTTAATGTCCTATTATTGAAATCTCTGGCATATCATGTCCATAACAAACTAAAAGGTCAGTGTGTCCTCCTTTTGACTATGGGAGTAATGTACTTTACATGAAAAGCTGGGCGTCTGCAACCTGCATTTAACATTGCGAAGCAGTTTTTGCGACTCTGCATTAATGTGAAAAAGCCCATGCTGGTGTAGTATTGTAAATCCATTCGTCTACAACGTACCAGTAGCTTACGTAAAAAGGGACTGAGATGTGAACTGCATTTATTAAAGTCTTTAAATATACATGAGAAAGAAAGAACAATCAAAATCCAGATGGACAACTAAGGTAGATCTGACAGAAGCAAAACCAACTGGTTCTCAGGGGGAAAAGTAAAAAAAAAAAATTGAAATAATAGACCTAATAAAAAGGGATGGTAAAAGATCAATGAGTGAATGTAGGCTGGTGAATTGTAATCCCTCACTGTTTGACACTGTGCTTTAATCCACTGTCCTGGCTAATGACTTCTTTTAATCTCGTTCTTTTTAATTGCCTGGTAGAAGCACGGTGCTTATGACTTCACTTATCTCTGCCTTAGAGGTTTCTTATGTCAGCCTCGTGTCTACTGCAGCCAACTGACAGTAACAGCAATTCAATGTATTCCTCTTTATTACCCAGCATACACACATTTGCTTTTCGATCACGGTGGGGACCTTCCATTGACTTCTTTTGGGTTTATACTAAGCTAATGATATTTTCTATTCCTTACCCTACAACTAACCCTCACAAAAAGTTTTTTGCATTTTTAGATTTTCATTAGTATGTTTATAAAACCATTGTCCTTTAATATTCTTGTTGGTATATCTATCCAATACTCTTTCATTCCTCCCTAGACTGTTAGAATGTTTAAAATATTGGATTAAGCTCATTTCAGTTTAAAACAACTACTGATAATAGATCAAATAGACTACTCAAGATACAAAGTAGTGCAACAATCCTCCACCCCATGTAGTCACATTGTTGATATGCACATAGAAGAGCAAACAAGCATAAAAATATATGTGTAGCACAAGCACAAAGTGTCACCTACTTTACAAACAGTGCAGGGATCGAGTTAAAATAAGCTGTCCTTGGAAACACCGAAGGAACGAATGTATAAACAGCCTTGCACACGGAGAGGAGATTATTACAAAAAAGGTAAAGTCCAAAGCACACACCAAGAGCATCCCTGTATTGTTTGTAGAATTTCTGCTAATACTTCAACAAGCACTAGCATATCTTTCAGCAATGAGGAAATGATTACAGTGGCCATGACCATGATGCTCTTATTAATAAAGTCAAACCATTAACAGTGTGTTTACTGACTGCTTTATTATCATTATGATTCATTATTGTTTGACTTGTTACTCAACTTATAGCCGTTATTAAAGTAACTTGCAGATACAGGTGAACAACACAGAAGATAATATTAAAAGAACAAACACTGTCCTGTACTGATTTGCATGTGATGTCCTTATCACAACAAACAGTTTATGCAATAATAACTCATAGTCATAGTGTTATGATGTTTTGATAGAACCTGAAAGTCATAGATGCTTCATTTGACTTTGAATGATCCTTGGTATCAATTAATAATGCTGTGAAATTCTGGATTTAGTCTCAGTAACTCTAGGCTAATGACCAGAGTTGTTTTTAGGGTTGGATCAATGCAGACTTGGCAAACGCATACACTCTTGTTGGAGACATGCTTAACAGTGTTTTATACAGTTACATTTTTATGTATATTATTTGACTGCATCAATGCACAACCATTTTCCAACGAGTTTTGAATCTATTGGGATTTTCATTGTGGGTGAGCAAATGTGCTTAATGTGTGGTGAGTGACCAAGTGCTACACGCTTAACTCACATGTGTTTGGCCAATGGTTCCTCCTAGTGGTGGTTTTCGCAACGAACCCTATTGAGACTTGAAAGTTTTGAGGAAAAGTACAAAACATTTTAAAATCGAATAGTGGGCCAAAAAAAAACATTATAATTGATTGAAAACTTATTTCTTAATTGCATGGAATGTCTGTAATCTTGCTTGTTGGGAATTACACTGTTAGCATGTCGTCCTTCCATCCTCTCCCTCCCTCTGTTCATAATCTGGGTTTGAAGGACAGAGTGGCATGTTTCCCACAATGCAGCAGACAAATAATAGAGGAAGTAAGAGAGCGCCAAAGGAGAGTGTCTGTGTGGTGGTGGATATAAAAGGATACAATCCAGACCTGGTAAGTCAAACAACAAATATTCAAACATTTCCTTCATTGAGGAGAATGACATTACTCAGTTAATTAGATTGACATTTGAACTAGTCTACATAGCAGGAAGACCTTATAAATGCTTGATTCAGTAAAAAATAATTGCTACACTGGAATTGAGTGTTAGGCATCCATTTCCAATTATCATGCCATTCCACTGCCTTTGCTCTCTATTAAAAACAAAGTTTTTTTGTTTCATTTCATTGCTGAATATGTTCTTTTTTATATTACTCTTAAGAGAAGTCAAGTAACAGTGCAGGCGCTCAGATAAGCTTTTCACTAAGCAGCTTGTTACCTCCCTTGAGCCTGATGATTCAGACTAGTTCTGCCATCAGAGATTTAGGTCACAGAGACACAGAGCCTGTTGTCCTAGAGACAGTGATGAGAACCAACTTTTCAAATACCCGTTTGATAATTAATAAGACTGCATGCATTTGAATCTGTCTAATAATTGTCAGAACTAAATCCATTTATTATTAAACTGCCACACTTTTTACTTTAGCAGTAGGCCTATTTTTCAGTGTAGATATATGTCTCCAAATCTATTTAGAAGTGTATATTGAACAGCTCATTGAACATGCTGACCTTTTGTTATGTGTGACCAAAAGCACTGCAGGTTGTCACAACAGAACCCATCAATAAACTATTTTAAACTGTAAAACATTTATAAAACACAAAATAATTCATGACAAAGCCTATTTTTTTTGCTGTGTAATACTGTATGAATTTCTAACATCTAAAACATGTGACAACTTGCCCCAACCTGACATTTGGCTAATATAGGCTACCTTTGTCCTGAGAAGAGTTTAACCTTTAGCTTAAAGGGATAGTTCATCCAACTAAATGAATTTCATTTACTCACCCTCAAGTTGTTCCAACCTGTACGAGTTTCTTCTGTTAAACACAAAAGGTGGTATTTTGAAGAATGTTGCGACCAGACAGTTGACGGTAGCCATTGACTTCCATAGGAGAAAAAAAAAATACTATGGATATGGAAGTCATTGGCTACCGTCAACTGTCTGGTTAACCACAACTTGAGGATGAGTAAACGATGACAGAATAAAAAATTTCAGTGAACTATTCCTTTAAATCTAGCTTCATTATATTGTTGACCCTTTTCTGTAGGCCTTTGTTTTCTGTTCTCTTGTTTACCCACGGCCATGGCAAAAATATGATAGGCTAGCCTATTCACAAAAATAATGTTATTTAGGCTACAACAAATTTATGAATGTTAGAGGGTTTTGAAATAGTTTTAATATTCATTATAACTTTCTGTATTGCTTGATCATTTTTTTCTCACTCCACAATCCAACTGTAGCCTACTTGGCGTGGAGAGAAGCAGCTGTGAAGTGAAGAACAACAGGATGTCGAAGGAGCAGCTGGACTCCCACGCGGAGGGATTGCTCTCATTGGCCGTCGCGCTGCACGCGCAGTGTCAGGAGGAGAGCGCGCAGATGGCCGCTCTAGCCGAGCAGCTGAGAGAGGAGAGACAGAGTCTCCTGGGCCAAAGCGAGGTGCTTCAACAGGACATGGCTGAGATCAGCAAAGCGCTGGAAGCTCTGATGGACACTAAGGTGGCGTTTGAAGCCAAAGAGAGGCAGGCTCGTAAACTAAGCAAACAGCTATGAAACACGGCGGTAAAATAGCTTGTCCAGTCATTCAAATTTAATGTAGGCCTAATATAAAATGACGTAGGCTAATAAAGTGTTTTTTTTTTTTTTGTAGTAAAATCCCGAGACGAACACAATCGCTCGACAGATGTGTGAGTTTGAGGTGGAACTGTTTGCTCATCTAGCTGATAGGGAGAGTGTTTGCATAGCCTACTTTAGAAAATCGTCACGACACGAGTTCACCAATTTTGTGATGCTGGTGGGGTAGAAATGACACTCTTCGACTACCATTTATTTTAATCTTCTAAACACTCCACAGCAGACATTTGTAAAGAATCAGTATTATTACACCGAGCACACAAATTAGGCTAATCATTCATTACAATTTTAATTTAGCAAGACACTGCCATAAATACGGATACAGACCCCCTTCACATTTTGCTCGTATTTTAAGATGTCAAATGTTACCAGTCAGAATGGTAGGCCTAGACAGTAGTCAACATTTGAAGTGGATCATCAATGTTATACATTCATTATATATATATATATATATATATATATATATATATATATATATATATATATATATATATATATAATATTATTGACTGTTCAAGGCAAGTGATTTCATACATAGGCTTTTATATCTCTCATAGCATTTGGCACTGCACTCAATTTCAACATAAATAATTTCAACTCAAATTCAAATTTTATTTCAACTATTTATTTATTTACTAAATATCCATGTAGTAAACATGATTAACCCCCTTCAGGGTATAGAAGAGACCCTTTGTTAATTTTGAGTATTACTCCTGATTATTTTGCAACAATGGGATTCCTGATTGACTTGACTTATATCCATCATGCCCAATGACATGTTCTTAGACATGTCTATTGGCTCTCTGGACATATCTTTAAACTTTGTGTATATTATTGTAGTTACGACATCAAAGTACTATTTATGTGAATAATTAAATAAAAATTCAAGTGTTGCCACAAAAATATGAAGTATTTTGTGCTTGTGTTCCCACATAACTGAATGTACCAAACTCTGCATGATACTTCATGATTAGCTCATGTGATGATGGTGTCTGGTGATTTATCTTGGTTGGGATGGGCGATGGAGGAAGGGCTCCGTCTCAGCACGGCTCCACTCATCATTACCCCAAACCTTCAACCTTGAGCTCTGGCTTCTCTGTATGACCACCACGGCCGTTATCAACACCCAGAAGAAGAAGCTTACCCACATTGACCTCTGTGGAGGAGAGAAACAGAAGATTTATTTCATGTAATACAAATAACAAAATATTTTGTGTGAATGAAGAAACACTAAGATACACTAAGCACGTACTGACACCTATTGGTGTGGATGCAGCATCATGTACAACTCTGCAAAATTAGCACTAGATTTAGGATTTAAATGTATGTGTTTGAGTAAAATTAAAAATGTTTTATTTTATAAGCTACTGACATTTCTTTAAAATTTCAAGTAAAAACATTGTCATTTAGAGCATGTAGTTGCAGAAAATGAAAACTAACAAAATACCGAAAAAGATGCTGTGTTTTCAGCATTGTCCTCCTGGAAAACAAATCCTTTGAGTTGGAAAACATTGTTAGAGCAGAAGAACGCAAGTTTTCTTTCAGGATAACCTTGTGGCTTGAGTCACACATCCTTCACAAAGACGGATCTGCCCGGTCCGTCCAGTCTCGCTGAAGAAGCCACATACGGAAGCCATTGTGGGCTTGTCTGTGACTCAACAGAGAAGATCAGCCACGTACAAAGTTGTCCAGGAAGAAAACTTGCTTCCTTATGCTCTGACAATGATCCCCAGTTAAAACATTGGAATTGTGTAGTTTAAAAATATTAACTTTTTGAGTATTATTTTCTTTGCATTATTCAAGGTCTGAAAACTTCATTTTTGTTAATTTGACCAGTTGCCATTTTATACAAATACTTGAAATTAGTAAGAAATGTCACCAGTAGCTTATAAGCTGTATCCACTTTAAATAGTAAATCCTGAGAAACTGCTAATTATGCAGTGGTCTCTTAATTTTTTCCAGAGCTGTAAAAGTTTTCGGTTACAGAGGCCAATGCAGAAACACCCTATAGGTGTATTTCTCACCCATAATTCAATTATTTTGCAACTGAAAGTGTTCGATAATGGGGGTTAACAAGATGATGCTCTTTTTGACAGGTCATGTGCTCTTAACATAGCAACCACCATGAGAGTTATCACCATGAGGGTGATAACCTTATGAAAAATAACCAAAGTACTAACCTCAGTACTGTACAGTCCTGCGTAGAACTGATTTCCAGTGTATGGATGAGCCCATGTCTTATTCTCTGCATCTTCACAACTAAAACAAAACATATTTCCAGCAGTGCACATCGAAACATAATTTTTTCATCATTTTGTCCCTTTAGGGGCTATATATTGCAACCATATCAGCTGAGAACTATGAAGCACCTTCATGGGTTCTTAAAAGGTGTAACAAAAGTCACACACGCAGAGTAATGTGGAAAGAAGAAAGTTGAAATCACCTGGTAATGGAAGGAACATTGTGAAGGACAGAGAAACACAGGCTGTCCCGACCGATCTTGAGAATACATCCTGACACCAAGAGAAAAAACAGAAGTAGGCCACAGACTCCCAGTGACGTGTTGAGAGAAACAGTCCCCCTGCGCATACATGCAAACATTTCCAGACACAAGAAGGTAAAAACAACAATGTTAATTTAACTGTTGAATCCTACCTGCATGAATAAAAGAAAGTGGAATGTGAAACAAACATCTAAAAGAAATAGGAAAAATCTGAAGGTCAGCAGAAAAGTTGATACATTCACCTTCTCACATCCTCATCCACACAGCTGACATAGATCCAGTAAAGAATAAGGGAAAAGCAGTAAATAGCCATGCACACGGCGATGGCTGACACAAAATAGCAGAGAGAAGGAGAACTGGAGCCTTCCAGGGTCAGAGCCTGGCCAGATGTGTTATAATGAACACTTCCGTAGAGGATGCACCGTCCATCAAAGTGGCCCTATAAAGACAAACAATAAAAATCATCCACATTTGCACATGCTAAATATATGGGAACACAGTAGCAAGGGACATCTCTTTCACAAACTGATTTGTATCCCTGTGACACACACAGACGTAGAAGGAAAGTGGTGTGATAACAGCTTTTGTCCCTTATCATATGACTCTAATAAGCCATAATATGGTGCGAGAGGTGGCTGATCACATGGTGAAAGCTCAGTGAGTCTGACCTGGGATCAGCAACATTGAATAGATATTATATATTTATATAAACATTGACATTTATTTAAAAATTAAGTCATCTTCACACAAAAAAAGCAAGAAAATAGTGTCCACTTCAATAAACATTCCAACATGCTGAATGATCATGCATTACAGTACATTTTAACATCAGCTGAATGGTATAACAAAAGCATGCAAATAAATATGCATTCAAAACTTTATCCATGATCATGTTGATATTTAAAACTCTGAACCTCAGATCAGATATAGTAAATCACATTCCCCCAGAGAGCTGGTTGTAGTTTTCTACAAGCAATAATAATTCATTTTATACTTTCAGTGTCCACAACTTAGCAATGATCAGACATTGTAGATGATATTGATAAATTGGTGTTACCTGAGTGAGTGTCATCCAGGCGGCAGCGATCACCCCACAGATGAAACATCCAGCGTAAAGGACAAGCTCCAAAACTAGCAGCCAGGGTAGTCCCATCTTGAACATCTCTCACGGTCACTGTCTCACGGAGTCCAGCAGCCGAATGCCTCATTCATGCGCTCCTCAAACTGCTGTGGCTAAAGCATGTCCTGTGCTCACAACAATGTTGCTTTTCACAATGATTCTTGACAATTGGGTCAGAGAATTTCACAGCATTGCTATGAGGTATAACACAAGACTGCATTCAAGTCAAGCTCAGACAAACATTCAGCCAGCCTGAAGCATATGGTCACTCATGAATCAACATTTACCCACAAAACACCTAATTTTAAGATATTATGAATATCAGATTTATATCAATATCTGCTTAGGATGCCAAGTTTAAGCTGACAGGTCTTACTTAAATTGTCCTGAGGCTGTAGGCGAGGAGAAATGAGATTGGAATGAGAAATGACTACATTTCAGGCATGCACGATAATTTGCATCTCCATTTCTGTGACCATAATTATACAGTAATGATAGTAATTTGTTGATTATTAGAGTGAAAATAATGTTACTTATATGAATAATAGCTGAGCAATAAGTGTGACAAGACTGTGACAAAAACTGAAATCAGTGAGAACAATGGATAGGGAAATACAGTGCGACTCAATACGTCTTTCTCCAAACCAATAGGTGGCGATAAACACTTTTCAACGAGATTCAGTGACAGTCAGCAGAGTGAAACCGAATGACTGAACCTCAGTGTCGTTGTTGACCAACTTGACCACATTATTCATGCTTTAAGAAGAACTCTAATGTGCTTGTTGTGATTTTAGTTTGATAAATCAAACACTGGACTGAATCTGCCCATCACGTGCCTTTATTTATCATGATGATCTTTTTGGAGACCATATATCTCGTATTACTGTGCACCATGTCCAGTGCAGCAGGTAGGAGGAAGCCCCAAAATCAGCGTTTTTATTACTTTGCTTACAAACTTTATACTAACATAAATAATTGTTACTACGTTAGAACTGTAACGTGGTATTACCCATCACTGTCATAAAAATAAGTAGTTTTAATTGCTGACATTCTATGTATCCAATGACACAAAATTACAACTTGATGCACAATAAAGGTATTCTGTCATATATTTGTTTTATCTTCACGCATCATGCCTCACATCTCATCTCCAGCTCTGCACTGACTGTCATTTTGATTAAAAAGTACAAACTTTAGAAGAAATAAAAAACTGTTGGTGGTAGTAATGACAACAACACACATGAGGGGTGTAATTTATATATATATATATATATATATATATATGATTGTGGCTTACAGCTTATGAAAACCCCATATTCAAAATTAGAATATTGTGAAAGGGTTTTCATAGATGTAAGCCATAATCATCAACATTATAACAAATAAAGGCTTGAAATATCTCACTTTGCAGTGGTTGAATTACTGAAATAAATACATACATACATACATATATACATAGCTACATACATAGCTACACACACACACACACACAATATCTACTGAAATAGTAAAATAGGTAATACTCATTTTATTCAGATGATATAATTTTTGCTAATATTTTTGGGTCTGGGGCAAGTGTACAATAAAACAAAATCAATACATAAAATACATTTAAGTAGCAAAATAAATAAATAAAACATGGTGAAAAGTTTTTCTAAAAAAGAAAACAGTTCAAATCTATTGGGACATAAAGGTTCTTATAGTTGAAACATTCATCTGTGATATTTTAGTGAAAATCGAGTGGACCAAACGTCTGCTGTAAGTAGACACTTGTTTAAGATTGAATTGTTTTAGCAGATGATGAGATGGTGTTTATTCCTGGTGGAACAATGATGATGGGAACCAGTGCCGCTGATGGGAGAGATGGGGAATCACCAACACGAGCTGTGACTCTCCTGCCATTTCAGATGGACAAATATCCTGTCACTAACTCTGACTTCAGGTACTTGTCATTGAAGATGTTGATTTAAAACCTAGTGAGCAGCCTTTTTTAGGAATGCACCATATGATACCCTAATATAGTAGGGGTTAATCTTGTCTATTTCAACACACTTTGTATTTTTACTGCTTGTGTGTCTTCTTACTGGCCTGATAAAACCGCTTCCGTTTATTCCAGGGAATTCGTCAGATTGCAGAAATATAAAACAGAGGCTGAAACGTTTGGTTGGAGTTTTGTGTTCCAGGATTTTGTCTCAGATGAACTGAAAAGTAAGGTCACTCAGAAAATTGAGGTATGAACCCACAGCAGGAGCGGGACGTTTTTCAAAGTGTGTAAATGGGAATTTCCATTCCATTTCCTAAACACTGTCTTTTGTTCTATATTTTCTCTTTTACCCTCTATTCTCTTGAAAATGACCCCATTTCTCTTTCCTAGTCTGCGCCTTGGTGGTTACCAGTCGAGAAAGTGTTCTGGAGACAGGTGACAGTTAACATTCTATATGCATGTAATTCACTAGACTTATACTTTATACAAATACTTTTGAATCATTAAACAAATTATAAACAACTTCAATTAGTGGTCGACCAGTATGGGTTAAAGGAGAACTCCGGTCAATTTTAACATTGAGCTCAATTTTTAGTAAATTTGGAGTGCTGTCAATACAGAGAACAACGACAAAAATCGGTGTTGCTTACACCGTGTTATCCTCTTTTTAAAATTTGCACCCTATTGACTTGAATGGGGCACGTTTTAAACCTGCTTTTATTTCTCTTATCATCCTTGATGTGTCATACAAGTGCCCAGCCATGTTGAGTGATTCCTTTAGACTTGAACACGAGTGAATCTGACTGCAGTAGATGTGAAAGATATGAATAAAAATGATGTTATATCAGCCAGCGCACATACCTGTATTTAGTTCCTGTTTTCGGTCGAAGTTCAAAGTAGTCGATTGTCGAGTTCACGCGCGTGATCATAGGTAACTAAACATATGTGCGTGAACTCGACAATCGACTACTTTGGACTTCGACCGAAAACAGGAACTAAATACAGGTATTTGCGCTGGCTGATATAACATCATTTTTATTCATATCTTTCACATCTACTGCAGTCAGATTCACTCGTGTTCACTCTAAAGGAATCACTCAACATGGCTGGGCACTTGTATGACACATCAAGGATGATAAGAGAAATAAAAGCAGGTTTAAAATTAGTCCCCATTCAAGTCAATAGGGTGCAAATTTTGACGGTGTAGGCAACACTGATTTTTGTCGTTGTTCTCTGTATTGACAGCACTCCAAATTTACAAAAAATTGAGCTCAATGTTCAAATTGACCGGAGTTCTCCTTTAATATATATATATATTTTTATTGTTATTGATTGATAGATAAATAAAAATAATAATTAATTAATTTGTAAATAAAATTTTAAAAAAGGATAAAGAAATTAATATTCTTTTGTTGAGTTTTTCAAAGTAATCAATCAGCATGAACGGTAATGAATAAATGGAGCATTAACAATATACAATGTTAAAATGTTAAGTATTCCGAAAAGGAGGAGGCCAGTACACCCAGCAAGCACATGAGTGGGGCGACTGTAACCTTCTGTTACATATTATAGATACTAGATAGTTTATCACAAACACCGTTCCAAAAATCAGCAACCATTCCCAGAGACAATGAAAGAATGTTCCGATACTGTTGTTGCATTTAAGACATTGGGGAGATGATACAGTTTTATTTGCAGACATAAACTGTAAGCTCTATGTACGATATTAAATTGCATTTCTTTGAGATATACAAGCGTAGTATGATAATATCTTCACAGACATTTTCGTCAATGTCACATTTTATAAAGATAAATGTATTACATGATATAAAAATGTATTTATTGTTTATTAATGAATTAATTTCGACTTTATGAATGTCTGAGGTCTCTGGTTCAAAATGTGTGCAGCCAGCAGGACCAGGCTCTGGTATCAAGGGCAGACTGGAATCCCCTGTGGTGCAGGTCAGCTGGAATGATGCCCAAGCCTACTGTCAGTGGAAGAAGAAAAGGCTGCCAACTGAGGAAGAGTGGGAAATGGCTGCACGTGGGGGTCTAGAAGGCAAGCCAAATTATTGCCATGCAGTATTTTCCACCTATAATGCATCATTGTATGTACTGCAACCTTCATAGCCAGCACATGTGTGTTTCAGGCAGGACATACCCATGGGGCAACAAGTTTTTGCTGAACCGGACTAACCTCTGGCAGGTCAGTTGAGGGATATTCTTGTCCATTTCCTAAAGGAGAAGTGTATATTTTGTAAGTTCTGAAGTCCTTAGACTGTTAGTAAATTGCAAACTCTTTATACAAAAGGGCCTGTTTCCAGATGGGGACACCAGAGAAGATGGCTATCATGGTGTAGCTCCTGTCACTGCCTATCCTCCGCAGAATAACTATGGTAGGGTACGACACACGACATGAGCTCTTATACTTTCTGGTGCGTCACATAATGTTCAAAGATTTGGGGCTGGTCATTTTTTTATTTTATTTTTAATGCTCACCAACAGCTATGCTGCTTGTGTTTGTGGAAACTGATAAAAAAAAAATCAGGTTTCTTTGATGAATAAAAAGTTCAGAAGAGCAGCATTTATTTGAAATAGAAATCTTTTGTAACATTATAAATGTCTTTTTTGTTAGTGTAATGCATCCTGGCAGAAAACAAATATGAATTTCTTTTTAAAACAAAATCCTACTTACTTTTGAACTGTATTGTAATTCACTAAGTATTGTTCTGAATTTTGAGAATAATATCCCACCTTTTGCCAGGACTATATGACATGCTGGGTAATGTCTGGGAGTGGACCTCGTCAAATTTTCCTGGTGCTCAGACCATGTACGTCCTGCGTGGAGCATCCTGGATTGACACTGCCGATGGCTCAGCCAATCACAGAGCTCGTGTCACCACTAGGTCAGTCATGCTATATGCATATTACTCAAAGTCAGCATTTATTAGACTTTTATTAGTGCTTCTTGTAACAGTTCCAGTTGATACCAAGCAGGTCCATCAACAATTGCTAAAGCTTTTGTCCAAAGCAATTTATGAGAATATGATGAACAAAATGTGTATTTTATGTTCTCACATGCAGGATGGGAAACACTCCAGATTCAGCCTCTGATAACCTGGGCTTCCGCTGTGCAATGAGCTCAAATGCAAAACAGAAAAGGACTGAGCTTTAAGGGCCAAATGTTCAAGATTAGTTGATGCCAGTGGTGCATTATGGGATTGATACTACATTTCTCCCGTGGAGACATAAACTTCTGTAATTCAGTGTTATATCTGCTTTTTTTCCACAAAATACTATGACATTAAAATCTTAACCTATCTTATAGTTGTTCTCTAATCATTAAAATCATTTAGATATAAAATTTAAACCATGCAATTGTTTTAAATAATACCATACATTTTTCTTGGTTTGACTTTTTTAGCATTTAAAAGGAAATAAAAGGCTCCGGAAGATAATTTACTTGTTTCCTTCTCACTGTGTAAATAAGAGGGTCTGATATGCTGTCATAGATAGAGGTCTATTTTTGGACCATTATCAACATGGTCTTGAGGTAAATTGTGGTATCTATTAGTAACTGGGGATGATGAACCCTCACCAAGTCCTGTGTGCTACATCCATCTCCTCAGCTGCAATAGAGAGCAGAATGACTTTTGGAGTGTTCTCAAATAAAGCTGCTCTGTTCTGAGTTTGCCCTTTCTTCACCCAGTGGCCGTAGATCTTAAAGGCACATGCGTCAATCATTTTGCGTAGAGGTTTGATGGCGTACGGGTCGCTGCAGATCACTTCCTTGGTCACAGGTTTGGCACGACGGTAGTTGCAGTAGATGCGCATGGCGGCAAGCACGGTCATAGAAATAACCTGCAATGTGTAGGGTGACACTCAAAACCTCAAAGTCATTGCTTTCTAAGAAAAAAATCATCTAGAACATCTGCTCTTTACCTTGAACTTCCTGTAAGGGCTGAAATGACGAACTTCTGCGGCCCTGTACTGTTGGAAGAAGGGATGATTGAGGGCTTCTGTGGCTGTATAGCGAAGTCGTGGGTCCACAACTAATAATCTGGAAATCTACTGGGAAGAAAACAAGTTGACCTTTTTTCTCTATGTAATTTTGCATAAGTTCTTTCAAAACTGGTTGTCAGCAAGACAAACAGGACCACAACGAATTAAAACAACCAACACACACCAAGTCTTTGACAGTGTCTGAGCGGTCGTCCCACTCCGGAGAGCTGAATTCGTATTTCCCTGCAAGAATCATTCGAAGCATCAGCATTTGTTTCCTGTGCCAGAACGGCGGAGATCCAGCCAGAAGAGTGTACAAGATCACGCCAGTGCTCCATCTACACAAGAGAAGACAGAAGAAGGTTATGTAAGAATCTATTCATTTTCTTCTGGTTCACTGTCACTGCCAGGAAGTTCATGTGTTTATCCGGGGTTTATGCACACCGGTGTTAATTAAAAGCTGAAAAAATACATAAATATTACATGAAAAACTTCAAACAAAAATGTAAAATGTTGGTCTTGGTGGTAATAAATGGTGGCATTGTCTTGGTGGTAATAACATTATTATGGGCGAAGGTCTTACGGGCTTGGAACGACATTAATTAAAAATATTTAATTTTTGGGTGAACTAACCCTTTAAAATTAACAATAAAAGCTAATTTAAAAGAATTAATACTATAATAGTATGTAAATATTACAAAAATTTCACTGATGCATACTTATTTTATGTGCTTACAGGTCAACAGCAGTCCCATAGCCAGCGTGGTTGGGATCCATGGAGCACTCAATGATTTCTGGAGCCAAGTAACCTGGTGTTCCACAAACTTCTATAGGGGTGAAACAGAGGCAGGTGCTTCTAAACTACAATATCTGCAATCTGAATGCGAATATTTAAAGGTATTCATAAGAACTCACCATTCAGTCTTTGTCCATGCTCAATCTGGATCGAGAAACCGAAGTCAGTGAGTTTGATATTCACATCATCATCTAACAGAATGTTTTCTGGTTTCAGGTCACGATGGACGATATTGTGGGTATGAAGATACTCAACCACCTCCAGAAGAGCTCGCATGATCTTTCTATCACAGAGTGAGAGAAGAGAAAACTGAGTGCCAATAATCAAGATCTTACATCTAAGGTTAAAACAACAGCTACAGTGTATTAAAGTTGTAATGTACATTTCCGTTCAAAAGTCTGTGGTGAGCACAAAGTCTCTTGTGCTCAACAAGGCCGTGAAATACAGTGAATTATTATCACAATTTAAAATAACTGTTTTCTATTTTATTATATTTTAAAGTGTAACTTATTCATGTGATGGCAAAGCTTGATTTTCAGCATCATTACTCCAGTCTTCAGTGTCACATGATCCTTCAGAAATTATTCTAATATGTTTAACTCCTTAAGTGTCACCGGCCCACCGGTGGGCCCAAATTCATTACATATTTAAAATAGTAATATCCTATACTAAACCTAAACTAATATTGACAAACTATATATCATTTGAAAGCTTACAATCTCTAGTTTTCATATTTGGTGACTGATTTATTAGTCTGATTTTTTACTGATCTGATTTGATCATTTACTGATTTGGAGCTGTAATTTATCAATTTGCAACAATAATATTTTCATACTCCTAAGGTGTTCAGTCCTTTATTTTGAAATAGTGATGAACATGAAAAATCATGAAAAAAAATGGTAGAAACCTCAGTTTGTTTTCATGCCAAGAGTTCAAAAGATAGCATTTGTTCAATTATTTTAGAAAAAAAGGTCTGAAAATGTTTTAGAAATAAAGAAAAACCATATATGGAAATACAGGCGCCCTTATATGGGCAGTAATGTCAACTAGTGAAAAAGTGTGGTACTGCACCCAAACAAAATCTCACTAAAAGCTCATTTTTTGAGATATCAACC
This sequence comes from Phoxinus phoxinus, assembly GCF_949152265.1. NCBI lineage: Eukaryota > Metazoa > Chordata > Actinopteri > Cypriniformes > Leuciscidae > Phoxinus > Phoxinus phoxinus. Next base: position 17,378,989 of record NC_136892.1, on the reverse strand, counting down.
TAAAATTTAAAACACAACTTGTTCAGATTTTTGGCTTTGATTTTTGTGCAGTTTTAGAGTCACCAGGGTTTTGAAAAAATATATTTTATATAAAATATGAATAATTTTTTTTTTTTTTTTTTTTTTCATAAACTCAAACTTCTATAACTTTTTTTCTGTTACACTTTCCCAATTTATTTCACTTCTACAAAAATCTGCAATTTTTCTTCTTTAAAACAAGACCAATCTTACATCCATATTCCAAAGCATTCTTGAGTTACAAACATTTAAGTTCGGAAAGTGCATTTTCATGTATATTCAAAAAAAGGGGGGTGACACTTAAAGGGTTAAGAAAGATCAGCATGTTTCTGTGACATTATAAATAGCTTTACTGTCACATTTTTGATCAAATTAATGCATCTTTGCTGACTAAATTTTTTTTTTTAAACATTAAACTTTTGAATGGTAGTGTATGAGGAAATTAATAGAAGTATAAAAACACTACATTCATAAGTGTGACATAACTTTAAACCCATCAAGATGCACTGCTGTTGTTGGCAACAGCTTAAAGCATTTGATTATATAATCTCCTTTTTAGCATAGGATTTGTTTGTTTAAATACAATTGTAGGAGAATCCACAATTGGATTATTCAAGGGAGCTGACCGTGTCTCTTTCTCACTTAGGGTGACTTTGTCTGTGAGGTAATCGAAGAGTTCTCCTCTCTTCATCCTGTTAAAACAACATTCATCTTTAAACATTAACAAAACAGTAATGTCAAGGCCTATAAAATGATGAAAGATAAGAAAAATAAACTGCATCTGTTCAAAATATAAGTGTCTGGATAAAGGAAGGGATTAGGGGTGATATTGTGCACATGCTTGTTTTGAGAGCCGGGCGTTTGGCAGAAACGGTCTCGTCTTGGCAATGAGTTCGTTGTGGGCTCTTAGAATAGGCAGTGTCCTATCTGTATGCTGCAGTGTCAACCAACAGATAATCTCCACAGGGAACATTTAGAAATCTGAATAGGGAGCAAACTTGTAAATAACACAATTATATGAGCAATTGATTTTCAGCCATTTTCTGCTGTAAACTTGATTTGTAGTGTTTTGCCTGTGCAAAAATTCTCTAGTTTTTTGGGTGTTTGCTATGACATTTCAAAAAGTTTGCTAGGTTTGTTTCATACTGGCTCAAGTCTCTATAAGGGTGTGTGTGACCACTAACAACAGTGAGGCACGGACATGAGAGATGGTGTGTGCCAAACTTACAGATCAAATACCAAAAAGAAGAAGGCCTTTGATTCAAAGCAATCCTTCAGTTGAACTATGGGGGGGAAAGACATCCTATTTTTAACAAAAATAGCCATACAATTTTCAATTTTGTAACTAAAAAAAGTAATAAATTAAAAGATATGTGATTTTCTGTTTTATAGCACCATTATATTCGGTTATATTTGCTAGGATATGTATTGTAAAAGTCTGAGGGATCAAGAGGAACTTCCACTGGACAGGCATACTTATGTTTTTTTGTCCAGACACTTTTCGGAGAATGTCGATCTCTTTCACAGTGGCCTGCTGGATTTCTATTATTTCTTGAGGTGTCATTTTGTCTGATGGTGTGATGTCTATGATCTTTACGGCATATTCCTGGGAAGTCCGTTTGTCCACACATCGGCGAACCACACTGCTCACACCTCTGGGAGAAAATACATTCAGATAAATTCAGGACTTATATGTAGCCTAATTGTAATTTTAAGGTAATTTCATTTTTATTGTTATTTATTTTCTAATGCCTCTTTTTTCAGACACAAACTTCATCAAGATTGGTGACACCTACCTTCCTAAGATCTCCTTTGGTTCATATTTGTCATAAAATTCCTGACCACCAACCCATTCAGGGTTTTCCTCCTCTTTTGTCATTCTGACGATTCAGAAATCCAGTAGGCTACTTTGCTAAAGTTGATCACGCACAAACACATTAATCCATGTTTAACTTAGTCAAGGGTCAAATTGTTTGCGTGTATAATTCATAACAATTTGTAATCAATTTGTTTTTTGTTTGTTTTCATAATTCTTAATGATTTGTGTTGTTTTAGAAAGCAACACTACATTCTATTCTTGAATGGCTGAGTTCACTCACCTATAGCGGTTCGCCCTTCAGTGTTTATGGCGCGAGTTGCAGCTCGCTCTTTTGTTCGTCCATAAGACTTCTCTCAGTACAGCACCAGAACAAAATACTTTACACAACCTTGATAGTGCACCAGCTCTCTGTCCAGAAGCGTTGGCCATAAATTAGCGATGTCGGTTTCGTTAATGAATCGTAGGCTACTTGAGTCGGATCATTTCAATGAATCAGTCGAACCGGTTCTCGGTCTGAACATTTCTTTCGCCGTAGAACGGATTCAGCCAGATACATGATCCCCAGACTCTGTAAAAACAAGTTCTTTAAAAGGTTTAAGTTAGCTTTATAGTTTACATTTTATTCAATTTTTTTCCTCATTTTAAAGTGTTTTGAAATGTTACACTAGACTATTTTGGATTATTGCTCTCCCAGACTAATAACTAGGCTACGAGTTTAAAAATGTCTGACTTATGGGATTTGTTCAAGGATTTGAATATCTTTACATTTTTATATTAGACTATATCTCTTTAATTAATTTAATAGATTATATAATTGCATTGAAATGTTACATTTGACAGAATATTTGACTGTTTTTGGAAATAGTCTGAGATCCAGCAGTAAACAATTAGACTAAATAAATCAAAGTTCTACAACCTTTATTAATAAACTTTAATAAAAAAATTAAAAAAAAATTGAGGTAGGCTACTTTGTATGGAATGTTACGTAAAAGAATCACTGAATCGTTTTTTTCTCGATTCAAAAGAACCGATTCAGGGAAACGACTCGAGTTCCCATCTACTAGGCTTTAAATAGAACAGCTGTTACTTGAGTAAGGGTGAGGGAACAGCTTGTGCCCATTTGTTTACTTTAGACATATCTGATAGTGTTAACAGCATTGCATTTAGCCTTTATAATATGTAGGCCTATGCAATTTATTTCTCTCACTCTCACATTTCTCTAAATGAGACTTAATGATATGATCCTAAGTGTGTTTAAAGCTAATGAACATAATCAAAGGGCGTTATCCTTTTTTCTTCCACAGACGTGCCTGAACACGCATCTCGTCATGTTTATATTAATCTGCGTAAAGGGTTATAAGCCACCGTCCCATAGGTAAAACCCTCTGTGACGTCGAACCCGGTGAAGATTGTTGACGCACACATGACATTTCTTTCTGAGCGTCAAAAAGCAGGAAAAACTGGTTTGAAGACATTCTATCTTCTCGGTTTCAGTCGTCTCTCCCATAATAAGAACATGCTGCTTAGCTTTGATCGCTATTAGAAGATAATGGAGACCTATAGGAGAGGTTCACAAGTAACTTTACGCAAGCTCAATGACCTCCTGGAATCTCCTCTCACCACTGAGGAAGTCCACAAACGATTAACTGACGATAAGGATTCGATTTCAAATCACGACACTACCATGGACAGAGAGTCTAACAGCTCACTGTCCACACTGGATGAGTTACAAGAACAGCCGGCAGTGGATGGCAAGAGCGATGATACAGTTGTGACAAGTCAAACTGAGCATTCTGACCCGGACGGGGCCCCGGGCCCGAAACCCCCGGGCCCTCGGTCATACATAGAAGAAGCGTTACCGGATCTGCTCCGGAGTGGAAGCCCACTTCGCAGACGAGTGTCCAGCCCGGTGTCTGCCACGGTAAGTCATGTTTATTATGCATAGGCTACAGTGATTCACAATCAGTGAACACAATACGGAACAAAAGGAAAAATAAAAAAGGGAAACTGAGCTGTACAATGTCGATTTCTGTCCCGTAAATATATTATTAGGCCTATAAAGAAACGGGGATTTTAATAGCTTTAAATATATATTTTATTGTATCTCTCAATTATTATTTCCTAAATTTAAAGCATTTTAGAATGTTAAATTTGACAGTATTATCCCTTAAATGTCTATAGGCTACAGGTGAAACTCGAAAAATTTGAATATCGTGCAAAGGTTCATTTATTACAGTAATTCAACTTCAAGGTGAAACTAATTATATTGACTCATTACATGCAAAGTGAGATATTTCAAGCCTTTATTTGATGAATACAGCTATGAAAACCTGTTCGCAATATTCGAATTGTGAATTTTTCATAAGCTGTAAGCCATAATCATCAAAATTGTAACAAATAAAGGCTTGAAATATCTCACTTTGCGTGTAATGAGTCTATATAATATATTAGTTTAACCTTTTAAGTTGAATTACTGAAATAAATGAACTTTTGCATGATATACAATTTTTTCTTGTTTCACCTGGAAATGCTTAAGAGGTTTTTGATTTCTGTCTTATTTTCTTTTGCTCAATGATTTGAACAGCTTTACATTGTCATACATGTAAATACAGCCTATCTCTTCAATTATCCCCCCCCCCCCCCTTCATTTTAAAGTGTTTTGAGATATTAAATTTGAAACAATTTGACAGTTTGGATTATCCTCACCTAGACTCTACATAATAAATACAAATCTTACTTTCTTAATTCAGTATAGCCTGTAATTCTTTCTTTTTTCCCCATAACAAAACACTGTTTTCAAACCAGCTTTCATACACTGCAAAAACTATATGATCAATAATTTATGACAGCATGTTTTTACATTGCTTCAACTTTTTTATACTAGATTCAACTCATGTTTTAAAATCAGATTATACATGTATAATTGATTATACTTAACATTTTAAGGCAGCAACTTTTTTTTTTTTTTTTTTACAGTAGCCTATAGCTTAATGTAAAGCATTTTAAATACTTTTTTAAATTTTATTTCGTTATTATGATTTAAAAACAAAGTATTAGACATAGGAGCATATATCTGCCAGGGCCGCAGAATAACATGTTAAAATCATCAGAAGTATATTATTCATTTTGAGATATTGTAAATGGTATAATTGAAGAAGCAAACAAACAACAAAAGGACGAGATCAATGAGAGGACCAGATGGCCAATCATTGTTTAACAAATGTTTATCTACTTTTCCTGTATTCAGCCAAATTCGTTTTAAAGCAACATGACTCTCCAGAGCTAATAATGAACACAAGTGTCTTTATTTACAGGCAAACCCATGTCCAGGACAAACTGTCATTGGAATGTTGATTTCACTTGCTGCACTAATGTTTTCCTAATGATGCATATATAACTAAATCTACATTTTCAGCAGTCAAATCACTAGGAAGTACAGTACATGGTCATCTCAGATTTGGTTCTGAATGTGTCCTGCTAGTTTCACCGGAATGGCAAGATTCCATCTGTCTCATTCTTCTGAAAATCCAGAATAGCAAGGTTATAAAGGAGACAAGAACATATGTGTTTATGTTTGCAGATGTGTCAGTCTGATATCATTCTGAGTGGATTTACACATGCACACAAGTGTAGCTGAACAAAAGAAGCTTGAATGTTGTGCTCATTTAATGCTCTCTCTATGGCTACAGCTGAAACATGTGAAAAGGGAGGTGGCGTTATCTCGGCAGCGCAGTCTGAGGCTCAAGGCTCAGGTGGATAGACTGGAACAACAAAACGAAAGCGGACCTGGCTGGAGTGAAAACAGACATCGGGTGAGTGTCTGCATGCTTTGCTGTCTCATAGGCCTAACCCTTAACTTTTTCTTTTCAACTTTGTCATGCCACAATTGTAAATATTCTTTGACAACACCCTAATATAAGATGGCAGCTTCTAACAGACTGGATTATGATTTAATTTATGCAATCAGGGTTTGTCTTAATTGCATCTTCATTGTTTTTGCGGTGTGTCAGGTGGCAGAGGAGGTTCAGTCTGTTGTAAAGCTGCTACTTCCTCTGACAGACTTGGAAGCAGCAGAAGTCAATCAGCCGTCCCAGGCCAACACTTTAGACACCGCATTGCTTCAGCTGAAGAAGGTGGCCCGTAGTCTCGCCCTTAACCACAACTCTCAGGTGAGCTTTAGCCACGCCCATCATCTCATATGTGGCACGCCTCTTTTTTGAATTTGCATATCCCTCCTTTGTAAGGCCTCACGCAACCATTCCATTCACACGCTCCTTAAATGTAAGAACAATTGCAGAAATAATAAGTGCCCATATTATTCTCATTTACAAGTTTGTCATTTTATTTTTGGGGTCTGCTAGAATACATGTACATGATTTAAAGTTCAAAAAACATTATTTTTCTTATAGCACCTCTTTTCACCTTCTACCTGAAACGCTCTGTTCCTATCTCTTTAAAGCCTGCCTTTCCAAAAAAACCCACTCTCTGATTGGTCAACTGCTACAGTCTGTTGTTGATTTGTCAGCCACATAGAGTGTGTGTGCCAGAAATGTAACGCAGCAACATAGCGAAATCACTTACCCAACTGTTTATTGAGGGTGGGCAAAAGTAGCCATTAGGCGGGCATTTTGACAGAGCTAAGTCACAGAAATAATGGCAGGACTACAAACGCCAAAGAGATTAACTTCCTTTGGACTTTGTGCTTCATAACTTTGTTTCATGTGGACTTTGTGCTTTGTAACTTTGCAGATCGTTTTCATGCACAAAACGACTATATTACACACTAATGGAAAGGTATAATTTAAAAGCATAATATGTGCCATTTAAAACCAATCTACTACCATTGACAGGGAAAGGAGAGGACTGGGGAAGATGCTGCCATTTTACAGCAAGCTCTGTGGGACAGAGATGAAGCCATTGCAAAGTGAGTTCAGTTGATCACTTGACTAATTTTTGACTTTTTCATGAAACAAGACATTTAAATACTATCAGAAATACATCAGAAATATCTGATGACAAGTACACACACACACACACATATATATATATATATATATATATATATATATACTGTATATATATAATCATTCTCTATAGGGCACAGCTGATTGGTTCCTGCTGTATCAGTAGCCAATGAGGTCGCTGCTCAACTTTCATATACTGTACTTGGTCAGCATTTGCTGTAGCAATTAGAAATCCTCCACCTTCCCCAGCTCCACCTGTATATATCTTTTATGGGTAATTGATGTATGCTATATTATACATCAACAGCATGTCTTGCTCACAGCAGTGTGTTGTGTATGTATTGGCAGTAGCAAGTTTCCTACTTGTTCTTCAGAAGCGTAGCAGTTTTATTCTTCCAAGACCAAATATCAATATTTTCATACAAGAGTTGTCATTTCTGTCATGAACTCTTTTCTTCAGAAAACAAGCAATGGAGACTGAGCTATTGAGAAGCAAGAATGAAATGATGACACTAAACAACCAACTTCTGGAAGCTGTTCAGAGTCGACTAGAACTGACCATAGAGCTGGAGGCCTGGAAAGTATGTTTGAATAGACTCAGACTTTAATTACTGATAAAAAAATGTAATTGCTAAAAAGTTTGCTACTTTAGCTTTTTAATGAAAGCAAAAATAAGAAAGAATAAAAAAGGAAGTAAATATCAATATTAATTAAAAAAATATATATATTTTGATACAGACTTGTGATTTTATTCATATTTTATTTGTATCTGATCTAGTTAATGTCAAAGTGGTAACAATCAACATATGTTTACCTCAACAGACAAGGTGAATTTTAGTTGTTGAAACATAGAGTCATTATAGTTTTAATAGGCTTAACTGAGTAAAAAAAAAAGCACTAAAAATCAACGATGTTGTCCTAAAAATACATATTTCAATATATAATCTAACACTGTATATGATTGATGTTATTTAATGTAATCAAGGGTTAAGTGTAATCTGTTGGGAGAACATCTCTGCAGGACTGTCGGATCTTAATCCTGTTTTGCCACCTGTCCTGGACTCTGTCTGGTTTTCCTGCATACCCCTGAAAACACTCATTGGTGTGATTTGGCCTTGTTGATGTTCTTAAAACAGTTGTGTCATGTGTCTTACAGGATGACGTACAGACCATTCTTCATCACCAGCTCCTCAAACAGCAGCAGGAAGAACAGGCCCAGAAGAAGCCTAAAGGATTCGCTGTTTTGCGGCGCTCAAATAAGCCCCTCCCTCAAAAACCGGATTATTCCACCCTGGCGCACGCACCTGTGTTGGCCCCCCAGTCACCTGCAACAACTCAGAGATGGAAAGACAAGTTCAGACGTGGAAAAATCGCTACACAGGGACCTGTTGAGTCTCAGCCGCAAATGAGCGACAAAGAGGACAATTTTCAAACGGTTTCATTGGACTGACGAGGCCATTTCAGTGACACGTAACCTATGGATGATCTCACATCTCATTGATTGTTCGCTGATTTAGATCATATTGCCACACCACAGTGAGATGACAATCTTAAGGATGTAAATAATATTATGAATAATGTTATGACGCATTAAACTGGGGGTGCTTTTCTCTGTAGAGGTGATGTTAACTGTTGTGACTGAGAATCTGAGAAGGTTTTGAATGACGTGATATCTGGTCTATTGTTCAGAAAAGGGAATAAAGGTGACGGAGAACCAATAATACATAATTCAAGACTGATTTATAAGGCTCTTTGGAATAATTCTTTCAGGAACGTACCGTTTTTCCCCTTTAAAAAAAAAACTATTACCGGTAATTATTAATCCACATTGGGTTAAATTATGCTCAGAGACCATTTTGTGGTGGTTTCACTGTGCATTATTCATTCTATAATTGAGTAATCATTCAAATATACTGATTTGGGGCTCAATAAACATTTCTTATTATCAATGCTGAAAACATTTTGGTGTATAACTGAACTTTTTTCATTACGAGGAATAGAAAGTTCAACATCATGAACTTGTGATCAATTTAATACTGAATATTAATGTCTTACCGACCCCAAACGTTTGAACAGTAAGTGACTCTCTGTTCTTGGTTTGGTTGGTGCAATGCATTATTGTAAGTATTGTCTATTTATTTTTGTGTATAAACATCTTTATACTTTGTGCATACTACTATCTGTTTTCACTGACCAAAAATAGGAAGTTTACCATCCTGCATGTTGCTGGTTGCCAGGTTGCTGTGCATATCCACTTAATTTTCCCTTAAAAATGCGAATGACCTCAATTATTATTTATGTAAAAAAAATATATATTCTTATACTTCATTCAATAACAGTTTAGCTTCCAATCAGATTTTTAAAGGCCCTGACAGTACCTGTGATCGATACTCACAATGCTCACTGCCCCTGATAGGAATAAAGCAGTTGATACAGCATTTGTACACGTAAAACTGTCTGTAAGGTAGTACAAATCAATCACATAAGCAGGTTGAAGACTTGTACATTTATTTAGTAGTAACAAATCTGCACACAGACAGATACACTCTGGCATGCAAAGGCAATACACCCATACAAACTGCTCAACACTGACTCCCACACACTCTTTCATGACCTGTCATTACGGACACATAAGATCAATAAAACAAAGAACCGGTATCACTATGTACTAAAAAGTAACAATACATTTAGTTTTCTCCACTTTCAAACAAACAATATAGATTACTGCAAGAAGCATCAAGAATAGGTTTATTATAACTCTAATTTAGTACAAGGATAGATTACGTACAATGAAAATATATCAAGTACTCTAAGTGCCAAGATAACAAACCCAATATATATATTAATTTCATTGTACTTTGTGAATAAGCTAAGCACAAACTATATTGTTAAAAAAACACACATCATAAATGTCTGTGCGTTACGTTCTCAACTGATTCGTCTTTTAGGATTGCATACATGTACATTCTTTAAATCAATGGGCTGTTTCATAAGGAGTTAAGAAATGAAAACACACTGTATTCTCAATGGTAATTTTTCAATGACACCCGTTGATCTAGCTTTATGAAACAGTCCATTGAAATGCTAAAAGTTTAGACATAATCTTGACCAAAAAAAAAAAAAAAAAAAAGTTTTCATAAAGACTGACCAAGTCACTGTTTTTTATCTAGCAGGAGATAAAGCAGCTGGCAAAAGACATTGCACTAGCACTGCTGATAATCACTGGCAGTAAACTTTAGTTGTGAAAAGCTATCATTCTGCAAGATACAGTTCCCTGTAAACACAGAAACACAACAAAGTGTGTCTGAAAAGACATAAGCAACGGCAGTGCTATGATTCTAGTGTTCCACCATAAACATTCAATACAATGATAATGTGACATCAGAGAATACACACTGACATTTAGGACATGTTAATTTGCAGCATATTTCTTGATTTATCAATCATTGAGATAAAGTCATAAATATAATATGTAATATAGTATACATTTATATAACCAGTACTGTATATGGATATACAAAATACTTGTCATTTACAAACATCGACACTTTCACAATGAACAAAAATATCCCCTTATAACAGCAGCTTTTATACTGAAGACTGCCAAAACAGTAACACATGTACATGTATTCTTAAATGTGTGCCACACACAATGTTAACACACCAATGGTCGGGGGAAATCTTCCCATAAACCCCTGCTTTGGTACTTTAATAACCATCCAAGAGTGATAAACCTACTGATAAGTGATAAACCTACCAAGATTAGATGAAAAATGTGCAGAGGTAGGCACATTGTCTGTAATAAATCACACTAACATACCTGCAAATGCTCCAAAAAGATCAACTGTGCAGTCTCTAATGGCCGAACAAGCACCGAAACAGGTGTTTTATCACACACTTGTGTACTTGATCGATTTATTGATTATTCGTTAAATACAGAAGGGGTTTGAAAAAAAAAAAGAGGATCCAGGGCCAAATAAAAAAAGAAAAAGGTGTTCAGGTAAAACCCTTCATTTTTGTAGTTCTGTCAGCATAATTTCTGATGCTCTGAAAGATGTCTTATTAGTTACATTGTAGCATCTTCATTTGTTGTAAAGCCCAACAAAACTGTTTTAATAAAACATCTACAGTTACATTTTAGTTTGGGGAACACATATTCACTATTAACTGTGACTTTTGCCTCAATAAACTCCTAATTTACTGCTTATTAATGGTTAGTAAGGTAGTTGTTAAGTTTGGGCATGGGGTAGGATTAATGGATGTAGAATATGCATTAATATCTACTTTATAAGTACTAATTAACAGCCAATATTCTAGTTATATGCAAACTAATAAGCAACTAGTTAATAGTAACAATTGGTCCCCAAACTAAAGTGTTACCCACCCACCTTATAGCACATGCACAACAGTTTTGAAACAACAGAAACAAACCTATTATGCCATATAGCATTAATGATTTAAAACATTTCACAAACAACTAAAATTTCTGTTTCCAGACAAAAAAAGTTGGCTGCACATCAAAGTGTTGTGGTCTAAATCTGAGACTGTGAGCGATGCTTTCAGCTTGAGAACAGTTAAATAAGTCACACACTGTTGCATAGACATCTTTGTATTTGTTATCAGAGCACAGAGAAAGGGTTTTCCATGTCAACAATATGCTTACCAAAAAAATATATTATTTAAAGTATTTAAAAAAGAAAAATGTAAATCTAGTCCAATTATAATTTAGCTATAAAGCTAAAATATTGTTTTAATTGTTTTAATCAAAATATATATAACAAAGAAATCTAAATCGAGTTTATCATACAAGTTATGAAGGTAAAGTATATTTTTTTAAACCACTGGATCCACTGGTTTCTGTAACAGCTATAAACAAATGTCCTTGATTGAAAGTCATGGCCAGATTTCTATACATCGTTTTAATAATTTAAACGAATTGAAATTAATGTACTATGTTACGCAACAGTGCAAATACCACATTGAAAAATGAATACACTAACTATCAGGAATTATATACCGGTGCTATTGTGCATTATAAGGTAAGAGACTAGATTTAACTCAATAACAGTCATCTTGGTCCACACACCCTTACAATTCATTCACTGTCCCTTAATCATTGGGCGCACCTGTATGCATCCTCACCTGAGACAAGGACTATGATTGTAAGAAAGTGATTATGGAGCTGATGAAATCCAAAGGCTTGTCAGCATGAATCCAGTGACTGGCATCTGGGATGTACTGGATATCAGCACTAGGAAAAAGTCGCTGGATTTCAGGGTAATCATCAGAGCTAAGAGGATCCATGGCAGGAAAACAGACACAGACTTAAATAAACATGTATTTAAGACACTTCAAACATTCAAAAGTCAAAGAGAAAAGTGACGCTCAATATTCAACAGTATTATTGATCTGACTGTGTACAGATGCTGTTATATGAGAACTGAACTGAGCTGGACGATGACATCAGTTTTTACAACGCTGCTTTATAGATTAAATGAACTTATTTAATAATTGATGAGCTTTACAACGGAACTGACTCAACACTGAACTTACTTCAGCTGAACAACAGCCGAAAATTAATAAATTTCCTGTTATCACTGTTAAGCTGCTTTAAAACAATCTGTATTGTAAAAAAGCGCTATATATAAATAATGGTGACTTAACTTGAGTTGACAGAGAGAGATTATATTAAATTTAACCATAATGATGCACATGTGTACAAGTAGGGGTTAAATAAAATTATTACCTTATGTAGGCTGAGCTACTGCCACCCAAGAAAAGAGTTGGACCCTCAAAGGTGGTTTTAAAATCAGGAAAAGCCATGAGGTCCTCTAGGTGGTTTGAGATGGCTTCCAGGTTAATCCTCCAGCCATAGTCTCCATTTTGCTCCTCCAGGTTAGTGAGAAGGAACTGACGAACTGAACGCTCCTGAAAACAACATAAATGTGGGTGATTACATTGAAATGCCACTATAACAATGTTCCAGTTAACTATATACAGTATACGGCATGTGTGTGGACATGGTTACCTCAACTATCTTCCTGAGCTGGTCTTCAGCCAGTCTTCGTGCTGTGGAACGTGGGATATCACTGGCTATCTTCACCTCCTTCATTGCCTGGATGTAGGCAGGGAAATTGGTGCGGGCTGAAGTCTGAGAGGGACTAATATCCACAACAACCAACCCTTCCACTAAATTAGGCTGAATTAGAGAGACAAAATAGAAATATAATAACATATTTTGCTTACTATCTAGATACATTTAATTGTAAACATCTTAATCGCTTATTTACTTTTTTTAATGAGAAAAAAAAGATATAGGCCCTATATATATATATATATATATATATATATATATATATATATACACACACACACAAAAGATTTGGAGGTCGGCGAGATTTTTGAAAATGGTTTCTTAACAAGTCTCTCCTGCTCGCCAAGGTAACAAACTGTAATATTGTGAAATATTTTCTAATTACAATTTACATTTTATTTGTATTTTATGATGCAATTCATTCCTGTGATTGCAAAGCTGGATTTTCAGCAGGCATTTCTGTGCTCAAGAAACATTTCTTATTCAAATCAATGTTGAAACCAGTTCTGCTGCTTAATATTTTTGAAGGAACTGTGATTTGTTTTTTTGTTTTTCAGGATTCATGACATGACATTTATGACATTTTATAAGCCAAACTAACCTTGTCTTGTCATAAAATGGACAAATGATTAGATATTTTAAGAGACTTATAGACCATATGGTTGTTGTTTTTTTACAGCATGTTGGTTGCACCACATGACTTTGATTTAGGAGACAAAAAAGTCAAATATTTATTATATTTTTACAAAACTGTTTTACTGCTTATTTTCTTAGACATAAAAAAACGGCACAATGCTTTCTTGAAAATCTTCACTCTTATAATGAGCCTTTTTATCTTTATTATAATATCAGGACAATTGTATCACACTGACATTTTTAACTTCATGCCCTCTAAAAAAAGATCCATATAATTAATATATGATTTTTAATTTATTCATCATGTAAGTGGTCTATTCAAATGACTAAGTGTGAATTGCATTTTTTATGTATTTTTGAATAAATTAAATAGATCATCATGAGCATCACTGACCCTTTGGCCTACTATTAGATGTTAAGTTATGGTTGCATGCAGATATGATACAGCATGTGTTACCTGAGATAGAGCTGTCGTCATAGCAACCTTTCCCCCCATGCTGTGCCCAATCAGGACACACTTCCCAATGTGCAGCTGTTCAAGCAGATGCGTCAGATCGTGGGTCATTGCTTCGTAGGTCAAGACAGGACTGTGTGGGCTTTTGCCATGGTTACGAGCATCTACTGTCACCACCTAACTAGACAAAGTACAGTCAGGACACTCGCACAGACGCTTCTGAACAGCCCACAGCACCTCTTAACCACCGGAGAAACTGGAAGCATACCTTCCTGCCTGTCCGCTGCACCAGGGACTTGGCTATGGAGTGGAAGTTCGACTTGCTCCCAAATAAGCCATGAAGAAACACCAATGGCGTGCTGTCTACCGTCCCATCAAACACATCGTAGGTCAAGTTTACAGCACTAAGAGAAAGCAAAGTAGACAGTGATGAAGACACTGTAAAAACGGTAGTAATTTGAACAGTAAAAGACTGTAAAAATGCTACAGTAAAACCAAATTAAATGGTTAACATACGGAGAAAAACTGTAATAGACCTACCCTTACATTTCATGTAATTTCACAGTACAGTACTGTTAGATGTACTGTTTTCAGAAGTAAAAAAAGAACAAATCACATTATAATTTAGAGTGAAAAGCCATCAGACATTCCCAGAATTCTGCATGACACTTGACATTTGATGGTTTCTTTTATTTTATTTTAAATAATTTATGTACATTAGGGTATGTTACATCTTAATGTTTAAATATTGCTGTCCGTTATGGTGTTTTTTATGTGTGGATGGCACTGTGCACCATCTATATAAGTATTTACCTCAGCTAATGTAAAAGCTACATGTGATTAACTCTAATTCATCATGTGTCTTTCTCTTTACCACGTTATTATTGTGGATGTTATATATTTTCAAGGTACAAAAGAGATTTTAATAGCAGCGTGTCCTTGCTAATTCAGCAGAAAAGAGCTGTTAGATTTTTATTATTGTACATTAGTTTTCAATAGTAATATTTACAGGTTGTTGTTTAATATGTTTACATATTACTTTATTTTTACAGAATTATTCTGGCAACCACAGCTACCAGTTTTTGGACACATGGCCTTGGCTTGTTTATAGAAACACAACGAAAGAGCTTTATCTAATGTATAACTTCATTAACGTGACCATCACCTGTAAAAGACAAAACAGAACATAACATGTATAACGTTAGCTATTTTGCTCTGGCTTTACTAATGTTTTCTTCATCTATAAAACTACCAACAACTGGCTAATTTGCTAATGCGATACAGAATGCGCAGGTAACGTTAACCCCTTTAAAATAAAGTAAATTGAACTTTATATTGCAACAGCCCTCCCTCACACATGCATTCCTGAGTAATTAACAGTATTTGAACCGGAAGATTTAAAATGAAGCACCTGGCGGCTCGTGCGCTGTCACTGCCAGCGCCTTCCAGTCGCGAGACTCCACTGAAAAAATCCCGAAATCCCGTTACAGATAAACATGACGACGGGCCACAAAGCACTCCCCTTGTCAAATTACGGCACAGGGCACTCATGGCAAAATTTGACATGCTAAAACCTGTGTCCGGACTTCATTCATTCATTCGACCGGGATTGGAGTCTTCAAAGGTCGTGATGATGTTTAGCTAACACTAGGGAAACGGCACTACAGTGTTGCCAGATCTCACTGGATAAACAAAATAAACCCAGAATAAATATTCTATCATTGAAACGTGCACAAAACATACATTAAAATTCGGTTAAAATGTATTTATATGAATCTAAAATGTTTTTAACAAAAGTAATTGAAATGTTTCACATAAACAACTGATATCCAAATCAATAACTACATGCTCTCTTGCGCACATATCTATACAATGAATGTTGTACACACATATCTATACACTCGGGAGGTGAGAAAACACTTGCAAGCCTAAAATCGTGCCTGTGTTTGATGATATTGTATGGTATATCTATGATGTGACATTTATAAGCAACTTTATGAAAAACAACAACAACAACCCGAAAGTACAAAATAAGCGGTCATGGCAACACTGCCGGTCTGCCGCACGAGAACCTAGACGTGATGCGTGATGTCACTACGTCGTACGTCTATAATGCCTGCTGCAACGATATTAATATTTCAGATGCCACACCTTTAGTAATAATATTTAGTGTATTACATATGAACGTTCACGAAAGGCAACCAATTAAAGTAGGAGAAAATAAAACACAGAGAGAAAAATTTATTCTGACAAGTAGGCCCCATATAGGCGTATGGACCCATATTACCAGATAGTGGCGCCACAGACCAAGACAACAGATGCGTTGGGGCAAACAAACTGCTTTCATGCGTTACAAAGAAAAGAACAGATCGTTCAAAAATATTTAAAATATTTATTAGAAGATGAAAATTAAATCAGAAGCATTGAGATTAGCCACCCATGGTACAGTTTTTTCCAATTGCTAACACACAATTTTGCAAAGGCTGGTTATAGGCTGATGTTATCACAATTAACACAATTCACAAAAGCACACACCCAAACAGCATATATCCTGCAAAATAAAGCACTGCAAGTCTGCAACCAAAACTACATATAGAATTATCAAAATCAAACTTTTGCATGAAATGGCACAGACTTATTTTTGTAGAAAATTATTCAGATTTGTTCACATGCACAGAAATATTTGCAGATACAAGCATGCTGTTGAAACATGTTTTTTTTCTTTCTTTCCACCAAACATGTCAGTGCAACATGTGACTTTATGTCAGATTGTTGTGTCTTATGCAAAGAACCGTTCAGTGCATTTAAAAGGTGCCATTTTGAATGGCAAAATGTGTGTAAAGCAGAAAATGTGTTTAGACTTTTGGAGATTTGAAAAGAGGTTTTGCTCTCTGTGTCAGTTTACATAATTGTGCTGTGCATGTAATTTTAGTGTGTTAGCAATGGACTTTATGCGCAGCTGCTCTACTTCCTGAACTTTAGCCAGCTCATTTGTTTCCTGTCTGCCATAATTGGACAAACTGATTAATCCAGGTGTGCCTGACCAACAACAATAATCATACACACCTGGATTAATCAGTTTGTCCAATAATGGCAGACAGGAAACAAAGGAGCTGGCTAAAGTTCAGGAAGTAGTGCAGCTGTGCATAAAGCCCATTGGATAAAAACTGTAATTCAGTGTTTTATTTCAGATGAATAGCACTTAAAGGGATAGTTCACACAAAACATAAAATTCTGTCATTAATTACTCACCCTCATGTCGTTGCAAACCCAATACTTTTGTTCATCTTCGGAACACAAACAAAGATCTTTTTGAAGAAATCTGAAAGCTTTATATCTAAGCAACTGCCACTTTGATGCTTCACAAAGTTCATGAAGAGATTGTAAAACTAATATTTGAGCAGTTTAGTCAAAAAAATGTGAACAGATTTAATTTAGGCTTTTATTCACATGCTAAACTTTTTTCAGTGAACATAAACAGAAGCTGAACTGAACCTGTTTGAGAACAAACCTCATTGGTTCTGGAGGAAGCTCAAACGTGCTGCGTAACACAAGAATGAACCTCATTGGTTCTCGCACGTCAAGCAAACATGCTTGAGCTCCTGTTTAAATCTTAAAATTTAGGCTAAATTAAATCTGTTCATCATTTAAAGCGAAAGTGTCTTTTTAGAAAATTTGGACTAAACCGCTCAATTCTTATTGATAATTCTTACGATCTCTTTATAAACTTTTTGAAGCGTCAAAGTGGTAGTTGCATATCTGTCTATGGAGGGAAAGAAAGATCTGAGATTTCATCAAAAATATATTTCATGTGTTCCGAAGATGAATGAAAGAACGACATTGGGGTGAGTAATTTTCATTCTTGGATGAACTATCCCATTAATGTCGTTTGACAGACAGTTATCAGTAGCCTAATAATTTAAATTGAACTTTACTTCAACATTTCCAGTGATATATAGGCCTATAGCAAGACTGTCAAAACACCTCTGCCTAAGCAAATGAGAACAGAAGTTTTGCATTTTACGTGTGGTATCATCAGCTGACATCAACCCTGTTGAATAATAGATAAATCCTGAGATGGATGAGCTAAAGATTTTCATATCACACACACGCTCTCATCAGTGTTCTCAATTACAGTATTTACTGGCACAAGCTTTTCAATATGATGACCTTAAATAAATATATCTGACAAAAAAGTTGACTTTCCCCCATAAACAAAAGAGGACATGTTTTGATACGTAGAAAGTTGCATTAAAGGGGAAGCTTTCGCACAATGGAATGGCTAATGGACAACATTTTCCACAGCAAAACAATAGGCACTATAGAAATGAAAAGAAGAAGCGTGCAAGCTCATTACATTGTGGGAAGTTTAAAGACCATGTACACTATTTATTCCTCCACTTTCATAAACCAGGCTTAAGCCTAGTCCCATAGACTAAAATGAATGTTTGAGCTGTTTTCACTGAAGCAACTTGCTCTGGCATATCTTAAAATAAGTCTGTGCCACACTGAAAAAAACTACTTGTAAGATTTACTTAATAAAATCCTCGTAACAATTTGCACAAGTATATTTTAAGTAAATTTTACTGCTCTAATATCAAGTACAACTCGCATGTCATTATCAAGTAAAATCTACTTGGTATTGAACGTAACACTCATGAAGAAATTAAGTAAAAATTACCTATTTACATTTAATTTAGAAGCTATATTTATTTAAAGTAATTAAGTAAAGTTTATTTATTGTTTTATAATTAGGAAGCTTGCTTTTATGAAATAAATAAGTAGATTTCATTAAGTTTTTTTGTTGAGATTTTCATTTACTTAGTTTTATTAAATTATAATAATGTAAACATTGGTAATTAATTTTTTTATAAATAATCATGAACATAAATAACTGAACATTTTCTCTATATTTTTCACAAACCACACAACTAAAATACAATTAAACAGTTTATTTTTCAGTCATCCAAAAATGGACATTCACAGTCATCTCTTGACACAGGTGCATTCAGTTAAACTTCAGAATTCTACTGTAACTCTTGTTTTAAACTTAAAAATGTATTTTAAAAAAATTCATGCAAAACATTCAACATTCTCCATCAGCACCATGGACGACCCGTATTTGAATGATGTGCTGAGTGGTGTCACTGCAGCTGTCCTCCTGCATACAGAAGAAAAATTATAATTATTTTGAGAAACAATAATAGAATTTCTGGAATTATTTGAAGTGACTTCATTATCACAACAGAATGAACACATACACATACTAAAAAAGACCATATGGTTTCGATTATGTTAACCCTTTGATGCGTACGATTAAACCGGTGTGATTATAGTGCATTTCAGGCATTTAAATACACCCAAGTATAATTACCACACACATTGTGTAGGTAACTATAAAGTTTTCTCTTTTTTTTCTCCCACTGCACCGGCCTCTTACTTTCTCGTATTTTGGGAGAAGTGGATGTATTTACGCGTTGTAAATCCAACAGATCCTATTCTCTAAATTCCAGTGCATTCTGACATGGCGTACTAACATGGCGATGCCAAGTAACGTGATCATTATAAACGACAAAACACATACACGTTTTTGAGAATAGGATTATCTGATATTATCAGATATCAGAAATTTAAAACAAGTGATACATGTGACAAACTGCAGCCACAATCACTATTTTTACTGTTTAATACTGCTTTAAAGCAATTTATATTGTACAAAAAGCTATGTGTGCGTGCATGTATGAGAAATACATTAAAGGGATAGTTCACTTTGAAATAAAATGTTGGTATGTTTTAGCTTACCTCAAGGGCATCCAAGATGTAGGTGTCTTTTTTTCCGCAGTAGTTTCAATTTTGATATTTTTAGGTCAAACCGTTCTTGTCTGACAGTCATATCATGCAGGTCTATGGTCACTGTCTCAAAGAGCATGCACAGAGTCCAAATTAAACAATTCCCCATCGTCCAAATTAAACAATTCCCCATCGTAAGTACACATTGATGGCCTAAGACACGAAACGAGCGGTTTGTGTGAGAAAACGAATGGTATTTATATAGTTTTTACCTCTTGTAACACAGCCACGACCAAGTGATCTGAGGGCGCGAGCGCATCCTGGTGTGTGACGTGTGCGCAGACTGGTGCATAGGTGTATACACTAGATGTCTTTAATGCGAGATCTAGTGTATATATATCTATGCACCAGTCTGTGTACACGTCACACAGAAGGAAGCGCACACGTCACACAGAAGGAAGCGCCCGCCCTCAGATCACTTGGTCGTGACTTACGATGAGGAATTGTTTAATTTGGACGATGGGGAATTGTTTTAATTTGGACTCTGTGCATGCTCTTTGAGACAATGACCATAGCCCTGCATGATATGACTGATAGACAAGAACGGTTTGACCTAAAAATATAAAAATTGAAACTACTGCGGAAACAAAGACACCTACATCTTGGATGCCCTTGAGGTAAGCTAAAACATACCAAAATTTAATTTCAAAGTGAACTATCCCTTTAAGTACATCTTATTTCCAAAAATGTGAACAAGCACAATTTTGATCAAACACACCTGACTCAGTTTGTCCAGAAATGGCCTCAGTTTGGTCCCCACAACACCTCCCTTGGCCTTCATCAGGGCAATACGTTTTGGTGTGCATTGGTCAAGTCTGAACGTGAATCTCTGCTCCAGGGAAATTGTAGTGATTCTCATGAATTCCTCCTTGATCTAATGTGACAAAATGATTCAAGAGTACAACAGCAGAAATTTGGTTAAATATTCTGATGCAGGGAGCGAGGTATAAACGTTTTGAAGTTCTAAATCTGCATTTATTGCATGGCCAACTCATAACATTGAAAGCCTACTTTTTCCTTGATGACACCAGTGGTGAAAAACATCAATCCGTCCACTGTCTTGGCTCGTCCTAGCGTTAGGTAAGGTCACCCTGTAAATGAATGGACACAATTTGTGATATTAAAACATTAATCAATGATATAAAAGTTACTATCTCACTTTCTACAGTATGAATGAAACATACATTACAAGAGTTTTATTTTTTTCATTAAATAGTTTGGAGCTCCATCCCACAGACGCAAACTATGTTGCACCAGTGCTACTGTGGAAAATTCATTCATCACACAGACCTTTTCTATGGATCTAATGCCTAAGTAGATCATAGAACCATTGCCACCAGGGGCATAGTCATCTTTTTTTTATAAGGCTAAGAAATCAGATGCACTCCTTAACAACAAACTCTCATTTGTATTCTATATTTTTTTCCTTATGAAAATTAGTTGATTGTTTTATGTACTGCAAACATTTGTACATTGAGTCATCGTTGATTTTATACAATGTAAAAATAAATAAAAAACTAAATAAGGCAGAAAATATATTTTAGAGTTTCTATACTGTAATAAAGGCTATGTCAATTAGCACTGCATTACTCATGTCACTTAAAAAAAATGTAAACACGAGATTGCTTGAAAAATACACAAACCAAATTATTATTGTCTTCACGTTTCATCAGACAAAAAATGTCTGCTTTTTATTCCAGGTTTTCAGCGTCTCTGCAAAAGTTAGGGGAACGAATTTACATTTTATAAAAAAGTAACGTTATATTTCATTACCTCCCGCGTAGACCCATGATTGACACCAATGATCTCTACGAACAGCTTAGCGCACGATGCTTTTAGAAACGCAACCCTGCTTATTTGAGACCTCATTTATGCACGATGTAGTGCGATTGATTTTTTTTAGCTTTAAGTTATGTGTAGACCTTTCCTGAGTAATATTCAGTAAGAAAAAAATTCGAACTTTTCCATAGTCAACAGTAACTTACGTTAACCCACGCGTGTTAACGTTACACTAATATGAGGTCATGTTATAAGATGAGCATTAATGTTTATTGAGTCAAGTAAACAAGAATCATCAATCAAAATCCACACAGACCCATGTTTTATTAAATGTAAAACAGAAAGACTTACCTTAAACACGACAAAAGAAGCCTCGCAGCAGCAGCTCGCCATTCCGATTAACGTTAGACTCTGATCCAAAGTGGGCCGTTAGACTGTCTTGTCCAAACACGCATGCGCGGATTCAAACGCTCTATTCTTTTCGATTAAAATTTACTTACAATTACTATGTTTATGTAAAGTGACTACAAAACGTTTAAATATTACAAGCAAATATATAATAAGATTTACTCTTTCCAACCAGTTAATTTATTACATGAATTAAATGTGTAGATATTTAAAATTTTACTTAGAAAATTCTAGTTCTCATTGAATCTTAATTTTATAAAGTAAAAATTATGATGGTTAATTTAATATATATTACTATACCAAAAAGTTCGTTTTTACAGTGCATTGTTTTGTCTCAAGATGCACACCAGTAATGTTTTATTTCTAAGGCACGATAATAAAAGCTACGTCAATGTCCTAATTGAACTAAGTTCTAATTCTGGCTTAATCTAAGCTCTGTCTGTAAAACCCAAACCCATGAAAGTACCGTGTGCAGTCATGAAAATGTATTTAATACATGGATTACACAACTCTTCTAAACAAAATACATTTGCCTATAACTTAAACCAATAGATAAACATGTTTTCACAATTCCTAGAAATACTACAGTTACACCTTTTTGTCATTGAGGGTTATATAGAGTGAACATTCCTCTCTTATTTCAGAGAACTTAAGAGGGCCAACTGCTTTTTGTTTATCTAAAGAGAGCGTGACGGAGTGAGATCTTCACCCTCCTCCATGTCTGCTGCTATAGGCAACACAGCAGTGGGGATAAAGCAGCAAACCAACAGTACCCATGGTGAGGACGAGGACACATGCTGGAGGGAAACTCACAAGATGAAATTACTGAATAGTCTAATATTTAATATGTGGTTTAAGTGTTGTCTCTGAAAATATTCACCTAACAGGCTAAACTAGTTTGTCTTGAACTTATACGCCCTATAGAAAATTATTTTCTTTAACTGATAATAATCATTTAATGAAACCTGTTTTGGACCATAAGTTTCATTCATTGTGTAGGCTATATGGTGGCAATACAATGACTTTAAAGGCCTGAGTAAGATGTCCAGTTCTTTATTTTGTCATCACAAATAGCTAAAGCATGTGATAGCATGAATACATTTTAATACAAGAAAACTTAATTTTAAGTCATTTGTGAGGTTGTTAATGAAATTACAAGGAATAGAGGTGTGATATAAGACAGCAATCAATTCTGTTGCTATAGGCTGCTATTCAGGCAATTACATTTTTTAAGCAATTGTTTTCGAAAACAGAATGCATAAAGGAAAGCAGTTCCAGAAACCTAATGAGTTTATATGCGCCGAAAGATAAGACGTTGACGGAAATCTAACATGGAATGTTGTGCACACTGCACACAGTAGCCTAGCCTATATTGAGCCGTTTATGATCACATAATATTGGGTGCCGTGTCCTTGATACTAAAAACGGATGTAATTTTTTTTTATTTTAGACCAGCTGGTTGAGAATGAGTTTTAAAGAGTAGGCTATACATAAGTGCAATGAATTAAAATACACTAAGGTCCCCAGATAATACTAATCCAGTGCGAATAGAGGCTAAAACACAAATATTTAATTTGCCCCAACAAACATCAAATGTTGCTGCTATCTCTTTGTAATGTGGTGTAAGAGAGAATGGCCTTCACTTTCGGAGTAGTCTAAAATGCTCGCGAAACTCAAGGTGTGACATTTAAGCAGACTTCCGCCACGCAGTCTCAGTAAACATAAGCAAATCTCCTCACCCGCTTTGGTATCGGTCACGTGGTGTCTCACAGGTTTCATTTTCAGCGCTGGAGGTGAACTAGAACAGCCAACAACAATGTGCTGTGCAATATAATTCCATATTCTCCCATTAGATATCCCCATGAAAGAAAACGTTTCGTTTAAGTCCAAGATGACTTTACTAAACTATTAATTAAAATAGTCTACTTTAAAAAAAAAGTATTGATCCCGTCATAAGTCAATTGGGATAGGCTGGTGTTTACATAACGCATATTGTCATATCACTACCGGTGAAACATTTACCAGTAATAGCCCTAATACTGTAATACTGGTTATTTATATAAATATTATTATTTAACCCACAACACCTAGGCTAAATGACCAACAACGATCAGGACCAGATACAGACCAAAAAAGTAATGTTATGTAATTGCATTATACTGGGCACGATAATGTTGTCTGTTCATATTAAATTTACTACAACATTTTTGTTGGAACTCAATAAAGAACAGACAGTAACTGTACATAATGAGTTAAATATTTAAATTGCATTTTATACAGTGCCTAGCCCGTCAAAACTTTTTGAAAAAAGTCTCTTCTGGTAGGCTGCATTTATTCACCAAAAATACAGTAGAAACAGTAATATTGAAAAATCTTATTAAAAATGAAAATAACTGTTTTATATTGTAATATATTTAAAGTGTAATTTATTCTTGTAATGGCAAAGCTGAATTTTCAGCATAATTACAGTCTTCAGTGTCACATGATCCTTCAGAAATCATTCCAGCCTATGATTCAATTTCAAGAAACATTTATTATCATCATTATTATGAATATTAATATTATCAATGTTAAAAACAGTTTTTGCTTAACATTTTTGTGGAAACAAGGACACTATTCAAACATTTGTGGTAAAATTGAAAAAAGATCAATTAAATTGATCAAAAGTGACATTGAAGACATTTACCATGTTACATTTTTTATTTAATAAACCCTTTAATAAATGTTATAAATGCAAATAAATGCTGTTTAGTGAACTATATTTATTAATCAAAGAATCCTGAAAAAGTATCACCATTTACACAAAAATGTTAAGCAGCACAACTGTTTTCAACATTGATAATAAGAATATTACCTGAGCACCTTAAGTTACCTTAAGTTATTGGAACTGTGACATTAATTTTCCTCTGCCTGTGAACTGTTAATGTATCAAGGACTGTTCCACAGGTGCATGTGCAAAAATTGTCTGTGGTTCATTGAATGAGCAATTATATATATTCGTTTAGCAGATTGTTTAACCTATATTGATTGAAGACAGAGAAGAAAAGCCGTATCTTTTCCATAAAGTATTGATGATAGTGATGGCAGTGCATCAGAAAATGTGGGCGTAGTAGTAAGAAAGGAAAAAGTTGAAGATCAAGGAGGATATAAGCAGTGAGTGAAGTGAAGGCAATATCCAAGTTTGGAAGACGTGATCCATATACAACCAAAGATCAGATGCCATTGCCTATTGGCCGCATTACACTGACAAGCAGGGATGCTCCAGAAGATGATAAACAGGTCAAAATCAAGTTACTTGAAAGTCTTGTTGAATTTCACTTCTGCTATAATCATTGATTTGGAATTCCAAGAAAGAAAGAATGTTTAAAATGTTTTTTGAAACACTAACACATGGTTTCACTACTTTGCAGGCAGCGAAGTTGCATCTACATTTGTGTCAAGTTTTTGACATTTTCACATGCGAGTTCAAAATGAAACATAGTAGCATATTATGATGAAATGGAATGTTAAAGCTTTTTAATGTTTTTTGAAAAACTAGAATTTTTTTTGATGAGGAAGGTGAAGAAAATGTCAGAACTGAAATTTGCCCTCTGATTATCAGTTGGTTACTTTTTCTTTAGATCCTTTTATGTCAAGAGTTGCATATCATTCCTATAAGAGTCCGTTGACTGAAAAGAATGAAAGAATATTGCTACACAGCCATTTCCTTGTGACCTTCTCCCAAGAGGGGAGGAAATCTTCAGTTCACATTCCTCAGATAATCAACACTGCAGGCTAGGATAACCAGATAATGAGCGATGCTCGTTCCTGTATCTCAGGACAACTGAGGTTACATTAATATCTGGAGCGTTGGATACTAATGTAACCTCGGTTTCGTGATATACAGGAACAATCGCTGACGCGTATGTGGAAACTCCGTTTTCTCTGAATACTGAAGCCTGATTGGTTCACGTCTGTGCATTTGCGCAGACAAATGGCATTTCAGTGCACCAACTGCCTTTTTATTTAGTCAGATTTTCCTGACTGAACAGTAGTAGTGTCGACTCGAGCATATGCGAAGTAGTACGGTAGGATACGCAATGCTTGTTCCTGTATCTCAGGAAAGCGAGGTTACATTAGTAACCAGATCGTTCCCTTTCAATACGGTTCGCTTCATATTGCGTCACTTCACATTGCACAATGGACAGGGCCCAGGAAGGGACAGTGTTGGGACAAGGCAACCTGGCCTCATGGCCCCTCTGAGAAATCTGACAATCAGGTCATGTTTCCCAATCGATTGGCAACCTATATGGGCATACGCCGCAATAGCTGGCATTTATACTTTGAGCGTGGACGGAGTGTGTCCGCCGTCCAACAGCTCCTGAAGAAAAGAAAGAATGGAAGCGATCTCACAAGATATGGGGTCTATAAGCCGGGAAAAAAACACTTCTGCATATAAAGCGCCTGGTAGAAGGTGACCTAGTCTCAGAGATTGAGGATGGAAGGCTTGAAGGCTCCCGTCAAGAGGCCATAGTTGAAGGCTCCACAACTCGGGTTGGGGATGCCAGATTGACCCTTTTGCTTAGGAAAGGAGGTCTCTTCTCAGAGGGATTGGCCAAGGTGCTGCAGACAGCAACTGGGCCATTTTTGGGAACCACGGCTGGTTCTGCCAGAGTGGGGTCATACGTCATACATCGTCAAGGGCTACTCTTTTAGCATAGGTCGACTTGCGTACGGCCATCTGCCGGAAGATAGTTATTTTAGTCCTTAAAGTTTTAAATATGAATATTTTGCTTACACTAACACATTGCTTCGCTTCAGAAGGTCTTTATTAACCCTCCAGAGCCGTGTGGAGCACTTTTACCACGGATGGATAGGGTTTGATGAACTTCCCAAAAAAAACCAAAAAAACATTGACTCCCATTATAAGGCTTGGAAGAGCCAGGACATTTTTTTATATCAATTCGATTGTATTCGTCTGGAAAAATAATTTCATACAAGGATGGCTTCAGTGTGAGTAAATCATGGGCTAGTTTACATTTTTGGGTGAACTATCCCTTTAACTAATACAATAGCAGAGCATACACCACATACATCTTTGTTCTGGTTAATCTCTTTGTTTGTCTTGTTTTCTTTGTCCTGAAATTGATCGTTAAAATTATCTCTCTAAATAATTTGTTCAGTAAAAAACAATTTTACCTAAACTTTAAACTCTTCCACATTCTCTACACCAAAAAACAACATTTATTTCATAGGCTTTTTATTTCATTTGTTCAACAACGTGCAGAAAAAATGCACAATACTGTTTGTGCTGCTGCACTTAAATACAAATAATTATAATAAATGCGTAATTACATGAATGTTCTGTATATTCACACTAGATGAGAATTAAATTCAGGATTGAATTGCAAGGAAACTTTACAGCAAACACACCAGGTGAGTCATTTTCCTACGTGGAGTTCCCCTCCCCCTCTCTAACAGGTGGAGGCGGCGGCGTATCCCTGAGAAGCATTGTCTCTATGGGAACAGCATTACAGAATGTTGGCTTGTGTTAATATCCCTTAGGGTTATGTGTTTTTCAACTTACCATGGTTTCATGGCCTGTTGCCTTCGCAATATAATTCACAACCAAGAGTCTTTGTTTCAATCTGTTCAATCTAAGTCTCCCTTTTACCAAGAATAATGCAACTTGTGCTTAATGCAGCGTGTTGAACTTAATTGTTTATCCAAAGCTCCAAATCTAAAAGCTTCCTTGATGTTTTGTTTTCTGCTCAATATGTATCAGCTAGATGGATCTAATCAACACTTAGAGCATTAATTCTGTTTTTTATTGCAGATTCCAAATTACAATGGAATTAAATACAGACATATATACTGTACATATAGTAAACTAAACATTTTGTGCCTTATAAATGCACATTTCACTCCTCATTCTACATCCCCTGGCCATGTATTCAGACTGGTTTTGGTCGGATCTGTCTGCCACCACCAATGGCAAACAGTACAGCTTGCATAAGGTTTGTATGCTGAGTGGTCACTCTCAGAACGTGTTTTCACATTACTGCCCCAATTGTAGAACAAAGGGCCAAACAGGTCCAACCACTCCAACAGTCTTTTGTATGCTGTAACTGACCATTTGTTGTATTTACCAGCTGTTTTACTATTTCATATTTCCACAATCAATGTTGATAGTATAAAAGCAATACAACCAACAAATATTAGTCACAGTAATAAAATGGTTATGAAAATCTAGAAAATGCATTCAATCTTTAATCTTTGTAGAAAATATAATAAAACAATTGTACACAATAAAACAATTGTACAAAACATCGGGAACTATTCAGAAAAAAACTTGATGTCCTCAAGAATAGACACAACTGAAACCTAAAAGAAATGTATATATATTCCGTTTCTGTGTCCAGTGGAATTTTCCTAAGCAAATACATGTAAAGAGGTAAAGTCTTCCTCTTCCTGTCTACATAGATTAGCGATATACAAGCCCTCAGATGAAGGAAGTGACCACTTTAATAAAAGATTTGCACATCTCTACTTATTAAAGTTTGCTTACACAGAGTAAATAATACATTTTGACACCAGCTATGCATTTAGGAATGACATGAAATAAAAGAGGACAACAGTTGAACAAAAAAACGGGCACATTTAAACAACAGCAAATCAAATAATATCAAACAAGAAATGTATAAACACAAAAATCCGTAACAAGTAAACCTACAAAACCAGCCCTTAACACTCACACACACACACACACACACACACACACACACACACACACACACACACACACACACACACACACACACACACACACACACACACACACACACACACACACACACACACACACACACACACACACACACACACACACACACACACACACACACACACACACACACACACACACACACACACACACACACACACACTCACATGAAAAGCAAATATTAACAGCATCGTATGACCCTTCATTGCGGAGTCCTTTCAGAAGTATCTTCACCCTTTGTGTGAGATCTTCAAATCTTTCTTCTTTGTTTTTTTTCTTTTCTACACGAAACCAATGTTTTAAACATAGTCCTTCCTGTCATATCCATTAGTAGAGCGTGGAGCGGAGTAGCCCATTCTCGGTGCCTTGTAGTTCTTCTCTCGTGGAGGACAGGTGCAGCACAGCAATGCTCCTCCAATCATTAGCATAATAGCAGCAGCAAACCCTATGTAGATCGATGCCCCGATCTCTCTTTGCTGAGCGGGGTTCAGCATCGGATTGTAGAAATCACGAATGATTTGATTTGCAACCCAGGCCGCTGGAATGAGCTCCAGGATGCCGGCAAGAATGAACAGGATGCCGGAGACGATCATGACTTTAGCCTTGGCTGCTTCATCCTCGATACAATTGGTGCATTTGGCGCCCATGATGGAGATCATCACACCCAGAATGGCCAAGATGATGGCGATGATCGACATGGCTCTGGAGGCCTGCATGTCCTGCGACAGTGCTAGCATGGAGTCGTAGATCTTGCACTGCATCTGTCCGGTGCTCTGTACAACACAATTCATCCACAAACCTTCCCAGATGATTTGTGCCGTGACGATGTTTGCACCAACGAAGGCAGAGACACGCCACATAGGGAGAGCGCAAGCAACGATGCCAATGATCCAGCCGATAATGGCCAGGGCAATGCCCCCGATCTCCATTCCCATCGACATGATGCCTGTTGGGTGTGCTTCTTTTTTTACCTAGAAAAAGGAGATATTGGTTAGTCATGAATTTCATACACAAATAAATCAGCAGTTTTAAAAAGGGTGGAAGATCATTTACCAAGTGCTGAGATGTCAAGATGTAAGCGTCCCAATCCTTCCTGTCTTTGTGTTACCTGCGAAGGTGCTTTGAAGCCAAGCAGCCTTTATATTCCCAAAGAGACAGGTGCTACTGGAGGAGGATCTTAGCTTGATGACATAGGTGGATGTAATACAGGTTTGTACACGTCACCTGCCTGCTATTGCCACTGCGGGGAGATGAACAATGCGTTGGTTTTTTCTTTCGTTAGAAATCCAATTCCTACACTGTGTGAAGTAGAGAAACAGGCTCAGTCAGGAAGAACCTGGAAGCACAGGTCAATAATCAATGGCGTGGAAAAGAGGGATAATATTTCACACTGTAACCATTAGTGATGTCGCATTGGATCTCAAACTTTCTTAGGATTCACGATAGCATTGATTAATGGATTTTATTGACTGACTTTAAATTGGTCATTGGCATTTTAACAGAGAATAGTACATTGTAACTTTTTATTGTTGATTCTTTTTCCTCTTCTTCTTCAGCACCATAAAACAGGGGGAACGAGCTTTGGTGAAGCTGATAATTAAGAGACTATTAGTGTCTGAATGATAAGATGTCTTTAAAGCTATTAGCATGCTGTGGAAACAATTCTCAAAAGTTATAAGGAAATGATCACTGTGATTAGCGGCAGTTGCATTAAAAAGCCAGCACGTTTGTCAGAAACATCGAAAATATGTCTTCCAACAATTACTTTTAGTGGATGTAAAATGTCAAAATGCGGAAACAAAATTATAAACTATAAAAAGTTTAGGCCTCCTTTTCCCCCTTAGCCAAATAATGTCAACTAAGCGGTAACGGCAATAACACTGCTAAGTCTATGTATTTAATCATTTATTTATTGCAAATTATATGCTAAGTCATTCTGTAATTCTTAGAATTGGCTTTTCAATGATTTTTATAATAAAAAGATTATTTTAGTTAACACAATATTTTTGGTTACCTCATTCAAATGGTTTTTCGGACAAGAAAAAATGTAGGGCGGGACTTGATTTTGCCCATCGGGAATTAATTGGATCGTTGGACTATTGTGAGAGACAAGTGTTGGGGGTAATGCATTACAAGTAACATGAGTTACGTAATCAGATTACTTTTTTCAAATAACTAAGTAACGCAATACCTTTACATTTACAATAAAATATCTGATTTACTTTTTCAAACAAATCACGCTTGTTTTCCTATGTATAGACTGACACCTTATCTCTTGAGAGAAATTGGGAGTAAGTGCAGAGGCGTTGTGCATAGTGTAAACATTGTACTTTTAGACAAATTGTGAGCAATTTACTTAGCTCACTTGCACAAAAACAGATTTAGTATTACTCAAAATAAAAATAGTGAAATGCAAATTTAAATATTACGCAAACCTGCAATAATTAAATGTTAAATTACACAAATGTACTTTATGTATTTAATCTCACTTTATTAACCAATGTCTTTGCTACTGACCTTCGATGATCCAATTCAGCCATACTAAGCAAAAATTACTTTATATAAACATCACGTGTGTGTTAAACATTTTTTTAAACTTTTTAAAAAAACAATTGGTTTTAAACTTTCTTCTTCTGCATCCGATTCTTCTGCAATCAGAATGTCAGCACAGCAGAAAGGTTTGTTTGAGCTGCGCCGTCTACTGTACAGTACATTTCAGCTTTAGGCTTATTCATTTCACTTTTAATGTGAAAGGGTGTTTACATTTAAAAAATAAAATAAAAATAATAATAAATTGTATTAAAAAACAAAGCAAGCCCAGCCCAGGTGATAAAAAGTAACGTAAAAGTAATAACACATTACTTTCCATTAAAAGTAACTAAGTAATGTAATTACTTACTTTTTAGGGAGTAACGCAATACTGTGACGCAGAAACTTTTTTAAGTAACTCTCCCCAACACTGGTGAGTGACAGGTTGTCCATCCCTTGTGCCAGTATAAATAATAAATACTGCAATTTTTCTATATAAAATAATAAGAATTGTCCATTTTGATTTCATGGTGACTAAAATTCTTATTTGTGTATTTATGAGGTCAATGACTGGACAAATACAGCTAGTGACTGGGGCGTGACAGTTTTTAAAAAATGCGTTTCTGTGACGTACAAGTACAAAATGTAAGAAAATGTAGCGAGGTAAGCACTCTCTGTAGTTTGTGAAGGGTTACTGAAACATTATAGCACCCCACTGTTTTACACTGTTACTATTATAACCATCCTTCAACATTTCAATTAAAGTGTTGCTTAACTAGGGGTTAAAGTGGCCTTTACCCGCAGTTTAAAAAGGCCCTTACCGCAGGGTTAAGCGCTCAGTGTGGAAAACTCTTAATAACTATTATCAAACTCAACAAATGATCAAATATCTGAAATGAAGACATACAGGTTTAATATATTTGTGTTTTTTAATAATAATCAGGAATTCAATTATAATTCAGTTATACTTATTCAAATATATATTCTAATTATTCAGTGATTATACACAACCACAAACACGCAAATGTGCACAATATATTTAATCTGACGAAACTTTGGGAGGTGCCTGCACATAGTCTCATTGTTTCTCTGTTGTGTTGTCCAGTGGAACTTGAACTTAGGGCTTAAATCCAGTCTCTCAAATCCACGTATACTGTATTTTGTAACACGTACACACACACAAAAAAGATGTGGCTGTTGTTCATTGCTGAAGAGTTTCAATGAATAAGAATGAGAACGCCACTGAAATAAACATTAAACACAACTAAACATTTACAGAGTTGATTACAATTTAAGCAAAGTATAAACATATTGGTACAACACAAGATTTTCCATTTAGTTTCGAGTCATTAGTAGATAATCCATTTTCATTCTTTTAAGTGAAAGTATAAAAAATATTAATTCACAAACAACTTTGTTAAAAGTGTAAATAAAGCAAAAATAGTAAATAAAAACACACACGACTACAAAAATAAAACCAGTGACTTTTTCCATTTAAGAAACAACTGACAATTTGATTTAAAACATACCAGATGATTTATGCAACTTGCTAAAATAGGCTAACAAATAAACTAAAATATGCTAACAAAATGTGGAGTGACAATGGACAATGAACAAAACAAAAGCATGTAGAAATGTTACACAAAAAGTAAACAATATTTTGAGTTACCTCCAACCCATATGGTCACAATTATCTTTCTATGAAAGACAGAAGAACTCAAAAGTCCTCAGACATAATCTCTCTTGTTGTAGGTGCTTGGAGCCACTGAGTGGTGGGCTGAGTAGGCTATACGACTCTGTGGCGGGTACCTTGTCTCATCTTTAGGTGGGCAACTGCAGCACAGAATGGAGCCTCCGACCAGCAACAGAGCCGCCGCGGCCCAGCCAAGGTACAGCGAAGCCCCTATTTCCATCTTCTGAGCTTCTGGAACAACTGGGCTGTAGAACTCCAAAATAACGGTGTTTGCTGACCAGGACACGGGAATAAGCTGCATGACCCCAGCGGTTATGAAGGCGGCACCAGAGGTGATCATCACACGAGCTTTGGTCCCTTCATCCTCAATGCAGTTGGTGCACTTGGCCCCCACTATAGCTACGAAGAGCGCTAGGACACCCACGATGATGGCCACCACCACCAGAGCGCGAGCCGCCTGTAGGTCGGCAGGAAGAGCCAACATAGAGTCGTAGACTTTACACTGCATCTGTCCGGTACTCTGAACCACACAGCTCATCCAGATTCCCTCCCAGTACACCTGTGCTGTGACGATATTGGTGCCGATGAATGCCGTGACCCTCCACATGGGCAAAGCACAGCACACAACGCTGAGAAGCCAGCCAAGAACCGAGAGCGTGACGCCTATCAACTCCAAACCAAAAGCTGCCATGTCTTCGCACTTTCTGCTTTCAAATTCGCTTGGATCTCTCTTGTGCTCTCTCTGTTCACTGAGGCTTTCACTTCGTCTGTACAAGTCCTTGAGACAATTACATCAGGAATCTCCAAAATCACCAAAGGACCATTCAAGCATGGAGGGTGGGTGTTGACACACTGAATCTCCTCTTCAAGGACGGCTGGAATGTTCTGTCCTGGTAGAAATTTCCCTTGTTCTGAGAAAAAGGGCTGAGTTACCTGGGTTCTGACATCAGATGATAAGGCGCGATCTTAGTATTGGTTAGCGTCCTCATAAAAAGGGGAGCTGCTCTCTGTGTAGCACTTAGACAATGTAGCCTCCGGTAAAAGTTTGTTTAAACCAAAGGTTGGGACTATTTACCAATGTTAATAGATAACCCAATGTAGATGTGTAATGGACAATCATTGACAACACCAATGTAAACACCTTAGTTTAGGCCATTGTGCATGCAAACTGAAGTCTTTCACTCAAAATTAGCCCCCCCTCCCTGTTTTCTTTAAAAATGAACTATAACAGAATAAAATACGATGGTGCTATTAAAAAAAAGCTCCAGAAAAGCCCATATTATATGACTCATGTGATACACTTCTAGTCTTTTAAAGCCATACTATAAATAAAAGTGAGGATAATTTATATATATATGTATATCACAGTTTACACATCTCACAATTGTTGTCCTAAAATAGCCAAAATGCCATCATTACATTTATGTTTTTTTAATATGTAAAGGCGTAAGAGCTAAGCGATATGGAAAATGCCTGGAAATTTTAAAAAAGCATCTGTTCAATCTAATCAAATAAATATTTCTGTTATTGTTTATAAACTTCCTCAATGAAATAAAATAGTGATGAATGCTGTCTCACTTCTTAAGTATAAGCAGTATACTAACTGAATTCAAAGTCCTGGTATCAATCTAGGTCACCTTCGATTGCAGGCCATAAAGTCTAGCTATAAAACATGTAAATATTTAGAGTATTTCAGTTCTCCATTTCCTGGTTGAAAGTAAAGTATTACATTTAGTGACACAACCAAAAAACAAGTAGCCTACGTAAGTGAAATTATAAGGAACTGATACATTCATATGTGCGTATTTAAGAAGGTTAGACAATGCTGTTTTTAGGAAAAATTTAAGCGCAAGTTTCCATTTAAAAAATGCTAAACTGCTGAGAGAGACCAGTAAAGTGATATTGTGGTAACCCATTATATTATGTCAGTAAGCCTACAGTTCAAGCTTTGTTTACTTAGGACAAAAAGACACGATTCTTCAGATGTGTACACACTTACGAAAGCAGGAGTGTGTGGCAATGTTGAATATGAGAATTTACTCTTGTGGGTTAATGTTACTTGCTGATTACAAAAGTAACAGTACAGAATTGTTAAACCAAAGCACTAAAACTTTGCATGATTACATTACATTGATACTATCATAAACACAGACCCAGAAAATCGTAGTTTATGGCTTTCACAAAATTATCATGGGAATGGAGATGAATTAAGTTAAATTTTTTCCTAAATGTCATTACATGAATTATCATTGTGTGCCATTTTTTCATATCAAATTAATAATCAGAACTTTATTTACTCTACAGTGCATATTATTTTATGTTGTATCAGTTTATACTTGTCATCTTTTGGCCTCTGATACAGGATTTGTGTATTTACTAAACAACAGCATCTGAATCTGGACACACCCAGAGAGCCTGAAGCTAAAGAAAGATATTGAAAAGTGTTGTAGCACAAAATCCCATATAACATTTTATGTGAAGTAAAAAATAAAAGAGAAGAAGAAATGGTTGCCAAGTTTTTACAAGACAGCCCGAAACCGGTCTGTGTTTGATAGGCGAGTATGACATCATCAGCAGTGTGTTGGACTATTTCCCTCTCAGAGAAGACTGATTATATTTAAATGAGTTTCTGTGAGGCACGGCAGTGGTCATGACTAATTAGTTTCAGTGGGAAGATGTTGTTCTCTTAAAGGTACAGAGGGGGAGTGGCAAGTGCTTCCTGTGGCACTCCATTGGCCACTACTTTTGACATTTTTGTAGCCTAATTATTTCCTGAGTTGAATTAATGTTTTTTCCTTTTTTATTATTATTGGTGGTTGAATTGCCTCTCTACATCCACGAACCAGCAAGTACAAAACATTTTTACAACATTTCACAATGTTGCTTTTTAATTGCAGTAACATTTTAAAAACATTCTAGAAAAACCACACCTATTATTAAAATATAAACCAAAATAAAAACGGTACAGAGACAAACGGAAAAACTTTCTGAACATGAGTAGCCTCAGGCATCACTTTATTTATTTTAGTATATTCTATTGTTTAAGTTTTCTGAACATAAAGAGACTTTGAACTGCCACACGAGACTCATTTTCTCCGCTAAAACTAACTGGTGTAAAAGCCACACTGAAGTCACGTGTAGCCTATCTACTTCCCACGACAAATTATATCATTAACTTAGTTTTGAAATTAGTTTTCCAGTTCCTGGTTGTTAAACAAGTTGGTAAAAACCTGACCCTCATTGCGAGTTTCGATGTAGGCTACTGTATGTAATAGAAAATGACTAATAAATCAATAAACCGCGGAAAAGGTGTCCGTGACAGGCTGCGTCACTTCACTAGTGTTGCTGCTCGTCTGAAACTTATTTCCAATACAATATGTAGCCACTAGTGGGCATACATTTACCATACAAAACATCTGCCAAACACATGTAACACAATAGGCATTCGTTATGAAAATTAAATATTTATTAAGTAAAACTATTATAGTAGCCTATAGCCTATAGTATACTTTCTGAATTGCAAACTTTCTCAGTAGGCTAGCCTATACCAAGTGTTTTTAATTGTAATGTAGGCCTACATAATACTATGTTGCTTATATTTATGTTGCTCACATCAGTTGAAATGGTTGAGCATGGTGAGTCTAACCAATCCCATGTGAAACAGCCCCTTATCAACGACGATGGTACCTCTGTTTGACTCAAATTGTTATTTTTTACATTTTACATTAGGCTACATGTTTTGTTTTTCTGAATGTGATATTTGAACCAGGGGAAGATTTAAACACTCAAGGCAAACACACACACACACACACCCTTTGCCTGTACTGGGACATCCCATTAACGTTAGGCTACTGTCAATCTTTGTTTTTGTTCCTTTCAAATATTTTATATTTGTAGTTCACAGTGTAACGCCATCTGTGATACTTGCTATATTAGAGCCACGCTTATTCTTTAAGTGTAACGTTAGCTATAGCCAATATCAATTTGATCTTTTATTATTCCTCTGTTATTGTCAGTTAAACAGACGTGTTGCTGCAACGATCTGAGCTGTTCAGTCTTGCCCAGGCCAATTGTCAACATTCACCTGTTCTCAGCAGAAACCAGTTTGACCAGTTCCAGTGGGTACAGGTGCATTTGGGCGGCTCCACCCCTACAGCGTCAGCAAACTCTCGAGAAATAGTTGTCATGGGAATTGCTAACGTGCTGAGTAAGAAACTTTGTATATTTGTTACATGTGTCATATCCAGAAGCACAAAGTTTTACTTGAGATATCTTTGACTTGAATGGAGAGCGATGAGATAATGGTCAATACTCCACAAGCTACGGAAAACATTTATAAAATCTCCACGTCTGCTCTATTGTGATATATGAAACCAGCCGCCACTTTCTTGATACTTTGTTGACCATGAGGGAGAGCAAACAAACTTAAACAGAGAAATATTATCACGGTCTTTGTGTTTTCCAAGAACAAAATCCCACAGTGTAAAACAATATTTGTTGAAGTTGTAAATAATACAAAGATTTTTCAAGTATGTTTTACAAGAAAATAGGCTATTATAGGCTATATATATATATATATATATATATATATATATATATATATATATATATATATATATATATATATATACACCCACTCAGTATGTTTTAGAATAAAAATAATACAATAAAAACATAATACAAATGTATTTATTTTATTCATTATATAAATATATTTCTATTTTATATAATTATTTTAAGTATAAAAAAGAGATAAGTAAAATAAATATTTGTTATAATTAAAATAATATAATTAAACAAAAAATAATTTTAAAATAAAATGTATACATTGATGTAATTTTTAAATGTAATGTATTAATAAATTGTATATTTATTTACATTTACTTATATTAGTTTCTTTAGTGATGAGTTTCGACTGCTAGCACTTTTATTTCACGTCATCCCACAACATTTTCCAGTATACTTTTTGTTTGTGTGTGTGTGTGTGTGTTTGTTTCTCTGTGGAAATTATAATATCTGATCACTTCCTGTCAGGGGCACTTCCTGTCTTTCAGTCCATTAGTTTTTCTCAAAAAAGGCATTTTTTCTCTCTCATGTTCTTGATTTATTTCACAGACCCCTCCATAGATTTCATTACATATATTTTTTATTTTATTTTGAAGTGTAAACAATAGAGCAAACCATATAAGGATCTATGTCCTCAATGGAAAAAAAATGTCAAGGGAGTGACTTCAGTTGGCTCCCATGAAGTAATCACAAAACCAGCAGAGCAGGCCATTCATTAGAAGTCCCGCCTCCAAAAACACAGGCTCTTTAAAGCATCAGCACACACCCTCTAAAGCATTCACCTGTAAGCAGTGCGAAGAGAGCCTCCTCAAGACAAAAAAAAAAGAAGAAGAGAAGAGACAGAAGTCATGGTGTCTGCTGGACTTCAGTTACTGGGCACCGCCCTGGCCATCATAGGATGGATCGGTGTCATTGTGGTCTGCGCTCTTCCCATGTGGAAAGTTACAGCTTTCATTGGCAGTAACATCGTCACGTCGCAGATATCATGGGAGGGAATCTGGATGAGCTGCGTCGTGCAAAGCACCGGACAGATGCAGTGTAAAGTCTACGACTCAATGCTGGCCCTCGGCTCAGACCTTCAGGCCGCCCGCGCTCTCACCATCATTGCAGTCGTGATTGGGATCCTGGGCATCATGCTGGCGATGGCTGGCGGCAAATGCACCAATTGCGTTGAGGACGAGAGCTCCAAAACCAAGGTCGGTATCACTGCCGGTGTGATATTCATCATAGCTGGGGTAATGTGTCTGATCCCGGTGTGCTGGACGACCCACGTCATCGTCAAGGACTTCTACAACCCCATGGTGTACGAAGCACAAAAGAGAGAGCTGGGAGCAGCGCTCTACATCGGCTGGGGGGCCTCCGCCCTGTTGATCATCGGGGGAGCTTTGCTCTGCTGCAACTGCCCACCAAAAGAAACAGGTGGATACACCGCCAAATATAATGGTCCCTCTCGCTCTGAAGCCTCTGCACCCTCTGGCAAAAACTTTGTGTAAATTATCTACTCTAAAATGGACTCTACAGTGCCTATAATGTTTACAATCTTGGTTTGTCCAGGATGTAGCGGCTCAAATAGAGTTTGCAGCAGGTATCATGAGGACTTGGAAAAGCAGTCAATGAAACGCTGATGCTACAAGTTTTCTAAATATTTTCAATATATATATTCAACACAAAGACAAAGAGAACAATGGAACCACATCTTTGGAAAAAAAAAAAATCTACTGTTAAAGGAGGCTAATCTGGAAATCTGTCTTAAGTATGATCAAATTTTCCTTTCAAACGGTTATGTACTGTGGTCATGTGTTTTTTTTTTGTTATTCAAAATGCATTTTCATTTTTGCAAGTATTTTTCAACATTTATGATTTTGTAAATATTACTGTTTTGTACTGCAAAACAATTTTTTTTTTTCTGATATAAACGTCTCGCCAAATGAAAAAAAATAAAAAATGTTTGTATCACACCAGTGTTTTGGACTGTCTGTCAGCTGTATTAAATGCATTTGCATGGGTGTTGGCATGGGTGTCATATTACAGCCCTCCATTGTGTCACCTATCCTGTGGAACTTAGATTTCAAAAGAGTCCCAGTGTACAAAACATTCTCAAAGGGAGTTGACAAAAAGAAAACTGGTTTTTCAGGTCCACGAATTCGACAAGACTAAACACGATCTAAGGTTTGGCTTGTTTACTCAGAGCTGCTATTAATTATAAGCGATTTTTTTTGTTTTTTTTCAACAAAACAAATTTAATTGTGAAAGTCTATAGCTGGGGTGTGCATTTAGAATTTGTGGGAGCAAACCGGATAAGTTACAGTTTTGCAAGTTGAATTTTAATGTAGGAAAGAAGAATTACACTGAATTGAAATTCAAAGAAATCTATCTATCTATCTATCTATCTATCTATCTATCTATCTATCTATCACAACAAGAAGGATCTAATTGCAGCACTTTAAAAATAATAACACAACAACAACAACAACAACAACAGAACACAATGAAGAAGCTCATAGGAAAAATACGTGGCAGCATAAACAAGACGAAGACACAAGACAAAGAATTTAACAAACTGAGGGCTATAAATACACAGAGGCAAACGAGGGAACTAAATGAACAACGGATTAACTTAAATAGTGATCAATGGCACCCAAGAGGGCATTAAATACATAGGGCATTATTTGAGGGGACGGCCATTTGTAGTGGTGTCCGAGGACGTTATTGAGTGAACTCCTTCAATCCCACAATGCACCACAATAACGAGTCTACAACCGATATCATTCATCATTCATCCATTAATTTGGTGTTGTTTTTCTCAGCGCTGAGCGGAAGAGTGAGTAAAAGAGACAACTGTTCACGCTGTTTCTCTCCGGTGATTTATTTGATTTTTTTATTAATTTATTTTTATTTTTGTACGGTGTTTTGCATCTAAGAGCTTCCACGATGAAAGCACTGTTGACTCTGATGAGGACTAACTTACACTCCAGAGAAAAGTAGCCAGTGGTTAAATTGGCTTTTATTGGGAGGGGGAGCCCTTATTTACGGTGAATGGTCATCATTCAAATTCCAAAGGGGCTCTTTGTATCAATGTGTAAGGTAGAGTTGATTAGTTATTCAAACAAAGATCAATACTTTACAATTAACTTACTTCATTATTATTTTCTGTTTATACTTGCATTTTATCTCGCACTATATGACCATAAACTGAAGTGAAGCGTCCCGTTGGGATTCGCGCACGGCTCGCGCTCCTGTAAATCCTGCTTGCTTTGATTGGACTCAAATACTTTGACATTGACGAGCGGTGTTTGAGTGCTGAAGCAGCTCAGATGAAGGTCAGTTCATTGCGATGGGCGAATCATTGCAGCACCAAATTAGAGTTAATATTAGCCAATTATTTCACAACTTTCATTATATACACTTAACAAAATGTATATATTTGGTGCTGAAGGAGACGGAGCTGAGCTCCAGCAGGGTGTGTTGTGGACCCGAGGAGGCAGAGCTGCGCTCCGGCCCAATTTAACCTATGCAAGTAGCCTACCGCATCTTCGGCTCAAGGACAGGTCCTTGCCTTGTTTTTACCTTGTTTGCCTTCGTTGACTGTATATGCAGGTACTGGGAATTTTGACTGCTCTTTCTCTGCCATAATTGTGATTATTCCTAGCTTCCGTGCCTCTTCCCTTCCTCGAGTCAAATGGGTGCAAGCATGTGGGCAGTTCCTGTAGCAGCAGGGTTGGTAGCCATGGTAGCGAGGGAGAGTGACAGTCGCCCAGCCAATCATTTCATTCGTCCCGAATGGAAATATGTTGCTGTGTTTATTGATTTATTAACAAATCCCTCTGAAAAAAATGTAAAGTCGGCATGAAACGGAAGTTGAGATTGTCATTCTTTCCTTGTTGTGACGAAACGGCTTCTGAAATTAGAAGAAAAAAAAGTAGGGCGGGGCTTGATTTCGTCCTTCAGGAATTGATTGGATCGTTGGAGGTTGGGCGTTGAAAACAAAATGATTTGAATGCCAGTTTACATTCAGTTGTGGAGGATTTCTCTCCACCGGACTCCCCACTATACCCTCCCATGAAGGATTTGTTTATTGAGGAGCCCGGCGACGAGAACGAGGATGAGCAGATAAATTTTCAGGCAGGAATCAGCCCATATTTATATTTAACGAGACAGACACCGATAGCCGCACCCTCATCGGCTCTGGCCACACCCTTTTGCCACGGCACGTGACCGAAAGAGAAGAGAGGTCGTTTCGAGCATAGGGGGGAGGGAAGGGTAATGTATTTGATTTGATGATTATAAGGGTAGATGAATTTAAAAAAAATAATGAAGTGCACAGATAAATCATTTATAATAAACACTACAATATTACATATAAAAAGAAGATTTGTCAAATTTGATTTCATGCCGACTTTAAAGCAGGGCTATGCTTCGGGAATTTATTTGCTGTATTCTCGCTTTTTTGCTCGCAGGTTGCTCTATAGAGCTCCCCCTACAGCTTCGGAATAGATATTTGACAACACTGTCGAATAACTTGTTGGTGACTCTCAGATGCCAGAGGCTAGATCAACGACATCAAAGCAGACGGGACATTCTTTAAAACGTCTTCTTCATTCGGGTTCAAACAGCGTGAAGGAGCGCAATAATGACAGAATTTTAGCTGATTTTTTTGCCGTAAAGCAATTCGTTACATCGCAAGACCTGATATCATGCGATACTTCCTGATGCTGCGGCCGGCGGCCCGCCAGCCCAAAGTTGTAAGGGTGTTATTTCCGCTCACAGGCGATAGGGGGGTGCGAGACGACCACCATTCAACCCGAAAAAAAGTAATATAACCATTCCAATGACTCCGAAGCTGTTCAGTTAAGGTAAAAAACCTGCATAGTTCACCTTTAAATGTGATAGGGTGCAGACAGCGATCGCGGACGCGGAGCAGCATGTTGATTTAGAACGCCAACTTTTGTTGAATTTAACAGAAATCTACAGACGCAAATAGACAAAGTGTAGTAAAATAAAGACCTAAAATGTGTATTTTGGACTTTTTTTCACCACAAGTCTGAAAGAAGACATGTTTATTGAAGACAAATAGGCCAAAATCTCAAAATTGACCCGTGAACAAAAAAAACATGTTTTTGCCTGCTGTGTCTCTCCTTAAATTCCTATAAATTCCTTTTTAGTTGATGTTACATGTGCATGTAGTTTGACTGCTTGCTATTTATTTATTAAAGTTCTATAAATCATACATGTTACAATTTCTCTCTCTTTTAAATTTTGCCCAACCCTGATACAAACAACAAAAAACAAAATAAGAATTAAAAACTAAGGGGAAGGGGTAAGGGGAAGGGGTAAGACAGAGAATTGGGATTCAGCCTAAATCTTATTTATCACACAAAACCCATAATAATGTGAAGCTATTTCACCAATATACATATACTTTTTAGTGTGTTTTTTTTGTCATCTGGACTGTTAAGTGGTTTCTCAAGTTGTCTAGCTCTTCATACAACTCACACAATAGTCAAAGAATATCAAATGTCCGGATTTCAAATATCAAATTTCAAATATCAAATTTCTTTTTATGCAAGAACTCCGCCCAAAGTTTGCGGGCTATAAAACCCTGACATATAAAACTTTTCAGACGCTTTGTGCAACCATCCATGAAGTGACCTGTGTCCGGCAACAATGGCATCTCAAGGCATCCAGATCCTGGGATTCATGCTTGCCATGATAGGCTGGTTGGGGACCGTCATCACCTGTGGCATGCCAATGTGGAGGGTTACAGCCTTTGTTGGAGCGAACATCGTCACGGCACAAACCATCTGGGAGGGTTTGTGGATGAGCTGTGTCGTGCAGAGCACCGGACAGATGCAGTGTAAGGTCTACGACTCCATGTTGGCTCTATCACAAGATCTGCAGGCTTCCAGAGTCATGGTTATCATCTCCATCATGGTGGGCGTCTTTGCATTCCTGATGGCTGTGGTTGGAGGAAAGTGTACCAACTGCTTGGAGGACGAAACAGCCAAAGCCAGAGCGTGCATCGTCTCAGGGGTGGTTTTAATCATCGCTGGCGTTCTCCTCCTGATACCTGTGTGCTGGTCTGCACACACTCTTATCAGGGACTTCTACAACCCTTTAGTACCAGCAGGCC
Organism: Phoxinus phoxinus; assembly: GCF_949152265.1. Lineage (NCBI taxonomy): Eukaryota > Metazoa > Chordata > Actinopteri > Cypriniformes > Leuciscidae > Phoxinus > Phoxinus phoxinus. The sequence continues at coordinate 17,335,286 of NC_136892.1, read as the reverse complement.
AGCGGCGGGAGCTTGGAGCATGTCTCTACATAGGCTGGGGATCTGGAGGCCTCTTGTTGCTGGGTGGTGGGCTTCTTTGTTGGAACTGCCCGTCCAATGACAGTAGGCCCTACACGGTATACACCCATACAAGATCTGTGACCCCAGCAATGGATTACGTGTGATAACTTGAAGATATATGGCAAGTAGGCTACTGTGCAAAATGACTAATTGGACACGTCACGTAAATTACCTTTGTCACTTGTTAAATGCTTGAAAATGACTGAATGAAAGGTGAATGAATATGAGTTTACAATGTTCATTTACAATAAAAATCTGATCAAAATAAAATTGTGTTTGTGTGTGATTGACCATGAAATATAGAATTTTTTTTTAGTCATTCACTCATCAGACTCTCTGACGATCATAAACTCACTGGACCTGATAAATGTCTCTGTCTCGTTTCTGAAAAACTCAAGAGGACAGTGAGATTCTGAGAACAGTCTTGCTCAATGCTTTGGCGTTTCCTCCCTCTTTCTGTTCTTTGTATAGAAAATATAGAACATTTATATAAAAAAATGTGGCATGCGCACTTGTAAACACTGAGTGAACACTCCTCTTTTGACCATTTCACAGCTGCTGATTTTCCCTCATTCACACAAAGTATACATTATTTTCGTTGTCAAGGAGAAACACTTTGCACTCCAACTACTGCACAATATTAAACAAGCACAATCATTAATAACAGAGCCTTGCTACACACGTTTTAAACAAGCATGAGAACTCTGGCCAGGAATTACCAACATAAGTGTTGTTTTTGTGGGTCAACCAAAGGTCAGAGATGATAAAAAGGATATTTAAAAAAAATCCATTTGGACATGACTGTTTTCATATTACATTTTTATTATTTAACGTTTGATAACAAAACTTTTAGCCTAAGTGGTGTAACCATCAAATAAAACATACTTACTTTTCTTGCGCATAAAATACATGAGTTTATGTAAGTTTATGTTTTAATTGATTAATTTGTCCTGAATATAAATGTCAAAATTGGCTATGTAATAATAAAAAAAAAAAAAAAATGAATGACCTTTACACACAGACAGTCAAGCAAGGTGTAAAGGGGTTTATTTTTTAAATGCCACATACACCATTTTTAATATTTCTGCTTATATTTTTTTATTTAAAAAGAAAAAATAATGGCAAAATCTCTGGACAGTCAGTCAGTCACCAAGCTCTGCTGCACCCCACACATATGTCAAAATGACAGAAATTGAATATGTGTTCATCAGAGAAGAGATGTTAATATGTGTTAATTTATCATTTTTGTATGAATTGCATTTCGTGTAGGCCTGTAGTTTTAACTAAAGAGACAAAAAAGAGCGCAACTTTGAATATAAAGCCTTTATTTTTGACTTAATTTTACTTTGTACAATTAGACCTTTGTATAATTTTTTTGTATATACGTCTATTAAAACTAAACATCTAGGTATACAAACATATGTTATAGCCTGTTTAAAACAGTTAGTCCATACTGTCAAAAGTGTAGGCTAATCTTTTATGTTCATTATAGAAACCTTGAGTACAAACTCAGGCACAAATTCTGATCTACTTTTAAATGTTCCTTCATTCAATTTCTTTTTCCGAGTCGTTTGATTTCGGTGCGGGTTTTTTGGCGACGAATGCTCGTTCGCGTTTCGGCGGACACTGACAGCAGCAGAGTTTCGCGCCCCCGCTGAGCAGCAACGCTGCGGAACCCCAGCCCATGTAAAGCGACGCCCCGACCTCCCGTCTCATTTCTGACAGGTGCAGATTGTAGAAATCCTGGAAGATGTTGTTCGCTGACCAGCAGACAGATGTGAGACACAGCAGTCCAGCGATTATGAAAAACACCCCCGATGTGCATTTCCCATTCCTCCCTACAACCGCCAGGAGAAGGCCGACGACAGAGAGCAAGATGGAGATGATGAGTAAAGCGCGCGCGGCTTTGATATCCACAGGCAGCGCGAGCATTGAATACACTTGGCACTGCATGTGCCCCGTGCTCTGTATCACACATATCATCCACAGTCCCTCCCAAATGACCTGACCCGTCAAGCGGTTTCTGCCGATGAAGACTGTACACTTCCACATCGGTAGGGCGCAGGTTATCATAGACCCTAGAAACCCAACAAAAGACAGGGCAACCCCTAATATCTGCCCAAAAGATGCCATGCTCCTCTTGTATAGTCACCCCTTTCGTTTAAATTTACTGACTTTACTGCATTTATATGCAAATCCTCCCCACACGTTGGGTGGGATTTGAACAAACGACATGGTCTTTGGAAGCAAAAAAGGGTGGTCTCAAGTTTTTTTTTTCTGGCTGGCTTATTTAGTTTATTTATTTGATTAACTATTTCGGTTTTGGTCATATGGACTTTCTTGAAACACTTCACATCCTTTGACGTTTTTATGCATAGCATGATGCAATGGAAAATCTTAATTAAAGTGTCTTAAAATATTATTTTCACACTCTGGCCGTTCACTTAATTATCAATGCAGCTGTACAAATAACCTCTTTCAGGAGCATTCTTGGATTATTTTTCTTAAAGTCATGCACATTACAAATTGATTAGGCTACATTATGGTAGAAATGTTATTAATGGAAATTCTAAGAATTTTTTGGAAGAAAACACCTTTGTTTTGCTATGGGTATTTTCAAATATAGGTTTTCCTATAGCCTACACAACCAAATAATAGCATATGTTTTACACATTTTGCGTCATGTGACAAAATTAATCATAGCCTATAGGCCTGTGCATAGCCTATTATAGGCTATGCCTGATGCACAGTAAAAAGCAACAAAAGCATATTCTGATAATTAGCCTACCTTGCCCTTCTGTTGTCTTCACACACCCGAAGGCCTATTTCATATCAAGCTTTTCACTGACACTGTTGAACTTGTCGCCTACACTTTTGAAAATTAAAAAGATCTTTATTGGGTCAGAAAATGCTAGTCGTGGTGGGCGTGGTAATAAAAAAAGTGTTCAATGTTTTGGTCTAACCCTCATTTAACAAAAATCACATAAACAGAAATTTGTTTTTGTTCTGTTTTTTTTTTTTAGTTCTCTTTCTTTCATTTTAAAATCAAAAGGAAGTAGACTATTGCTATAATAGATAGCCTATACTATTATTAATAATAAAATGCTTTTTTTAATATATAAATTTTATTCTAATTATTTACAGATCAGAAATTGTTCAGACCAGGGCCGAAAACTTGAACAATACGGACATTCTTGAAACATTTAGCCTAAGTAAATTCACTTGTCTAAGAAAATGATTCATAGGCTAACTCAAACTCGAACAAGGTTAAACGGGGCTTTCTTTTTTTTTTATCTTCTGTACATATCCATGAGACCTAATTGTAAGTGTATAGGCTACTATTCAAGTGCTTTTATGACAAAAGCGGACGTTGCATTGCACGACACGCTGATTTCCCTCGATCACACCGTCAAAACAGTGCGTGGTCCATGCGCACAAATGTATATTTCTTTATTATAAATCCCGATGTGCGTGCATGACAAAGTTTAGGCCTACTTCAATCCGCTGATGTCCTGAGTGCTATATTGTTATTATGAAGTGCGTTAGGAAAATGCTTTCTGTAGGTTAGTAATTTTTCAATGGCTTTTAAAGACGCTCCACCCGCAAGTGACGCATGTTCAACGTCTTTGTTCTAATTAGCCTTAATTGTGTCTGAAAGCAATTAGGAGAAAAGAGGTAAATCCTCACCAGCTGAATCAAATCACATTGTTTAGAAACCGCGCCTCTTAAGCCACTATAAATAATTGTAGCGTTCATTCGTGTGATAGACTCTGATACTTTACACACAAGAACGTAATGGCATCTGCTGGGCTTCAGATTTTGGCCACTGCCCTCGCGGTTATCGGTTGGTTGGGAGAAATCATTATCTGCGCGCTCCCCATGTGGAAGGTGACTGCGTTTATTGGAAACAACATCGTGACCGCACAGATCTTCTGGGAAGGCCTTTGGATGAACTGCGTGCAGCAGAGCACAGGTCAGATGCAGTGCAAGGTCTACGACTCCATGCTGGCGCTACCGCAAGATCTCCAGGCCGCTCGAGCTCTGGTTGTCATCTCCATCCTCGTGACCTTCCTGGGAGTTCTTCTGGCCGTCGCTGGAGGCAAGTGCACCAACTGCATTGAAGACCGGGACGCAAAGGCCAAAGTTGGGATCGCGGCCGGGGTGTTCTTCCTGGTTGGTGGTGTTCTCTGCCTGATCCCGATCTGCTGGTGCGCGCACACCGTCATCCGAGACTTCTACAACCCCATTCTGAATGAGGCCCAGAAGCGGGAGCTGGGAGCGTCGCTGTTCATCGGATGGGGCGCGTCTGGTCTGCTGCTCATTGGAGGCGCACTTCTCTGTTGCCATTGCCCAAAGAGTGAGGGTCGTGGATATTCCGTCAAGTACTCCGCTCCGAGGTCTGCTCCCGGAGCCTATGTGTGAAACTCAGACTTTCTGGACTAATGATGAATTCTCCTGTTTGTAGGTTATAGGAAGAGAGATTAACTTTTACTTTCTGGTCTTGCATGCCATTTTTTTTAACTCAATAAATTTTATATTTTTTTGTACAGTGTCTAAATGATTCCATTTGTACAACGCGTCCTATTTGTACAGAGCTCAAGTGAGCTCGCGCACGGCCTCCATAATCGCGTAGGCTACTTGCAAACTATTCTAAATTAATCTTAAAGAGAAAGATGTAATCTTTATTCTAAAATAAAGACTGAAAATATTCAGAAGTAGCCTATAGTGGTGATGTTGAAATTATGCAACTGTTTATTTCAGCCGACTATCTGGGTCAATTGATTTTTTTACACGTGATGTTTATCAAAGTGAGGAATCAAACTTTAGTTGGTCACAGAGAGGTATTAAGAGACCTATGACGTAAAGCCAATGTCACTATGCGGCACATATCCGGTGGATATAAGCCACGCAAAAAAAAAGGTTTACAATAACGGACGCGACGCTATTCGTAGTGAGTGACCCATGATCTATTTCGTTTCTTTCCTAGAATGGGTATGATAAAGTAGCACTGGTATTACAAAACATTCACATAGTGACATTGGCTTTACGTCATGTCTCTTAATACCTCTCTGACCAACTAAAGTTTGATTCCTCACTTTGATAAACGTCACGTGTAAAAAATAAATTGACCCAGATTAGTCGGCAGAAATAAAAGCTGAAATAAACAGTTGCATGATTTCAACATCACCACTATACTTCTGAATATTTTCAGTCTTTATTTTAGAATAAAGATTACATCTTTCTCCTTTCACACGTACGATCACAACGGTGTGATCAGTCTTGGCTGGTCCCTGGAGCGTACGATCACACCGGTGTGATTAGAACGGTCAGCGCATCACGTGATCAACTGCTAAATTAAAATGTGCTTTTGCGCGTTGGCTGGCGCTGAGCCAGAGATGGACGTGCTCGCGCTTGTCATATATCACAACTATTCAGTGTTTTCAACCACATAATGTTTATTTTAGGTTTCAGGCATTTAAAATCACATAAGTAGCTACTAGCAAACCAATGAATTTGAGTTTGTAAAATACACACAGATGTCTATGGAAGCGCCAATAATAATCCTTTCCATTATAATAAGACGACATGTTTTATTCATATCAGATACACAATGTGTAAGTAGGTTTACATTTTACCCTATTCTTCTCCCAGTTAACCTGCCACTTACTTTCATGTATTTCGTGAGAAGTGGAGGAATTCACCTTTGGCTAAGCCCCGCCCCCCTTAGTTACTGTTGCTACCTCCGACAACTTCATCTGGGCTCTGGTTTGGTATCAACATGGCTTATGCTGTGACGGCTCTTCCTGCTGAAATTTTATCAAACTTTTATAAAGCAGCAAATAAAGTGTCCGATAGAAGTAGGCAAAAGTGTCTGCAGTGTGCGTTTGAAGGCTTTATTCAAGACATACGGTGAAACGCGAGCAACAACAAGGCATCCAAATACAGGCAAAAGCATAACGGTCGGTCACAGTCAAAAAATGAACCACCGAATATCCTAATCGAGACGGAGGCTGTGACTCACAATATCAGGAGAAACACTGTTCATGCAAAGCTGGGTAGGTCCGTATTCACTTCTATAATCGTTATTATTTACAAAGCAAACGGACTACGCGAGTATAAAGCTGTAACGTTATTTATTAGCAGCGTGTGCTAGCGTATCAACAATTAGGGCAGAGAACCGAAATCATAAATCTAAACCAGCATAAAACTGTCTAACTATAACTTCACAGTAAGGTTAAAAGCTAAATGTATCTTAGAGCAAAAAAGTGAGCTTGTTGATCCTTGAGGGGTTTCGCTGACCGTGAGGACGTCCACACAGTTTAATCCAAAGACGACACTTGTCAGTATTTAACTTCGGTTTTGGGAAGGGGGAAAAACGGACACCCCCCTCCAACCTATCTGGGAAACGCGTATCTGTGTTACAAATGCCCCCGGCACAACGTTTAACCATATTTTTTATAAAACGACGACGTAATAGAGCATCACAGTCCCGCCCACAGCCCGAGAGAGCTTTGGTGCCGGAAGTAAATTTCCCATTCATTTCTCCCATTGACTTTTGGAAAAATCCGTATCTAAAGAGTTTTAGAGCATGTCTGAGGATAACCAGCTATGGCTGAACTCATAAGCATACAACATATCATTTCGAGTAAAAAAACGAAGAGAAAATCCAAAAAAAGGCAAAGGTACAAGACTGTGTACATATTTTCATTTCCGAGCGAAGGAACTACTCATCCCATAAACCACCGCGCCTCACTGAAGTCGACTGAAGCCACAGCCGCAAAAAAGCCTTTTGAGTGAATTTTATATAGTAAATGTGTAGTTAATAGCAGTTATTTCAGTAATAATCGTGTAAATAAAAATAATAATATATTGTGTGGGTGTGTGAAAGCGGTTAACGATAGCGTTAGCAACATGGTGCAGCTCAGTCATCAACACACGTGTGTTCAGTCAGTGTGTAACGTTAGTTTGTGTGTTTATTTCAAAGCCCTTTATGACACAGGACACTCTGCTGACAGGACAGGTTGAGGTCCATGCTCATTTTCATGATGTTATAGTTCATCCTTAATTGTAATAACATTTAGTGTATTTTCTTAATATCCACAACAAGTGAAAATTAAAAAGTGATGGTCAGCAAACCAGCAAGTGCACAGCGCCACCGGTCTGATGCTTGGACCGGTGCATGGTCTGCTCTTGGACCGTCATATTCAGTTTATTAACTTGCCATGAATTATTACACAAATGTTCTAAATGCATGAAGAGGTATGCCTAGGCTTAATATTGTTTTGACAGTGGCATCATAAAATGCTTGATATGACTCATACCATATGAAGGCTACAGTAAGTTAGCCTATCTAAAGTGAACGATAAGTAAGGGATAATGTAAAGGTTGTTATAGCGAGCGAATACAACTCGCGAAAGGCGGATTATGAGCCCAAAGCGAAGCCTGAAGGGAGTTGTATTCGCTATAACAAACCAACTCGCTATACATTATCCCGCTTATTACATGGCTACCTACCAAATAAATAAATAATTTGACACAAGATATTAATTTAAAAAGAAATGTATTGATTTAAAAACTATTTATATGGCTTCCGCTAAAGAAACAGTCCGTTCAAGTCTCTACCAGAGAATGTAGAGTAGACGGGCTCTGGTCTCTACTGTTAGAATCCTGCTTCCATGGCAACGCTCTGACCTTCGCGGGGTTTACACGACATCCACCAATCAGATGCATCACTGTGGGATTGTGGGATTGTTTAGGATTGTGGGTAATGAAGTACTTATCCAAGACATCGCGAATAAAAGGCATTTATCTCAAATCAAGGTTAGTGCCCCATGAACTTTTGGCGTTTATATGAGCATATACAATCGCTTAGTACAGCCGTTGCTGGTTTTAAGTCTACCATGTATGGTTACGTTTTTATGGCTTAAACCCCAAATGTCTATGGAGAAATTGTATTGAATTTTTACTTCCGGCACCGGCTGTGGGCGGGACTGTGATGCTCTATAGCCTGCCGAGACCAAAAATATGAGCCGCCTGCGTTGAAGTCAATGGAGCGCCGTGAATAAGTGTCGGACCCTCTGTGGGAGCTCGTTCTTGGCTGCGCTGTGATTGGTCAATATACATTCTAGGGCGTGGCTTAGCCAAAGGCGAATTGACGTGTGGTAAATCCAGCACAAACTAACATGGCGCCGCCCATCGCGCATACAGCTCAACTAACGCGATCGTTATAAGTGTTTAAACAACCAAACACATCCACATATTTGACAATCGGAATATCTGTGTTTCATGCTATATCTAACATATTTTTGAATATTTTGATTCAAAAAGAGAAAATTACATAAAAGCAGATCATCATTCATTCAGTGCTGTGTTGTGTTTGCGCTGTGTCACGTGACAAGCAATGACGCGTCACCATGGAAACGATAAAGTGACAGGTTCAAAATAACGGTCGCCTTAAAAAAAAACTCACGCTGGGGGGTCAGTTAGAATATTTTAAACTTACATGTGAAAGGGTTAAAGATTAATTTAGAATAGTTTGCAAGTAGCCTACGCGATTATCGAGGCCGTGCGCGAGCTCACTTGAGCTCTGTACAAATAGGACGCGCTGTACAAATGGAGTCATTTAGACAGTGTACAAAAAAATATAAAATTTATTGAGTTAAAAAAAAAATGGCATGCAAGACCAGAAAGTAAAAGTTAATCTCTCTTCCTATACAAACAGGAGAATTCATTAGTCCAGAAAGTCTGAGTTTCACACATAGGCCCCGGGAGCAGACCTCGGAGCGGAGTACTTGACGGAATATCCACGACCCTCACTCTTTGGGCAATGGCAACAGAGAAGTGCGCCTCCAATGAGCAGCAGACCAGACGCGCCCCATCCGATGAACAGCGACGCTCCCAGCTCCCGCTTCTGGGCCTCAGTCAGAATGGGGTTGTAGAAGTCTCGGATGACGGTGTGCGCGCACCAGCAGATCGGGATCAGGCAGAGAACACCACCAACCAGGAAGAACACCCCGGCCGCGATCCCAACTTTGGCCTTTGCGTCCCGGTCTTCAATGCAGTTGGTGCACTTGCCTCCAGCGACGGCCAGAAGAACTCCCAGGAAGGTCACGAGGATGGAGATGACAACCAGAGCTCGAGCGGCCTGGAGATCTTGCGGTAGCGCCAGCATGGAGTCGTAGACCTCGCACTGCATCTGACCTGTGCTCTGCTGCACGCAGTTCATCCAAAGGCCTTCCCAGAAGATCTGTGCGGTCACGATGTTGTTTCCAATAAACGCAGTCACCTTCCACATGGGGAGCGCGCAGATAATGATTTCTCCCAACCAACCGATAACCGCGAGGGCAGTGGCCAAAATCTGAAGCCCAGCAGATGCCATTACGTTCTTGTGTGTAAAGTATCAGAGTCTATCACACGAATGAACGCTACAATTATTTATAGTGGCTTAAGAGGCGCGGTTTCTAAACAATGTGATTTGATTCAGCTGGTGAGGATTTACCTCTTTTCTCCTAATTGCTTTCAGACACAATTAAGGCTAATTAGAACAAAGACGTTGAACATGCGTCACTTGCGGGTGGAGCGTCTTTAAAAGCCATTGAAAAATTACTAACCTACAGAAAGCATTTTCCTAACGCACTTCATAATAACAATATAGCACTCAGGACATCAGCGGATTGAAGTAGGCCTAAACTTTGTCATGCACGCACATCGGGATTTATAACAAAGAAATATACATTTGTGCGCATGGACCACGCACTGTTTTGACGGTGTGATCGAGGGAAATCAGCGTGTCGTGCAATGCAACGTCCGCTTTTGTCATAAAAGCACTTGAATAGTAGCCTATACACTTACAATTAGGTCTCATGGATATTTACAGAAGATAAAAAAAGAAAGAAAGCCCCGTTTAACCTTGTTCGAGTTTGAGTTAGCCTATGAATCATTTTCTTAGACAAGTGAATTTACTTAGGCTAAATGTTTCAAGAATATCCGTATTGTTCAAGTTTTCGGCCCTGGTCTGAACAATTTCTGATCTGTAAATAATTAGAATAAAATTTATATATAAAAAAAAGCATTTTATTATTAATAATAGTATAGGCTATCTATTATAGCAATAGTCTACTAATTCCTTTTGATTAAATGAAAGAAAGAGAACTAAAAAAAAAAAAAAAAAAAAAAACAGAACAAAAACAAATTTCTGTTTATGTGATTTTTGTTAAATGAGGGTTAGACCAAAACATTGAACACTTTTTTTATTACCACGCCCACCACGACTAGCATTTTCTGACCCAATAAAGATCTTTTTAATTTTCAAAAGTGTAGGCGACAAGTTCAACAGTGTCAGTGAAAAGCTTGATATGAAATAGGCCTTCAGGTGTGTGAAGACAACAGAAGGGCAAGGTAGGCTAATTATCAGAATATGCTTTTGTTGCTTTTTACTGTGCATCAGGCATAGCCTATAATAGGCTATGCACAGGCCTATAGGCTATGATTAATTTTGTCACATCACGCAAAATGTGTAAAACATATTCTTTGGTTGTGTATAGGAAAACCTTTATAAATGAAAATAGCCATAGCAAAACAAAGGTGTTTTCTTCAAAAAAAATTCTTAGAATTTCCATCAATAACATTTCTACCACATACGGTGACATGTTCCGCGGCTCGGTGTCAGTGTGTCGCGATAATGTTAGTGACACATGCCACTATCCACTGGCACATGCCAATAATGTCAGTGGCACATGCCAATGAAGACCGGATATGCCACCCGATGTGGCGATACCCATAGTCTTTGGTTTCTGTGCTTCAGATGCACATCACATATCACACATCACAGCTACTTGATGGAAAGGTGGTAAGGGTGGTGTCAGCATTTTGCGCTAATTACATCTTTTGTGGCAAGACATATATCTACCACTGTTGCTGGCTTTCACAAGCTAAGTTTCAGTATGCACACAGTTAGCTTTTTTTCTTCCGCCAGTTGCAATTCATTTGTGAAGATTGTCATTGTGAACAAAACGTGAATCATAAACGTTTGTTGGTCACAGAGCTTATTTTCTGCGATAATCCAAAAGCCAGTGGAAAAATTCGTCTGGGTTTTTGTCGAGAGATGCTATCTTTACTTTACTCATCAAAATAAGTTAAGCAATTAAAAAAAAAGATAAGTTTTACAAGATTCAAAAGATCTTTAGGTCAATTTAAGTTGTACTTATTAATTTAACTTTAAATTAAATTAAATTAACTTTCTTTCACTTCAGAAAACGTAGAAAGTATAAGAGTTGTATATACTTTCATGGAGCTTTTTTTGTTGTAATTTTTTTAGCGTAGTCTTGTTAAAGGGATAGTTCACCAAAAAAAAGGAAAATTAGCCCATGATTTAAGTCATAAGGTAGGCTATATGACATTCTTCTTTCATACGAATATAATCAGAGTTATATAAAAAATGTCCTGGCTCTTCCAAGCTTTATAATGGCAGTGAATGGCTGTATATATTTTGAAGTCCATAAAGTGCATCCATCCATTATAAAAGTAATCCACGCGCATTAATAAAAGCCGTCTGAAGTGAAGCATGCGTTCATGTACGAAAAAATATCCATATTTAAAACTTTACCAACTACAATAATAGCTTCCGGCAGACGGCCGTACGCAAGTCGACTTACGCCAAAAGAGAAACCCTCGACGATGTATGTAGATGTAGTGTAAGCTTTGTTTGATGCCAAACAAAACATTTCTCTTAAAAAATTCTCATTTTAGACTTCTAATTCGTGACTGGTGTTTTGTTTTGCTCTATCCTCTGTGCATCCGCGTTCATCAATGCGTCATGTCTAGAGATCACTCTTTTGCAGTAAATCGATGCATAGCTGTCTGCCAGAAGCTAGTAATTTTAGTCGATAAAGTTTTAAATATGGATATTTTTCTTACACGAACGCATCGCTTCACTTCAGAAGGCCTTTATTAACCCGCGGAGCCGTGTGGAGCACGTTAATCATGATTGGATGCGTTTTGATGGACTTAAACGGCCATTCACTGCCATTATAAAGCTTGGAAGAGCCAGGAAATTTTTAAAGGGGTGGTACTAATGCCCTTTTCACAAGATGTAAAATAAGTATTTGATGTCCCCAGAGTATGTGAAGTTTTAGCTCAAAATACCCCAAATATATTTTTATATAGCATGTTAAAGTTGTCACTTTTTGAGGGTGAGCAAAAACGCACCGTTTTTGTGTCTGTCCCTTTAAATGCAAATGAGCTGCTGCTCTCAGCACAGGGGGTGGAGCTACAACAGCTTGTGTCCTTTTACCTCACACAGACATGCACTGAAAATTGTTCAAACCGAAGTCAGAAAGATGGAGAGACTCAAGAACAAGTGACAACATGTACACAACAACACTTCTGAATGGTTAGTTGGTGAATTTATGTAGCTTTTGTGTAGTTATCTTCTAGTCATTGATTGGCATATTCTGTCTTGATAATCTATAAATCATGTTCTTGGGGCGGGGTTTATGTACATTTTAGGGTTCATGGTGTCACTAACCCGGGAAGAATGTCGTGTACTCCCTACCAGCCGTTTGTTGTAGTCCTTAAAAAGCAATTTTTTTCAAATAAAATATCTCCCTTTGCTTTGAACTGTGAGCGTTGTAACTTTGCAGACGTTGTTTATGCTCAAACAGCAACATTACTCACTAACTAAAGTTAGAAAAGTGAAATCATATTCAACCACCCTTTTAATATTACTCTGATTGTATTCGTCTGAAAGAAGAATGTCATATACATCTAGGATGGCTTGAGGGTGAGTAAATCATGGGGTTATTTTCATTTTTGGGTGAACTATCCCTTTAAGTGTTGTTTTATGGAATTGGTATTAAATAAACAGATCAGGTTTGGAATGACATTATAGGGTGAGAAAATAAAGACAGAATTTTCATTTTTGGTTGAATTATATCATTGATAAAAACAGTTAGCGATTGCTGAGTTTGAGTTAAGGGCAGCCACTGCTTAAAATAGTTTATTGTGTACTTCTTCCATGAATGTGGACTGAGTAAAAGAATCAAGTCGAGCAGGAAACTCGATACAGGTTTCCTCCCCTTGCTTTGCTTTCTCTTTGTTCAAATACACCAATACCTACGGCACAAGGAAAAGCATTCACCTTGTCAATAGTCGTTTGCTCTCACAACTACGACGCTTTCCTTCTTTTCATTGCACATGAATCGCCTGTGTTCCGTTAAAGATGAGGAGTCGTCAGATCTTGGCTGTATGTCTGGCTGTGTTAGGCCTATGTGGTACTATCCTAGTCTGTGCATTGCCTATGTGGAAAGTGACGGCCTTCGTGGGAGCAAACATCGTGACAGCACAGGTTTTCTGGGAAGGCTTGTGGATGGACTGCGTCCTGCAGAGCACCGGTCACATGCAGTGCAAAGCGTTTGACTCCGTCCTGGCCCTGACTCAAGATCTCCAGGCAGCTCGAGCTTTGATTTGTGCCTCTATCGCTGTCGGTGTGGTTGCCATTGGACTGTCGGTTGTTGGGACCGATTGCACAACCTTCTACAGAGAAGAGCGGCTTAAAAAGACCAACATTGGAATAGCAGCTGGTGCTGTCTATATAGTTGCAGGTGTAGCCTGCCTTGTTGCTGTCAGCTGGTCGGCGTATGTCATTATTGTGGACTTCTATAATCCTCAAGCAATAGCGGGGAGAAAAGGAGAGCTGGGAGCTTCCATCTATGTCGAATGGGTGGCCGGTGTTCTGCTGATTGTAGGTGGTGGGCTGCTCATCAGCACATACTCCAACAGATGTTGACCAGATGTGCGTATTAAGCCTTAAGTTACTTAAGTGATATGACTTTCGTTCCTGGAAGATGAAAAGTCTCACTGGCTCAATTCAGAGCTGCCCAGATGTGAGGACTGTTATATGTTTGATGGGGGGTGGGGTATCACCCTTAAAGAACATCTGACTGTCTGTACAAATTAATTTGTTTAATGACAAATTAGCTTGTTTGATTGGTGTCTTAGAATATTAAAATAAAATAAGAACTTTATTAATTTTGTCATAATCCTTGAAAAAAATTATATTCATTTGCAAATGTAAAAATGCAAATGAAAGAAGAATGCGAGATTTATTTAACTGCCACTGTGTTAAATCTGTTTTATGTCTATATATTTATAGTGTTCCGTTTTTGTTTTGTTCAGAGATGTTTATAGTTATAACGCTGCAATGATTATAATTTTCAGTTTTCTACATCTACCTTTTTGATTTCAAGATATCACCAGAAGTAACCAACTAGTGTTATAATATTTGATCTTAAAGGGGTCATGACATGAGAAACCAAATTTGCCTTGATCTTTTGGTATATAAGAGGTCTTTGTACCATTAAAACGTCCTGCAAGTTTCATAGCTTAAGACGTCCTCCCCATTATAAACGAATCATTTATTTAATCAAGCTCTAAATACAGCTCGTTCTGGATCCATGGTAAGAAGTGACGTCACGGTACGAAGTGACGTACCAGCGTTTGCATATGACCGCCTCCAGCGCAAGACAGCTACGCTTTAAGCGCAAGACAACTACGCTCATTTCGTATCGTTGTCGCGCCCGCGCGCCGCGCGCCTCACAAGTGTTCAGTCGACGGAGAGCGAGTGGGTCTGTGTGTACAGGGAGATTACGACGCCGCAGATGTGCTGTTCCTGGCTGTGGACAAACTACATCTTTGAATACGCTGCGAAAGATCCAGTCGGCAGGGAAAAATGGATGCACTTTATTTTTTGCGGACGTCTCAGTCACGGCAGTGTTAGTTTAAGCGTTTGTTCTATACATTTGAAGGATGACTGTTTTGAGACTGTTTTGAGACTGTTTTGAGCTTTGCCAGAAAACTGTTGCTCAAAGATAAGTCCGTGCCGTCTATTCTGGGCTCAACAACGACGACGCAAACTGTAAGTAATGTATTTAAAACTTTAAACTACTTTTTAAATACGCTGAAAGATCCAGTCGTCAGGGAAAAAAGGATGCACTTTATTTTTTGCGGACGTCCCAGTCACGGCAGTGTTCTATACATTTGAAGGATGACTGTTTTGAGGAAAAAATCCCAATATGATGATTGGCTTTGCCAGAAAACGGTTGCTCAAAGATAAGTCCGTGCCGACTATGGGCTCAATGACGACGACGCAAACTTACTTTTTACCATGGCTAATATAAACACATTTGTATAAGAGAATCTTGAAAATATGTCGCCTTTCTAGTAGGCCTAACGTTACATGTGATAGAAAATTGAAAATGTTGCCTTTATCAATGCTGCATCTTCAAAGATGGCCTGTCTGTGCATGCATTTTTGTCCGTGGTACACCCTATCATTTCATTGGAATTAGTTAAATAATGTTAAACTGTTAGCAAATGAAGCTATAAGATAATTATGCAACAATAATCCTTTTTCAAGTGTCTCGGGTTAATTTTTTTTTATTAATTCAAAATAGTTTCACTTTCCATGTGGACACGGGCTGATCCAGTCTTCGTTGTTGTGGTGATGCTTCATTTTCCTCTGATTCCGGCTCAAACATATAAGGTTTTATCATTGCAAGAGCCATCGCTTCGCATGCATCACCCGCTATTAAACAGTTACGCCGAATTGCATTTGTTTTCAAAGCGCATGTTTGAGTTTGTTGTTTATGGAATTACTAGAAAGTCTGGTAGTCTGTGACACTCGGCCACTGTATGATATCCATTTGTTTCTTTGTTACCATTTTCAAAGTCAGTAAATGGTGCCTTGAGTTTTAAAATCTGCAATATATACAACCTTTACTATAATTTACACTTTTCTGTTCTGTTTATAAATGTATGCTTGTGTTACTATAAGAAACATGATGTTTCTTTCAATTAATATGATAAAGATTATCTTTTTATGTAGGCCTAACACAGGCTTGACTATACTTAAAAAAAAAAAAAAATTCCAGCATTTGATGTGGGTCCATTTGACCAAAACTAATTTGACAGCTTTCTCTAAACAAATGCCATGACCAGTAGAAGGAAACAAGTCCTGGAAAGACCTTAAGCCGTCCCCCAGATATAAGTGAGTGTTACATGTGACACTGACAATACAGAGACATATATCTAACGTAACAGCAACTTCTTTCTACATTCATTCCTTCAACACAAGAGGTGAAGAAACATGGTGTCCGCAGGACGTCAAATCTTGGGCATATGCCTGGCTATGATCGGCTTCTTGGGAAGCATCGTCATCTGTGCCTTGCCCAAATGGAAGGTGACATCATTCATTGGTGCCAACATTGTGACCTCGCAGACCATCTGGGAAGGTTTATGGATGAACTGTGTGGTTCATCAGCACACAGGACAGATGCAGTGTATGGTCTATGATTCTCTGCTGGCACTTCCTAAAGATGTGCAGTGCGCCAGAGCCTTGGTGATCATCGCCATCATCGCTGGGGTGTTTGGAGTCCTCCTGTGCATCGTGGCAGGAAAGTGCACCAACTTCGTGGAAGACGAGGTGTCTAAAGCGAAGGTCGCCATCGCCAGCGGTGTTATCTTCATCATCGCTGGAATTCTTGTCCTCATTCCCGTCTGCTGGTCTGCGAATACCATAATCAGGGACTTATGGAACCCTTTGTTGACGGACAGCCAGAGGAGGGAGCTCGGGGAATCGCTTTACATTGGCTGGGCTTCAGCCGGCTTGCTTTTCCTGGGTGGAGGTCTCCTCTGCAGCTCTTGCCCACCGAGTGAGGATGTTCCCAGTAATGTGAAGTATTCTCAAGGCAGGTCTGTGGACAGCAGCAAAGCTTATGTATCAAAAGTGTGAGATCAACTAAACAAAAAAAGTTGAAGAGGAACTGATTTACATACAAATTTCAAATGTAATTTCTTCAAATGAATGAAGCTTAATGAGGTATTAGAATGTCCATTGCCACAAAACATTAATGCATTATACGTATTCATATTTTTTCATTGTATATTAATTCAAGAAATGCATGTGGAAAGGTTACTGAAATGTTCATTAGGGTTATGCGCACCAAGGCTGAATTTGTTTAAAAATGCAATAAAACAGTAATATTGTGAAATACCATTACATTTACACTAAATCTATTTTATCAATTGAAAACTGATGATGTAGCTATTCAATATTTTTGTGGAAACCATGATACTTTTTTTTAGCATTCTGTGATGAAAAGACAATGCCTTTTTTGCAACAATGTAAAAGTCTTTACAGTCAATTTAATTGGTGCATCTTAATAAAAAATTGTACTGATCCCAACTTAATGTACATATCAAGCATGCTTTGTAGCTAATCTGTTCTTATATGCAGTCATCAATACATAATTATCCAGAAAGTTATTTTCATAGTTTTACCTCAAATTATAGTTGGTAACCATTATCCATATGACATGTAGCAATGTGTACTTAATAAAAAAAATATTACTGAATGCAAACATTGTGACTAAGTGTATATTTCCCTAAACAAAATATTAACTTTATAATATAAAGTTATTAAGTGTTATAAAATATCATGATAGTGATATAAAATATAACTTTATAAATATTCAAAAATGATCAATTAATGTATAAATGTAAATAGTAAAGGTTTTTGCTAACATAAACATGTTCTGTTTATAAATGTATGCTTGAGCTTCTGATGCTTTTTACAACAGGAAGAGACCGACCTCACTTTTTTTTTCCGGTAGGTATTTTCCACAATATGCCACCAAGGTACAATAAATGACTCAAAACTACTGTCAACTCTTAGGTATGATGACAGTAAAATCTAAATGTAATGAGCGACCTTAGCATTCTCTCCATTGTTGTTTTAAGACCTCTAGGAAAATTGTTTCCAAAAAACATATGCGACTCATCATGTCAAGTAATTTGACACTAAACAAACAGGTGAGCAGCAAGATTGTGAATATGGCAACAATCCTGTTTGGCATTCAAATAATTCATAAATAACTTTATTTAACTTTTACAATTTATAAACTTACTTGTTAGTCCTTTAAATCAGTAACCACACTTGCATGTTATGTGCAATATAAATACCTAAATGGCAGTAAAGTAGTGAAATCATGTGAAAAGATGGATGCTAAAGTTTGAGCTGACTCACAAATGTACTCTTATACAACAACTTTTCTCAACATGTACTGCGTGTTTCCGGGGGCGGGGTTTATGTACATTTTAGGGTTGGTGATGTCACTAACCCATGAATGTAGTGTAGTCCCTACCAGCCGTTTGAGTGTTGTAACTTTGCAGATGTTGTTTATGCTGAAACAGCAACATTTCACACTAACTAAAGTTAGAAAAGTGAAATCATACTCAACCACCCCTTTAAAGGTTATAGTTCAAAATTATGTCATTATTTACTCATGTTGTTTCAAACTTATGTGACTGACTTTCTTCTGAGGAACATATTTTGAGAAATGTATCAGTGTTTTTTGTTTTTTTGTCCATACAATGCAAGTGAATAGTCACAACATTCTTCAAAATATCTTCTATTTTCTATTAGGTACCATGGAAGAAAGAAAGTCATTCAAGTTCAAAAGGACATGAGTTGGACATGGCAATGATTGCATAATTTTCATTTTTGGCTGAACTTTTGGTTTGACATGTTTTTTTTAACATAAAATAACAATTATGGTATCAATTATGAACTTTTTATGGGATATATATATAGGGGCTGCCTCAGTGGTCAGAAAAAAAACTCAAAAAGCAAGAGATCGAAACTGCATCTGGATCCCTGTACACAAGTGACGCACGAACACCTGAGCCCTTTTCAGGAGTCCAACGCAAATTTCCATCCAAACAGTTGCCCATCTACCTCTTTTTACATGACCCGCCCATTGTCCAAGGAATCTGGTTAGTCTGGTAGCAAGCGGACTAATGGAGGCATGGTCTATTGAAATGCACACGCCTCCTCAGTCATTCACTCTCTTTCTAGCATACAAACACCTCATCCCTGTCACCAGAGTGAAAGCTGAGTTGCAGACAGGAATGAGTGAAGAAGGAAACAAGGCCTTCAAAAAGGCTTTAACCGGTGAGAGGAACGAAGAAGCTTCAGTATAGCTGTGGACGTGTATAATTTAACCCCAGCGAGATGGCTTCCCTTGGCATGCACATGTTGGCGAGTGCCTTGGCCTTAATGGGATGGACGGGAGCCCTCCTGTCCTGCATCATGCCAATGTGGCGTGTGACAGCCTTCATTGGAACCACCATTGTCACCTCAGAGATCATGTGGGAGGGGATTTGGATGAGCTGCGTTATACAAAGCACTGGCCAAATGCAGTGCAAACCGTACGAGTCCATGCTCGCACTAAGCACAGATCTGCAGGCCGCTCGGGCAATCACGGTGATGTCTGTCCTTTTAGGAGCAGTGGGCCTTGTTTTGGCCTTCATCGGAGGAAAGTGCACCATCTTCATGAATAGTTCCAAAAGATCCAAAGCCAGAGTTGCCACAGCGGCCGGCGTGACGTTGATCGTCGCCGGGATTCTCTGCATCATCCCTGTCTCCTGGTCGGCTGGCATTGTGGTTAGAGCGTTTTACGACCCGCTGTTGAACAATTCCCAGCGGAGGGAGATTGGCGCTGCCATTTATGTTGGTTGGGGTGCATCTGTTGTCCTCATGTTGAGTGGAGGAATGTTGTGCACCACTATCTGCAAAGACAAAACAGAGGATGACAGAGGTCCTTCAGTGAAGTACCTGATCGTGCGCTCTTCGCAGGCAGGGTCAAGCAGGGCGGGCTCACACAGTATGCAGCCCATCTCCGTGAGGTCGCGGCAGAGTGCCACTCCATCTGTGAGGTCCCAATGGAGTCAGAAAGCTCCACTGAATCAGGGCAGACCACTCTCCACAGACTCCTACCAGAGCAGGCCATCAACTACAAAGTCCCAGCTTGCCAGAGCCGAATCAATCCCAGAGTCTGAGCAGGGCAGGGGCGCGTGGACAGTCCCAGCTGATTGATGATGGTATGGATCAAATGCTGGGCCCCTCTGAACTTAGTGAGACATCTGAAAGTGCTCCAAAGTCACACATTTGATTAAGGAGACACTGCAAGATCTGTGTTGACTGAGGGACTTACATGCACTTGGACAATCATATACCTGCCATAGCACTGTGAATTAGGAATTACTGGTCAAATGAAGAAATAAAATGACAAATTTAGTGGCTGAATATTATGTAAAATTGATAATGATCGCAGTTGCTTATTTATTTATTTTTAATAAGTGCAGCTGAGTGAGATGAAGATTTGCACTGTGATTATAATCAGACCTCAGCAGTCAAGATTATTAATGTTGTTTTATAGTTCATTTTAATAGCTTTGATACATTTTGTCTTTAATGTGTATATATCTGCACTAAATAATGTATATTCATGATTGTATGTGGTAAAATGTTTCCCCCTCATGTTATTTACATACATAAATGTCATGAATAAAATGTCTGTCTGTAGTTAGTAGTTTATTCTCATTTGTAATGTAATGTAAAAAAAATAAAAACACTGACGCAGCTTCAACGAACATATGGAAATTCTTCAGTTTCATTCAGTGGGTTTTAACCTGCTAAGAATCTAAAATGAACATATTTTTGGTTGAAAAGGTTGAAAA
Organism: Phoxinus phoxinus; assembly: GCF_949152265.1. Taxonomy (NCBI): domain Eukaryota; kingdom Metazoa; phylum Chordata; class Actinopteri; order Cypriniformes; family Leuciscidae; genus Phoxinus; species Phoxinus phoxinus. Next base: position 17,314,651 of record NC_136892.1, on the reverse strand, counting down.
CAGTCATATAAAAGCCCTGCTATGACCTTGTCCACACAGGTGGTCTTACAGAAATGGCCAATGGTTTGGTTCATATGTTACAAGAGAGGGAAAAGAACACTCTCTTCATTGTTAGCTTCCTTGTGTCAGCTCAAGCCCTGAATGAAACGGCAGATCTAGGCCAAACCGGTTTAACAGAAAGTATCTGTTTTGAAAACGCTCTGCATGTTGTCAGGACACAGAGTGTTTAAAAAGACGGTGGAGTGTGCTAGTGACGCTTACCATATAAAAACAACTACCAAAAATCTCCATATTCTTCTGTTTTTTTTCTAAAACCTAAGTTGAATTAGCTGTTACAAGTTATGAAGTATAAAGTCAGCACTTCCTGAATGCCTTCATGCCTTGTCAAAACACTGTGAATTAAGACAGTTCTAAACTTTTCTAGTAAGCAAGCTAATAAATAAACAGTGGAATTGTGTAATCTGTTTATTTGCTTACACATGTACATTTATTTCTGTCTGTGCTTGAAATATTGTCTTAATGACAAAAAATCAAATGTATTTTAATGGTCTCTGTTAGGTATTGATATATACACATATATAATAATGCAAATTCAACATCATAACACCCAAAAATCATGACATTGGATTTCAACAACAACCTTTTAAACTGGAATGTGTCCTGTAAAATATTCGTATTCGTATTATGAACTCAAAAATCTAAACCAAACATTGTTTGTGTGTTTTATTTGTCACACGGCACCAACGGAAGTGGGAGCTTCAAAAGTCTAGCGGTCGGAGTATCGAGGAGTGGCAAACTGAAAGGTTAGATGTAACTGGGGAATGGTAGATTTGTAACGATACACCTCAGACATTTTCTCACGAAATCCTTTAGCTTCATAGACTTTACTTGAACAAAAATCTTAAAGTGACTGCACTGTGTACAAGTTCCAGGTGAAATAATTTAGTGCCAAAACACATAGATGGATCATGTTTTGACATTTCTCTTCGTTCCAGGTGCTTCTCTAGGGAACAAAAGTACTTTTCAAACAAGTGATACTATAATTTATGAAAAAATGCTACCACCTGCTGGTGGAATAAGAATTCTGTAGAATAGCTGTGTGTGTGGATTACTGTGCAGATTTGGTCCAGCACTGGGTTGCCCTTGTGTGATCCTAAAAACGTTTCTGATACAGATAAATGGCACCTGGAATGTACCCGCTGTCCTGTTCTGAAACAGCTCTCTCCCATTCCTCCACCTCAACAACAGTCACACGGCTCCATTTCTGCTCTTCCTCAAGTGCTTTGATCATTTTCTCCAGCTCAGCCTTGTACTCCCGGTTATCAGCGTTCCCTCTAGTAGTCATGCACACATAGCCGCCTGTTACACAGCATGATGGAGTTTAGGAAGAATCTCTGAAATGTACACGTTCTATATGCAAACAAAATCTACAACAATGACAACACATTAAACCATTATACTGAATTAGACCAACTTAAAACACTTAATTAAAGTTCCTTAAAGGGATAGTTCACCAAAAATGAAAATTAGCTGTTAATTTACTCGCCCTCAAGCCATGCAAGATGTAGGTGACTTTTTTCTTCAGTAGAACAGTAAAGAAGATTTGTAGCTGAAACCGTGGTCCTCTGTGATTCATATTACAGAAGTCAATGGGTGCCGTCACTTTAAGAGTAAAAACAAAACAAAATGAATACCCGCCACTCCTGACGATACATTGGGATCTTAAGAAGAGAAACGATCAGTGTATGCAAGAAACTGAACATTATCTACAACATTTTTACATGTAAACCACAGCCTCGGCAAATGGTTCTGAGCGCAAACGGTCCTGGAGCGTGAGCTTCCTGTCGCATAATGACGTATGCACAGTAGCTCAAATGTTGGAACTCTGTACAAATAACATTTTTGAGATTGAGATTGAGATTGAGATTGCGCAAGCGAATGTAATCTTAAAGGCACGATAGATGATTTTTTCCAGAAACATTATTGTTATGCTGGTTGAACGTCTCTGATCACATCCTGATAGCAATCATTAAGTTAAGTGGTCTAAAGTATTTATATGTGTATATATATATATATATATATCGTCTGTGGAAGGTGTAGGACCATAAAATGTTTGACCAATCATTGCCCTTGTTCCAATGTCCTACCTGCCATTATTATTAAATGCTTTGAGACATGAGGTAATTTAACGCCGTCTCTCGTGACGTTTTTGTTTGCTCCCTGCTGTACAAGTTCATGAGTTTTGGAGGTGTGGTTTTTGAGACGCTCTGAAGGGAGGGTGGGATCTTATGATTTCAAAGGTATCCGAGCCGAAAATTGCCTACTCTACCTTTAATCTTTTATATACGTTTCGGCATCCAGGAAAAGCACAAGTACTGTATGTACCATTTTGATGAACAATACAACATACGTGTCTTCCCTCTCTGTTGTAAACAAACACAGCATCAGCTCACATGTGCATTTGCTCCCATGTCATTATGCGACACGAAGCTTGCGATCCAGACCGCCATAAACACGCTCAGGACCGTTTGCCGAGGCTGTGGATTACATGTAAAAATGTTGTAGATAATGTTCAGTTTCTTGCATAGACCTATTGTTTCGCTTATTAAAAATTCAATGTATCATCAGGAGCCACGGGTATTAATTTTGTTTTGACTGCATATGTTTCTTTGAATTTCAAAGTGCATTATATGAATCACAAAGAACCACGGTTTCAGCTAAAAAAATCTTCTTTACTGTTCTACAGAAGAAAAAAAGTCACCTTAATCTTGGATGGCCTGAGGGTGAGTAAAATTAACAGTAAATATTAATTTGTGGGTGAACGATCCCTTTAATAACAACAACACTAAACATGCATTTAACTACATGCATGTATTGGTGTTATTAATGTGAAATGCACAAGTTACCTGGTTTTGTAGCATCCCATAGCTCTCTGATGACTGTCAAAGGCACCTGCCCAACGCTTAGAGCTCCAACAATTATAACAATATCATATGTTTCTGAGAAAAAGGAGAGAATCAAGTCCAAAATGCAACAGTGCTGATCCATTTAAATATCAATATCATTATCAACAAAAGACTCAAGCATGTTTTATGATTCAGATGATTAGTTATAACAGCTAAAACTTGGGAAATCAAAATGTGGATTCTTTATGTGCAGATTGTCCTATAGATTAAACCAGCAGTATATTGAGCAGAATAATGTTAACAATTTAAGTTCTGGTTACATTACATTAATATATATTAATGTGTAGGCTAATGTTGTTGTTGTTGTTTTTTTGTTGTTTTTTACAAAAGTCTGAAACATTACCACACATTCTATATTACCAATGAGGAAATAGAAATTAATCAGTTATATTTAGACAGTAAAAGCCCAAAACATTAAAGTTCACAGTGTGGTATGGTTCATTACCAGCTTCAACTGAAATTTCATCGTGACCAAGCAGGCACTGCTTAAGTTGCTGATAAAGTCCAGTTTTCTTTGCCAACTCCAGCATCGTCAAAGATCCATCTACTCCAACAAAGTGATGGAACCCCATTTTCTTTAACTTTTCTCAAACAAATGGAATTAAGAAAACAAATGTCATCACTTTTTGCATTAGCAAGTTTATCACATTCTCTTGTGCCCAGCAGCATTAGAAGAAGCAATGCTTACATGTGCAGAGACCAGGCCTGTTCCACAGGCCACATCCAGGACAGTGGCCTTCTCTCGGTCACCTGTGAAAAATGAGCTCACACACTCAGCCGCTAACAAAGGGGCACGGTAATCCAGCAGCGCTACATCCTGAGAAAGCAACATTATTACAGATGAAATTGTTTTAGAAAAAGTACTAGGAAAATGACTGCTGCCTTAAGTTTACCTGCTCATAGTTCTCAGCCCAGGTATCATAGAAGCCAACCTTATCCTGGGCCCCTGTGTTTTTATGAGCCGACAGAATCACATTCCTCACATCAGAAAAGGTCCGACTGGTGTTCGCCATTCCTTTAGGGAAAATTACACAGATTCAGGACTCTTTAGGGCAATTTCTAAGGAGAGAATATTTTGACATCTTTACAAGGCAAGAGATAGGCTACTATAAAAAATTCATGTGACATTTATATAAAGGTTAAAATTACATTTGGATAAAATCTTCTAAAATGCATAATTGTAATGTAATTTTAGTAATACATATTGGCCTACCAATTTACGCAAACTGAGATTCTGACACAATATTTGATCATAATACGTACAAATGATATTTCTTAATAAACCAACTTAATGAACTAAAAAAATTTAAAACCTCAGTTCTCATTTAAATGCAGTTTATTTATTTGAGAGAGTGGGCAGAAATCAAATCACTAGTAGTACAAACTCTTTAAACTGTTATTCTATAGGTACCGGTAGAGGGCGGGAAAGAGAATCAACAACAAAGTGCTGCTAAGTGCTGCTAACTCCCTATCCAACGCATTCTACTCAAGAAAACATCAGATTTATATTCCACAACCGCCCAGCCTATGGTTCAATAAGAAAATGGGCGATTTTTAAGAGTTTTATACACTTTCCGACTCGTTTATATTGATTTCCATGTACGTTAGGGGAACGAACCAAATACGGTTTGCATTGTTGTGGTTTAGCGGAGAGACTGGAAACTCCAAGCCGTGGATTGGGCCTGTTTCAACACACAACCTATTCAAGGTAACGTTAACTGATTGTTATTTAGCTGGTTTCATTCCCAAATCTTTAAAAATGTTCGCAAATCATTTCTGCAACGTTACCGTTTAAAGTGCTATTGCGCAGCTCCACAAGGAGAAGAGTAACGTTACTTTTTATGTCATGATTTAAGAAGAAACTCAAGCTCTGTGAAGTCGTATTCTTCATGCTAGCTGGCTATAACATAGCAGACTGTGTAAAATCTGACTCAAAAAGGGCGAAGACTAATCACATTTACCGTGAAAATGAATAGAAATAGTTAATCTAACGTTACTATTGTATGTAAACAGACAACTTATTGCGTGTTAGCGACTTACCTGCGGTCTCATGCATCTGCTAGGCTATGTGAAAGTAACTTAGCACTGCACTCATGATAGTGCATGCAATACGTTAATTACCGGTAATAATAAGTGTGTATGTATGTATGTATGTATGTATGTATGTATGTATATGTTATGTTATGTTATATATGTAACGTTATGTATTTTTTTCTAACCAAAATTTGTCTTAAAGATGATTCTCGACTACGTTACGAAAAATAACCGAATGATTTAATATACTGTTGTGTTTTACTTTATGCAATTTGTGTGTAAACATGGCCATACATGGGCAACTTAGCCCCGTTCTATACAATGTATCTATGCATTGTATCTAATTTTGCATATTAATGTCTTCTTGGGGCTAACGTTACATGTAATGTAAAAAAGAAGTGTAACGTTTTTAATGGGAGTTCTAACTTGGCAACATTTTCATATTTCTTAGGAACATATTGATATAATTGATTTATCTATTTACTTGTTGTGTCTCCCCAAAATGCCTGATAAACATGCTGTAAGGCCTTGTCTATGACTGGGTCTCAGGGGGATATATTTTTTACTTGACTATTTTACAGTTTATCTTTATTTTTGCAGGTGCTTAAGAAGTCACAATGTCGATTTTGGGTCTAAAAAAGAAGCAACCAAAGACTTTTAAAGTCAAAGTCAGCACTATGGATGCTGAAATGGAGTTCAGTTGTGAGGTAAAAATATTGAACATGCATACCTATGTTTTTAATTATGTGGTCTGTATTACCATTTTGTTACCATACCGTTTTATAGGTCAAATGGAAAGGGAAAGATTTGTTTGACCTGGTGTGCCGGACCATCGGTCTGAGGGAAACGTGGTTTTTTGGCCTTCGATACACTGTGAAAGACACTTATGCCTGGCTGAAGCCTGATAAACGGGTGAGATGTGGTGGAAGAGCAGTGTGAACAAGTTCTGAGAATAATGTAGTTCTTACAGTAATATAGAAATACCCTGATGAGTTTGTTGGATTTTTAAATCCATTTAGGTTCTGGATCAAGAAGTTCCAAAGGACTCTCCGATAACATTTCATTTTCTTGCCAAATTCTTCCCTGAGAAAGTTGAGGATGAGCTTGTTCAGGAAATTACTCAGCACCTCTTCTTCTTACAAGTATGTGGGAGTTGTTCTTGTGAATTGAGCATGATTTCTCTCCTTTTCTGCTACAAAATCCTCTTTTGGTGTTTTGCAATAATTAATCTTGTTCTCTTTGAGCAAAGTTCTTCTAGAGTTAAAATGAAGTATCTTTTTGTTTCTTTACAAAGGTCAAAAAGCAAATACTAGATGAGGAGATTTTTTGCTCTCCAGAAGCCTCTGTTCTTTTGGCGTCATATGCTGTGCAAGCCAAGGTAGGTCTCCATATCAGTGTTTAATGCAAAAATGCATATAAGTATATAGTGTTTATTAAATATTTCCTGTTTGTCTTTTTGTCTGTAGTATGGGGACTACGATCCAAACTTTCACAAGCCAGGTTTCTTAGCTCAAGATGAACTCTTGCCTAAAAGAGTGAGTAAAGGCTGTACTACTTGAGTATTAACCAACGTTTGCATTCATTAAAATTACTTGTGTATTTGATTTCTGTGTTTTATTTTCCAGGTGCTGATGCAGTATCAGATGACACCTGACATGTGGGAAGAGAAGATAACCGCCTGGTATGCTGAACACAGAAGCATCACAAGGTAAGACCGTGCATATCCTGTTGCGTCCATGTAAACTCTTTTCAACATGAAAGACACGCTACATTTTTTTTGTTTTTGTAGGGACGAGGCTGAGATGGAATATCTAAAAATAGCGCAGGATCTAGAGATGTATGGAGTTAGCTACTTTTCTATTACAGTAAGTCTATTTTTTTCCCTTTATTAAAAGATCTCTCCGTTTGTACACTGCTTGGAAGAGAGCTGATCTCTCACTAACTGAATGTTCAGTGGTGCACACTACATTTGTGATTTAGAAAATTAATGCTTCTCAAAAGACTTTGAGATCACTTGGAAGGAACAATTTCTTCTTGGTATATTTTTGTAGATATTGTGTGTACCGGTAGCAGTGTTGTAATGTAACGGAGTACAAATACTTCGTTACTGTACTTAAGTAGAAATGTCACGTATCTGTACTTTACTTCGCTATTTAAATTTATGTCAACTTTTACTTCACTACATTTCCTAGATAAAATGTATACTTTTACTCCGCTACATTTCCACTAAGCATCTTCGTTACTCGTTACTACAAAATAAAATCAGAAGAAATGTGGGTTTGAGGTTTGGCGAATCACTGCTCCTAGATTGCATTGCGCACACTCTATTTCAGCGTCAAGCTTGTTTGTTGCCATGGAAGCGCGAGCCGCGGCCGCGCGCGAATCCCAAGGCGACGCTTCACGAGATAAGATGCAAGTGGCTAAACTAAACCGCTGATTTACAATAGAAGTTTTAAATGACCGACATAAATAATCAGTTTGCAAAGCTCATCTTCGGGAAGGGGAGATGTACAGGTAAAGATAAAGAGACTGAGAGAAGAAGAACGAGAGATGGAGATGAGAGAGGGGAGCAGGTAGAGCAATAGCCTTTTGCATACTGTGCCCAGAATGAGAATAACTTTATTACAATGGATTCCTATTTAACACAGATATACATATGTTTTTTGCCAATGACAGTGGAAAAATAATATGCCCCCGAACCCCCTAGCAAGATCACTTTTGGGACCTCTGTATTTATAAAACCCCGTATACGGCTATTGCACTGAATATAAAATTATATTTTTGAAAAATAAAATGAATTATAAGGCTGTACAGAACAGTGCACTATTGCAGACTGATTTTTTCTTAGTAGAGCAGCAGCTAACTTAAGGTACATGCAGTGGGAGATAAACGATAACACAAGTACAGTAGGCTACAGGCTACAAAACACAAACAACAGCAGGTTGTACCAGTTAATAGTATGCCTAGTATAAGAAATCCACAATAAAGTTCACAAACAAAGTTAACCGCTTGCTTTAATAAAAAAAAAAAAAACTTTTTACTTTTACTTAAAGTCCCTGTAAAGTCAAAATTAAGTATGTGTTCTGAGTTTGTCATATCACAGAAAAATGTGTTATTAGCCACCCAGCCAAATTTGAATGATAAAAAAAGCCGGCAAGTACATAAAATAAGCTATTAAAATCTTGAAAAAATGAGCAGTGGTCTCTGCTCTCAAACGCTGGGGGCGTGTCCGCCGGCTGCGCTGAAACCTGTCTGACTGACATCCAACTTCTCGAGTGACTTTATGCATGAAAGACTCGGTCTCTTTTGTGGTCGGAAGGGACTGCTTTGTGAACAGATAGTTTAAATTACTTGGCTAAGAAATCATATTGATCATATAAATAAACAAAACAATCACGTTAGAGTGTTGCAGTATTTATTAGCCTACTTACTGTGGACTACCTACTATAATTATAACATAAGCACACAAGGCAGCCTACCCTCATTGGTGGGCACGCACTGCCGAGGATGGCACCAGGTGTCGGCGCGACGCGAGGATGACGGCCGAGACGGGAGATAGTCGGTTCGGCCACATTCACCAGTAACAGCGGATTATCAGAGCATCCCAGTTGTCTCCGACGAAAGTTTATAAAACTATCCCGTGTAAAATGATCACTACAGAGGCGGGTTTTGGTGGTGATCCTCGGCTCTCCATCAAGGTGGCTCTTCACAAAATTAATCCACCTCTTCTTGATGTGATCGTTTTTAGGAAATGTTGGACACCGATCTGTTTCGTACATGATCGCATCAAGGTAGTACGCATTTCCGTGACGAAGGCATAGCTAACTAGCAAACTGTAGGCTGTAGTAATAATAGTACTAACAGTAACTTAACTCGCGATTGAGCGCCAAACTGATGCGTATGTGCTCTGTTTTGTTAGAGAGCGGCCAGGCTCAGGGGCTCCAGTGCGTCATCAAGTAGGGGCGTGTCCAGGAGCTCAGGGGCTCCAGTGCGTCATCGAGCCCCCGTTTTAGCCCCGCCCAAAAAATCCGGAAAATAGCAATGGTGAAAAACTGTTTAACGGTCTAACTCCACAATTCAGTACTTCGCAGTTCACAGTCTTTGTAATATGTTTTAGCAATACATTTCTAACATTTATAATGTGTTTAGAATTTTTTTTTAGAATTGCCTTTACAGGGACTTTAAAATACTTAAGTACATTAAATATCAGAAAATTACTTTTCATACTTAAGTACAAAATAAATCAGATACTTTAAGACTTTTACTTAAGTAATATTCTAAAAGGTAACTTTTACTTCTACCAAAGTCTTTTTCTAGTACCATACTTGTACTTTTACTCAAGTATTGCTTTCTAGTACTTTATACAACACTGACCGGTAGTTAGTTACCACTAAAGTTAAGATGATGTACAGTTAAAGGAATAGTTCACTTAAAAATGAAAATTATCCCATATTTACTCACGCTCAAGCCATTCCTATGTGTATATGACTTTCTTCTTTCAGCCGAACACAATCCGAGTTATATTAAATGCTATCTTCTCTCGTACATTGTTAGTGTGCAAAGGTGCCTTTCAGAATGCGATCACAAATTTGGGAGGTGCTTAAGGTTAAGCGCAATAAGCTGTGAAAAAAAACTCAATGCGGTGCTCGCACTGACGGACACACTGCTGAAGCGCGCACAGAGAAAGCAGCGTCTCTCAGCATGCGATCGCGAATTTGAATCTCTTTACAAATATGGATACACGGAGAGTCGGAGACACACAAATATGTCAAAATGCCCACCGTGTGGAGTATTCATGTAAACAGATGATTATATCTCATGTGAAAGTAAAGAGTTAGGTGTGGATGTGTATCAGTACTTTGGATCTGCGCATTCAGTCTTAAATTTACAGTAGCCTAATAAACCTGCTGATCTCTGTGCCATTAATGTTAATCAAACAAAAGGGGAAATAACTTACTGCTCCTGAAAACATTTTTTTTTTAATTCATAGTGAAGACTGTGCAGTATTTTATTTTTTTAATTATGTTTATTCAATTTCTGTACTATTTCTAACTACATGTTAAATAAACCTATTGTACCTGAAAAACCTAAATAGTTTAATTAAAATTTTCGTTTGAATTGACAAAGCTGGGAAGAGCCAGGATAGTATTTAATATAACTCCGAAAGAAGAAAAGCATATACACCTAGGATGGCTTGACGGAGGGTAAATCATGGGATCATTTTCAGTTTTGGGTGAACTATTCCTTTAAATCTCTGCTACTTTGGTGTTACACAGCAAAATAAGAGGGACACAGAGCTGCTTCTTGGAGTTGATGCTCAGGGTCTTCACATCTACTGTCCCAACAGCAAGCTCAGCCCCAACAAATCCTTCCCATGGAGTGGAATCCGAAACATCTCGTACAGCGAGAAGGAGGTTGGGAGAGCCAAAAACATAAATTAAAATCCAAAATTGGGACAAAATTATTGTTCAAACATATCTTATGTCTCTTCTCAGTTTACTATCAAACCATTGGACAAGAAAAAGGAAGTTTTTAAATTCTACTCGTCTCAGCTTAGAGTTAACAAACTGGTGAGTTGCTTTTATGAGTGTTTCTGTAATAGCCTATCAAAAAAGTTGCTCATGTCATTTGCATATATTAGATATTACAGTTGTGTATTGGGAACCACGACCTGTTCATGAGGAGGAGGAAGGTGGATTCCATAGAGGTGCAACAGATGAAGGCTCAGGCCAAAGAGGAGAAGGCCAGGAAAAAGGTCTGTCATTTTACTTCCGTTCATCAGTTTAATTTTTATTATCATTAAACTTCTTCATTGACGATAGAATTGTGTGGTATTGCATTTCTTATGAATCTTTATTCATTTAATTTAATTTCGAAGATTCATTAAATATAATGAACATTACAGCTATAAACATTAAAACAACAAAGGCTTAATAAACTAACTTATGCAATGCATGTTTAGCTTCAGTATGGGCAGGAAAAGTACATTACCGTTCAAAAGTTTGGGGTCAGGAAGATTTTTGTTTTTTAAAGCAAATACTTTTGTTCAGTAAGGGTGCATCTAATTAATCAAAACTTTGTTCATCAAAGAATCCTGACATTTTTTTATATTTTCCGCAAAAATATTAAGCAGCACAACCCTTTTAAACTAATAATAATAAGAGATGTTTCTTGAGCTCCAAACCAGCATATTATAATTATTTCTGAAGGATCATGTGACACTGAAGACTGGAGTAATGATGCTGAAAATTAAGCTTTCACCAGAATAAATGACATTAAAATTTTAATAAATAAAAAAATCTTGCAGACACCAAACTTTTGAATGATAGCGTACATGAATTAAACAGTAAAAAAATGCATTTGTGTCTTTTTTAATCTATATTAAAATGTTTGCCTCGTCCCGTATTATCTTGTGCCAGATCTCTGCCATTGGCTTATTATGTGTGTGTATATTTAGGTTGAGCGTCAGATTCTTGCGCGGGAGAAGCAGATGAGGGAGGAAGCGGAGCGGGCGAAAGAAGAGATGGAGCGTCGTCTGTTCCAGCTACAGGACGAGGCTCGAATGGCCAATGAAGCTCTAGTGAGGGTTTTGCTAAGCTTGAAATTGATTGATGTCAAATAGTTTACTCTCTTTTCCCTGCCAGCTTGTAATATATTTCCTCAGAGCCCCAGCAGTATAAAAGTATGTGGTCCAGATGTAAATTTGAGATGAACTGCAGAGCTATTAAGGTGTAAACATTGTCCTGGACTCCAATTAGAATTCTATTCATGCTCTGAGCTTGATCCCATAAGCCTCTCTTATTGGTGTCCCTCAATGCAGCTGCGCTCCGAGGAGACGGCCGACCTTCTGGCGGAGAAAGCCCAGATCGCAGAGGAGGAGGCCAAACTACTGGCCCACAAAGCAGCTGAGGCAGAACATGACAGGCAGAGGCTGGAGGTCACAGCCCTTAAAACCAAAGAAGAGAAGAGGCTGATGGAGCAGAAGATGAGAGAAGCAGAACAACTGGCGGTTAAGCTTGTTGAGCAATCAGAGAGGAGGTGGGCCATTACAGTTGTCAGTCGTTGATACCAGTACCAGTGAAATTTCATCATTCTGGATACTTATTTCACAGCAACAATTTAATTCACACTTTAATTCAAGTTGAATATTAATATAAAAATTAACGGTAGCACTTTATTTTAAAGTCCTTTTCCCGATGTACATACTATGTATTTATTATAGTAATTACAATAACTAGGTAATAACTAGGTACTAACCCTGAACCTGCGCATAAACCTAACCATAACCCATGTAATTATCTGATATTACTCAGTACTTTCTTAGGTAAGTACACATAAGTGCAAACAATGGTTTCAGTTATTCTCTCTTAATTAACAGTTTCAAATGTTTTATTAATTATTCAAGTAATGAAGACCATTTATATTTAAGTTGCTCTCGATTTTTCTTCATTAAAAAAGTTAAGAAATAATAAAAATGCTCAGTTATTATACTCAAATATTTGACCTCTCTGTGCCATGAATGACCAATCAGAATCCAGTTTCACAGAGAGCCTTTTAACTAAATAAGTTTAATTTCTTGTCTTGTTTTTGTGGCGTTCAGACTGAAGGAGGCAGACCACCTGAAACAGGATCTGAATGAAGCTAAAGACTCAGAACGGAGGGCAAAGCAGAAACTCGTGGAAATCACCAAAACAACATATCCTGTAATGATGCTACGACGTGTATCAAAAGTATTCTGCTGTTTATTTTCCACATAATGCTTTTAAAACATGTCATTTGTGTCATGTGCTCAGTTAATAGCAGCATACTCTAGCCCTCCTCCACCCACTGGGCCAGAGAATCCAGATTTGGCTCTAGATATGGGCGGCTCCATCCGCATGGACTTCAAAGACTCGGATATGAAGAGACTTTCGATGGAGATCGAGAGAGAAAGGTACACACTTTTATCATGTTATGTTGGAAAAACGATTGAAAAACGAAGGTGGATTCAAGCTGCTGTCTCCTTGTGTGTCAGGCTAGAGTACATGGAGAAGAGCAAACATCTTCAAGACCAGCTGAAGGAGCTCAAATCAGAGATTGAATCCCTTAAGCTGGAAGAGCAGCAACAGGCTGGAATCTACAACCTCAGGAGTTACGCAGAACCTCCTTATCTTCCCCACAGCAATGTAAGAAACACTCACGCATACTGGTATTCATTGGAAATAATTAGTTGGAAAATAGGCAGTGTTATGTAATATATTAAAGGGGTGGTTTACTGCTTTTTTTCTTTGCATGATTGTATTTATGGGGTGCAATATAACATGTCTTCGTTTTTTTTTTTTTTTTTTAAGCCTTATTTTTCATAAATTTCACCTTTATTGTAAGCTGATTTCTCCTCTGTCATTTGAACGACCGGTTGACTTCCTGATTCTATGAAACCACTCCCTCAGAAACAGGCAATGGGCTCAGATTGGTTAGTTGGGCCGGTGCGTTGTAATTGGCTAAAGTGCGCAGTGCACGTTGTCCGGAAACTTCACGCCCATCACCTTTACGGGCGAAAGTTGCATGTGCTCCGGTCAAATGTAAATAATGGTTTCTATACTGCCGTACAGTTTGAGCCAGAATCAGACCCAGAAAGCGGCAATAAAGAGAGTCAAGCAGAACCTCCCCAAACACGGCTCTTACTAAACGTTTCTGAATGGTACATTTTTTTTATTATTATTATTCTATTCTACAATTATTATATCATAATTTCGATACGCTGTTACTTGAAAATGCCACTGCTGAAACTTGTTAGCTTTTGAGATACGGGTTTCTCCTGATTAAACATTTAATATAACTGAATAAATGACGGAGTAATACCGCAGCTGAAGTTTGCTGTTGCGATTACATTTATTTTATTTTTTTTACTTTATACACGTTTGTCTTGCACACAAAATAGCATCAAACTAACTGGCTACATAAACAAACAGCTTTGGCATTGGTTTACGTACTTCATCAAATCGAAAAATTACTTCATAAAGTATACATGGAAAATACATTTACAAAATTAGTACATAATTACAAATTGCAGGTTCAAAATGTTTGTACGCGTTTGTCATAGACACACGAAATAGCATAATTAAGTGGCTATAACGCGAGCGCTGGCATTTGTTTACATCCCTGATAAAACTAAAACTACGTCTGAAATTATACATGCAAAGTTAAAATTATTAAGTCTTACTTACAGGTTGTGGCCCAACAACGGCTGCCTCTGGGTTTAAAGTTGGAACTGCTTCATGTTTTAGAAACAGTTTCTTGTTTAATCCGGCATTGAATTCGTGGAGATTCTGGAAGCTGTCTTCCGTAAAATGCGCAGCACAGAGAGCTACGATTGTAATTTTCAGGAACATAATAAAACAGAAATTGTAGCCATTGTTGACGAACTACAGCGTCCATAGGAAGCCCGAACACCGAAGACATGACAGCTGGGTGAAAATAACACACTTTCGACGGCATGGCTACAGCTCTCCACTATAATTCTTCCTCTTCCACAACGCCGCAGAAATATGGCCACGCCCCATTTTTTGCATATTCCGGAGGGAGGGTTGATGTAAATGTATGGGTTAGCTACGTATAAAACCCGGGAAGTATCTCGTTGTAGTCCCATTCGAGTCGTTTTTGTAGGCATTAAACTTCCTGATTTTTAAAAGACAATATATCTGCTCACGTTGAACTTTCAGCGCAGCAACTTTGCAGATACTGTTCATGCACCAACAGCAACATTACACACTATTTAAAATGAAAAAAGTGAAATCGCAATCAACCACCCCTTTAAACATAAACTAGCTAAACAGTTCAAAAAAATTTCAACAAACGCATATTAAATTGAACAAAAGTGACAGTAAAGACTTAAACAATGTTACAAAATGTTACATATCTATTTCCAATAAATGCTGTACTTTTGAACTTTGTTCTATTCCTCAAACAATCCTGAAAAGTAAATATTAAGCATCACAGCTGTTTTCAACATTGATGATAATAAGAAATGTTACGTGAGCACCAAATCAGCATGTGATGCGATCTGGGAAAACCCATCACATGGTGAAATTTTACCTATTACATTTTTGATGCCATATTAAAGCTGGCTTCAAGTCCTTTCCAGCTCTGTTTTTATTTCTTTCATCGTTTGTCGGTAACAAAATGTATGGTTATCTGAAGTCGGCTGATCGCTTTGATTTTCAGGAATGCAATTTTGAGAAAAACAGGTTTAATGAACTGTCATGTCCTGCTAGCGCAGGGGTAGGGAACGTCAGTCCTGGAGAGCCACAGCCCTGCAGAGTTTAGCTCCAACCCTGAAAAACACTCACCTGATTGTAGCCTTAATGATCCAAAATACATTGATTAGCTGGTTCAGGTGTGTTTGATTAGGGTTGGAACTAAACTCTGCAGGGCTGTGGCTCTCCAGGACCGACGTTCCCTACCCCTGTGCTAGCGGGACGATTGGCGCTCTTTTTTTTTTTTTATTGCTTTTTTTTTTCACAGCACATATTTTAGTAATCATCATAAAGTAGGTACCATTCGAAAACTTACAAACCTCAAATTCATCATGTGAAAACCGTAAATTCCTCCCTCAGATATCAGACCGATATATTTATATATTTATTCGATATATTTTAAATAAGTGGCAAGAAGAGTGGAATATGTGCAAGAATAATAGGTTGTATGAAACTCATCCGGAAATTACTTACAGACTTTTTATCAATTTTAAAACTAGACTTGATCAAGTGGTCTACACCAGATGTCGTATGGGTCACACAAGTTTGACCCATGCTTTTTTGCTTAAAGGTGAAGAGCCAACTTGATGCATGTTTTGTAAAATTCCTTTATCTGTCAAACATATTTTATTAGATTGTCCTGGAGTTAATACAAGCAGAAGGCTCTTTTATGAAGTTAATTCACTTAAGGACATATTTAATGAGATTATGCCTGAAAAGGTTTTGGATTTTTTTTATCATATGTTAATTTAAAAAAAATCTTGTATAATGACTTGCTGTTTTTGTTTGTTTTGTTTTTATTGTATTATATGATATTTGTATTTTTGTAATTGAATTTTTGCCATGAAAATAGCTTTGAATGCTGACATGGCATTAAATAAAAAAATGTGAATCTGAATCTGTGAAAACCGTTTTGAAAGTGGACGATTGAGAGATCTTTCAAAGATCGCAAGATCTTTTAAGCGAGCAGCTACTTCAGACTCCGTTGGTCTCTTGTATCTCACGATAACGTTGGATACATTTTTTTACAAACTTGCGTGCCGTTGTAGTTTACACCGGACTGGCGGGAAATGCGCATTGATATACCTTTATTCTAGAGTTATGTTATGTAGTTTATTTTGATAGGTGAACTGTCTTTGTAGTGTTAAGAGAAGGAGAGCAATTGCCGATTTTTTTTCTTTTTTTTTTTCTTTTTTTTTTTCACCTCCGCCTTGAGTGTTCTTAAAGAGAAAGACAATCTTTTCAGCTTGCCACTATATAAATCGCTATTTTTTTATATTTAGCCAAGATATATTCAGAGATGATAGACAAGATGTTATAGAATAATAATTGAATGAAAACCCAATTTTTACTAAATTCAACCTATATTTAGACTGAAAACATACCAGCGCCACATCCGACGGGTTTTCCCAGATCGCATCACATATTATAATGATTTCTGAAGGATCATGTGATTGGAGTCTTGAGATCATGACTGCTCTCCCCAATTATTTTCATGAAATAGTTTGCATTCCCCAAAACAATGCAACAATGTTCTTATTCTGACGTCTGTTGCAGAGAAATTCAGCCTACATGGCTCAGATGGCCTTCTACGAGGAAGTGTGAAAGAACAATCCAGCCTCTGTTTCAGGAGCAGGAAGGATCTGGAGGAACCGTTTGCAGCTCTCACTGAAGCATGCATGTACACCAAACCTCATATAGTGTGCTTCTAAAATTAATATATTTCTTTCTTGTTTTTGAGTCAGCCAGTTTGGCTTTGTGTACACCTCGAGTTGTGTTTTACTAATACCACACACTGTTTGGCTCTTTCAAGCACATGAAACTGTGTTTGTTTGTTCACATGCCAAAAATATGTGCCAGAAATGCAAGGTATTAAGGGATATTTCAGATACAGATAGTGCCTTGAGAATGATTAAATAATGAAATTATGAACATAAGCATGTAATAAGGTTGTAATGCCTCCAGAAATACAAGGGCTTAAAAAGCATTACTATTACATTATCTTTCTATTCTTTTCCTATGGGATGCCTCATCAGTTTAACACTAGGTGCCTTTTACACATGCCACAGATAGTGGCTTTAACTACAATATCAGTTAATTTCAATAGATTTGTAAGTAATTGCATGTTTGAACCTTGGATTGTGCTCTTTTTGTGTGTGTGTGTGTGTGTTTGAATATTTGGATGATTTATATTTTCCAGTACACTCCAGTGCCTTTTGAAAAGGCTTGCACTACTCATTGGGCTGGATGATTCTCTACCCATGCACTCTTTCTCACGTTATGGGTTATACGGTCATATAACTTGCTTGGTGAGCGTGTCAGCTGTAACTACTCATATCATATTCAGGAACAGAGGTAGATTAATGGCCTCTTTGTTTAGAAATGTGCTGTGCTCATCCATTTTGGCAGGAGACTCGCACTCTGAGTGTTTTTTTGAATCTGTGACAGTTTTTGATATAGTGATACACGGTCAGATTTATTGGTTTATCTACCGTTTTCTGTTCCTAAATCAACTGAAACTTGGATTTAGTGTTATGGTTGTGAGCCATGTTGAGATTTCAGCACATTTACATCTGAGTAACATTTCAGATCTGTTTTTTTCCCCCTTCAAATGTTATGAGGATTTGTTTTGAGAATGCCAAAATGTCCTTTGTTTCAAAATTCCGTGTATGCAATTACACAGGACACATTTTGCACTCATTTTTTGAATGTTTTGAATGCTCTTGAGTATAAAGACAGTGAATTTGTTGCAGAAATGTTGGTTTGAGACAAATTAATCTGTGCGCTCGTATATAAAGGGATGAGTTATGATAGTGGAGTTTTTAGGTTGTAATGCCTCATTATGTTACAGCTGATTGTATATTTATCAGCATGATATTTTTGCATCAATAAGAGACCAGCAAAATACATGCATTAAAATGGATTATGGAGCAATATCTTTTGTAAATACACTACATTGTGTTGCTAAGTCGTAGTTAAATAGTGGAAGACATTCCTGTTAACGTCAGCATGACCGTGCTCTAGCTTGAGATGTCTTAAGAGAGAGTGACTTCACAAGGCAATTGTTCATGTTTTAATGAATGCCACTAAGTGCCCGGTTTATCTTTTTGATTTTGATGTTTCTGTTTGTCTTTATCCAGCTGCACCACATAAAGAATTTGTTTTTGGCATGAATTTCACAATGTCACAATCAACATGGATGGCTTTGACTTCCTTTCAGAGCTCAAGCTGCTTTTAATGATGTGTGCCATGGATTCAGACAGATTGTCCATATGAATTGGATGTACAGCAAGCTCATGTGCAGTGAATTGTAAACTGATGTACAAATAAACTGCAAATATGCATTTAAGAGTTTTAAGGGGTGCTGGAACCTTATTGTGTTTGTACTGATTTTCTTCTTTTTTCTGACCGCCAAACTCGGCAGGATGGTCCAAATTGTGCGCCGCCACACAGTCGCAAAGAAAGACACATCTGTGTGGTGCTATAATTAGGCAATTTGCTCTTTGGTTTGGAACCCTGGTATCCTACAGGCCGTTTTAAATTGACTGTAAACCTATATTTTCAATCTCCTAGGCCGTTGGTCTGGTCTTCACCAAGTTTTGCACACAGCAGCTAGGGGCAGTGGTGGCAAAAAGTTATCAAAAGAGTTTGGATAGGTTGAAGCGTTATTATGATATAAGCTAATTAATTTGTCTGGTGATGTACGTAGTGTCCAAACTTAATGAAATTTGATACACAGATGCCAAGTCGCATCAAAGTTGCATCTGCGCTAAAACTGAAAATCCTTATGCCATAACCGTTTCTTCTGTGATGTTGAAAATGGGTATGCATCTTCTTTTATAAACACCCTAACATATCCTCTAATATGACTTGGGTACATAAAACATGACCCCAAGCAGCCAATCAAATTTCAGGGTCTAATGACGTCAAATCAAAATGAAAGATAATATATTCACACATCATGTGAAAATGAGTATGTGTACCACTTTTTGTAAAAAATCGTCAACAAGGTGGCGAAATAATAATCAAATTGATGTTTTCGTTAAGAACTCCACAACCGTGTGATCGAATTTTTTTTTTTGGTCTTTTTCTGAATCCTTGTTTTGTAGTGTATATCTCATATTATGTTTATCTATAAAATACGCCACATATATTATGATCACGTCTTACGACAGTAAACATTTTTACATGTTTTTTTTTTTTTTGTGTGTGTTGAATTTAACCGTAAGATTTCTTTTGAAAGTTAGGGTACGTTTACATGACAGCAGTGTTCTAAAAACTGAAAAGTTTTTCCTTTGTGTTTTTTGCATACAGCCAACATCACTGTCAAAATAATACCGTTAACACGGATCCACGAAAACGATTAAAAACACTGTATTATGCTTAGCCTACCAGGCCAGTAGTTGGCGATGTCACTAGCCTATGTAAAGAAAAGCACGTGATGTCACCGTTTTCACAATTTCACATTTTTGTAATTTACACGAGATGAAAACGGTTTTATTTTTCAAAATCTTGCACTTTGAATCCCGTTTAAAATGTTTGCATTTTCAGGCTCCCAAAACGCCATTGTCGTGCATATGAATGGCCAAAACGCATAAAAAGTTTTCCGTTTTTTGTTGAAAATGATGTTGTGTAAATGGCCCCTTAGTTGTCCCTTTTGTGATGCTTTAACCTGTTTCATCAAACCCTAAATATCAGTGAAGATTCAAGATGGACTTCGCTGTAAAAGAAACATCATAAGATGCTTTTCAATTTAATCGCTAATCATCCACATGGTGCTTGGACCCTGATGAATGCTGGTTATATTTGTGCTTTGTGTTTGAAAAACAACAAGAGACCAAAACATAAAAATCCTATTTGTATCGGAGACCATTTATCTCAAACGTGCTATCCAATGCTTCAGGATAACTACAAAGTGAAAAGAGTCTCAAGTATTTGATAATATGAAAAGTTCCAGTCACTGCCAAAAGAGGGCGTAGTAAACTACATTATGCAGCAAAATATCTCGTTTAATCCTGCGTACAGATAATATCGCACTTTATTGAGCTTGTAAAACGGAAATTATGGTCTTGTAATACACTTTTAACATCAAATAACATTTAAGAAGAATATTGGCCTGTTTCTTTGTGAAATGTTCTCTTTGTAGACCTATATGTGCTGTGCATCTCAAGTCTTTGCCTCAGTGACCTCGTGGATTTGACGCATGCTTCTTACGCCATATACTGACGGTTGAAGCCCCATCTAGGGTGGGTTTCAAGGTGGACTGGTGGAAGCACATTGGGCCCATAATCCTTTGATAATGTCTTCTGGGAATACGAAAACGTGTAGCTAAACATCAGCAAGACAAAGGTTAGTAGCCTAGTTGACAAACAGTAGAGTGGATGTGAAGCTCAAACAGCGTTTAATTATTCACTCTTACACAAGTTCTAAAGACCAAACATCCTAGTCGAAAATGGCTTACACAAGTTATGATCGTTTATATACTGTCTATGATTATGATAAGGTCACAATCAAGTAAATTTCACAAACGTCCTCCTACTTTTACAACGAGTTGTATACAATACCGTAACCAATAGCTACATTTCAACCTATGGAGTACATAATAGTTTTTATTACATTTTATTGTTTAGCATATTTTTATTTCCTCAGGGACTCTAGTGTTTTGTGATAAAAGGACATTGCCTCCTCAGATACAGAAGTTATGGGTAGTTAGCCTATAAGATATTTGTATTGATGCATCTGAGGCCTGTCATATTTTTTTTCTGGTGGCTACAACAATCAAATCCGCCCACAAATATTTAATGTACAGTGAAATATGGATGTGTCCAAGGCTGTATATTTTATCATGCATTATCATACATTACACATTCAAGGCCATCTGGCAAGTAGTTGCAAGAAGTCGGAAATCTTGTGGAAAATCCAACTTGGTGTTGAGGATTGGAACTAATTATATTACTTCCTGAAATTCCATTATATGCAAGTTATTGATGCAAATTGCTTGAAGGACAGTTTTTGAACAGACACTCCAGAACAGATTAGGCCTACCATGTGTATACAGTGATCCAAATAGTATTATAAAACACACCAAATCAGTCCAATACATTTATGTAGTGAAATACATAAAATGGTTGTAAACGTGCTGATTTTTAAACAAGCATTATTTAACCACCGGTTATCTTTAGAGTTTGGTTTAATGGATAAAATCAGTGTTATGATATGTCAATGTCATCATCCATGGCAGAGACAGACAAGATTTTGAATATTTATAAAATAGTAATAGTTTTTAGTTTATCAATTTTATATAAAATCATTCATTTTATAATATATTTTATAAATATATTAATTATTACGAAATATATATATATATAATATATATTTATATATATTATATATATTTATATATATATATTTCGTAATAATTAATATATTATATATACACATTTTGTTTAGAAAATAATATAAAGAGATATACCTATTAGGCTATATGCATTAGTCTATAATATATTTTATAAATATTTGAGTTATTATTAAAAATATAATATATTATACATTTTATATAATATATTTAAATAAATTACTTTAAATATACATTTATATATTCATTACATTTGCATTAGCAATGTATATGTATTATGTTTTATATTTTATATATGAATTATGATTATGTATAGGCTATATATTAGAATATGTGTAAATATATTCATTTAAATATATAATTTATATTTTATTTCTAAGTTAATATATAAAGAAATATAGACCCAGCATATGCAACAATAGCAACGGATGTTTTCTTGAGTATAAATGTTTTGAACAGTGTAAATAATTTCAATAAGGTGGTAGCTTTTATTTATTATGTATTTTAACATAATTCTGGTCACTTTGTAATGTATTGATTAGGCTATTTCCTAAATCACTGGTAACATTTTCCAAAGAAAAACTGATTGACATAGAATCACTATGTTGTTCACTGGACAAGGACTGAGTGCTTCAGACACAAGCCAAGCATCAAACTGTGAAGGTCACATTTAGTGTGTGTTTGCGATGGGGGTTGGGTCTCTTCTTCTGATCTTTTATTCCAGTATACTTCAGTGTTTAAGCGATGAGTCACCAGAGTGTTGTATACCTCGTACTGCAGGCACAGTGACATTGTTTCCCATCCTTCATGGCGTGCCAGCTTAAAAAATATATGCTGATTTTTACGGTCCCATCTCCACCGCTGATGTGTTTCACATCCAGTGTTGCCTCTGGCAGCGTTCTGCTCAAAAAGTTAGAAAAGCTGTTTTAAATAGAACTTGCCATTCCAGGTATTTTTTTCATGTTTGTTTGTCTGCAGTGGTAGACATTATTGCCTTCAAGAAGCACTCTGGGAATGTGGCGGCACATTGCTTTCGCTCGAGGCAGAACTGGAAATATTGTATATTCACGCATCTACTGTGTCATAGCATCTTTCAGAATGAACACATTCATGTTTTTGAAAACACTTTCATTTGATTCATTAGCCTAACCATTTGTTGGAAAGCTGTTTTTTTAAAAAAAAATATGTGTACTTTCTTCACATCAAGCTTGTACTCGACAGAGCCAAATGACTGGATGGCTTTACCCACAGCTCATTTAAACTAACTGTTATTTGCTCATCAGTGATTCCCTTCTTTTTGGTGCCTTGAACAAGATCTAATGGGCCCTGTGTGTAAAGCGAGACCTTGCATCTTCAGGCACGTCCCACATGACAACATTTCCTCTGTTTTTGTAACTAATTAAGACTATCAGTCAACTCAACCCAAAAATCATTAAATTAATGAGGCCATAAAATGCACACGTTCAAACCAGAGAGATTTCCCCCCCCATCCCAAACGTATTACTCCAAAAAAGAAGTTAAACAATTGAGTGAATATTTGAATTTTATAACTTTGTTTCCCATTATATCTCGCTATTCTTTGCCGGCAGTTGTTAATATGATAGCTCTGTACTCACATTTCCCTTAATGGAGTATTTGGAAGCAAGATTGCTGATTTAGCCCACTTACGCATGTAAAGTCTTCATCTGTGCACTGTCACTATTTTTCCTCTAGAGAGAAACATGATCATTATTTGCTAATAGTTTCATCTACTCTGTGAGACATCTCTGTGTTCAAAAAGGAAGGTAGACGATCACTTCAAGGTATGAAAATGTGTATTCTAATGAAAAAGAAATGCAGTGTGAAAGACATTAGTTTAATGGATGCTCAAAACTGCCTGTTTTTACTGCCCATCATCCAGATTATGTGTCTGGAGTTTTCCTGCAAGGCAACCCAGCTGAAGTCATATTCTCACTGTTGTCTTCTTATTTTCTTCTAAAAGTCTCCAGGAAAGGAGGTAATCATCATCCTTGCAAATTATGTAATCCAGTAATAAGGATTTTCTTTTTTTTTTAAATCATGTAAGCAATTGTAAAAACATTTTTTTACAACTTTCAACTCCAGCAGTTGAATCCAACGCGCTCTCGTGGCATTTCGTAACTATTTTATGTTTTGACAAATTTATCAATTCCTATACATTTATTTGTATGTTTTCATACAATCTGCTGATGATTGGGTATAGTGGTGGGGTTAGGGGGGTGTACATTCTTGGTTCATTTTTTGACACACTACCTTGTTTTTAAAATTAATAAAAATTGTTAAATTTTTAAAGTTAGGCAATGCTGACGGTACACTCTAAAAAAAGTCTGTAAAAAATAGGGTCCTCTAAGGGATTTTCTCTAATAAAGTTATAATTGTGAGATGTCAAGTCCCAATTGCAAGTTTTAAAGTCAGAAAAGTTTTTATCATGCAATTATGACTTTACATATCGCAATTATGACTTTATTACTTGCAATTGTGACTTTACATATCGCAATTATGACTTTATTACATGGAATTGTGACTTTACATCTCGCAATAATTACTTTTTTTTAAAAGTCAAAATTGGGAGAAAAGTCAAAATTGTGAGTCGCAATTACCTTTTTAAAAGGTAACAATTTTGTCTTACAATGTTATTATTATGACATTAAAATTCAAAACGGTTAAAAACATGTTGAAAATATTAGACAAAATGTCATAAATATTATTTTTTTTAATGCCATAATTATGAATTTATATAAAAAGAATCACGTGGCTCACATGAAGGTGAGTAAATATTCATTACTTGCGTCAGGGTGAAAGAATCTCTATTATATGGACAGATGTGATAGCGGGCATCAGGGAAATAGCGTAAGCAGCACACACTAAGCATCATGCAACTGTGAACATCACCCCTTTCAGAGCATGAGGAAATTTCCCAATGTCATCTCAATGTTGTGAGAATAGAGCCAGTGTGGATGTGCTTTTGCCGAGCTGAAAGGACAGTATTACCCTACTGTTGTGAGCTGATAAGTCCTGCTGTACTTCCAGAGGCCTCTGGCTGCTTGCTGGAAGCTCAACATGCTGCAGTGAGTTTGTCTCCAGCCAATCAAATTAAACAATGCTATGCCTCTACTGCCATGCGTATTACACAGTGTGACTTGCTTAAGTTTTTTTTTTAACAACACCCATATTTGGTGACATGTATTTTGGCCATATGTCACTGGGGCAAGCACAGGAAATGATCTCTCAATACTGAGGAAGCATTTGGTTTGGATAATAAATCTTGACAAATGCTGAGATGTTCCCGTAAGCCGCTATAAACAAGAGGCACTTTGGCAGCAACTTATCTGTCATTGTAATGCAAATCAAGATCTCTCTCTCAAAAGAGCTGACTTGGAAAATCACTGAATAAGCCTCAAAGTAACAGAATTCATCCAAAAATCAACCTCAAAGCTGAATCTTGATTCAGCCATACATATCAATGTTAAGACTGATATTTCTTTGCATTTTTGGTAGACATGTAATTTTTGCAATCATGGCTTAAGTTATTTGCATTTTAACTGCTCTGAAATAATGCTTCAGTAGAGTTATAATTGTTGGCTATAATAAATAAGACAGTTCCAATTATATCGTGCAATTACAACCCAAATGCATTATTATAAATAATATAAGTAGCATTTCAGGCTGATTTAGACTGGCTGGCACTTGACCCAACAAGCTCACTCTGGGTTCTAACAATTTAGGCATGAATAATGTATGCCTTTTATTTTAGCCTAATAGGTACATATAAATGATTCATGGATCTTTAATATATTAGAGTTAATCATTTCATACATTTGCAGTTTTAAAACAGTCTTTGGAGATATGAGTAGAATTTGAATGGCTTTTAATTGAATGCAATTGTCAAAAAATGAGTTATGACATGTATTTGTCATCACTGTTTAGCCTAACATATCCTAATATTCCTCTCCAAAAGAACAAGTTCTTTTTACAGTGGTCCTTGCCAATTTGAACTTATATTACAAGCAGTAATAATTTTCTTGGAAGACTGAGATTGAAAAAGGCCAGGGAAGTCTAGGTCACTCTGGCCAGACAAGTTCAAATAAGGTCTTCTTGAAAAACAATATCCCTTTGCATTTAAGATTTTATTATTTAATTATTCATGCTTTTTTATCTTTTATTTCATCTGACAGCTGCATGACTGCAGTCTAAAATGAGTCACGAATACTGCTTTAGAAACACACTTGCTCAGCATGACATCCATTCAAACTTTGTTGTACCGTCATTGAACAATACAAAATCACAATGGCATGTCCTTGAATAAAAGTCAAAATATTTTCTGGCACATGCCACTAGCTAATTCAAAAATCTTTGTGTCTGTTTCCTTGCAGAATTCCAACACATCCTTTATGTTTCTACGGTACATTTCATGATTGGTTATGGAACATTTGATATGAAGTGTATTTGATTCAACTGTTTTTCATCGACTAATGGCCTTCAAGTTTGTCCTGACAGATTTGAATTCAGAACCCAAACCGTTCACTCTTATCAACTTCCAGGTAAACGCATTCTGTGATACTGCCAGCTTTGTTTGCAGTCTATGCCTGTGGGCATGTATTGACCTTATAATATTGATAAAACAAAGGACATGTGATCTTTTTTTACTAACTTTTTTGCTGTCCGCTTTGTTTCTCACTTGTTACAGTATACCAAAGCAAATAACTGTTGGACACATTTTCTAGTTCCAGAGGGCCAAACGTAAAGTATACATCTGTAAAATGTTCAAGTAATTGCATAAAATTTCCATTATTGATCCTGGTTAAGTTTCACTTAGCAACTTGTATACACCTTGGAAAGTTAGATTTAGGGCCAGGAAGTCCCTTCCTGCTCCTGAGAGATAGCCTCTGTCAGCAAGAGGACATCCATCATGCACAGGCCTTCTGTCACTAGAGATTCACCCACGAACCTCTAGTGTCCATCAGACTGGGCAGTGCTATGGCTTCCATAGTCTCTTTATGCTGGGAGAGATACCAGAGCCACCAGATACATTGGTATCTTGGTATAGGAGCAGAGGTCTGACAGTGATGAATGTAGCCTGCAAGAGGGGATGTAGGGGTTTTGAGGGTCTTTGAATTGTCAGGGGATGGATATTCTCCACCACGTGACAGAAACAAAGCCACCTAAAAGTGTTCATATAAAACCTGCTCAAAACACCAGAGATGTGTGTTTGTTAAAGTGAATTAAAATTCTGTCATCACTTACTCAGGCCTCATCCACACTACTGCGTTTTAGTTAAACGGAGAATTAAAACGAATACGATCTCCGTCCACACCAGCGTTTTAGCTGCGTATTAGAATTGATCTCCGTCCACATTAAAACGACTGAAAACGCGAATCACATGACCATTCACCAACACTGGGCATGCGCGTGCCGGTGTAA
Organism: Phoxinus phoxinus; assembly: GCF_949152265.1. Lineage (NCBI taxonomy): Eukaryota > Metazoa > Chordata > Actinopteri > Cypriniformes > Leuciscidae > Phoxinus > Phoxinus phoxinus. The sequence goes on along the minus strand of NC_136892.1, from coordinate 17,287,622 downwards.
ACAGGCGCATGTAGGCAGTTATAGCATTGTAAAATGCAGAATTTACTTGCACAACAGCTGCTAGCAAAGACATCAACGTCAGTAACGCTCCATGTTGCAGTCACTAAATAAAGGTTTTATTCCCGGGGACGGGTCATGTGATGGGTGTCTGACGAATCAGGGAAGGATACGCCATGACTGATGACACCCAATCATATAGCCAAGCGTAAGCCTCTGCGTCATCGTTTGTAAAGTCCTCCGTTTTGACAGTCTTCACTAAAACGCCCTCCGGAGATTCAAAACGCAAAACTGGGTCGGAGCGTTTCTAAACTTCTCCGTTTTAGGTCTTCGTTTTTGCCGTTGTAGACTGGACGGGAGGTGCAAACGTAGCAAAAGGTCTCAGTTTCTAAACAAAAACGCAGTAGTGTGGATGGGGCCTCACCCTCATGTTGTTCCAAACCTGTATGACTACAAGGGTGTGTTCACACACAGAGCTTATACAGTGTGGAAAACGTATAAAATGAGACAAAACAGTGCCACAACGAAGATCTGCTGCAAGGAGATGGTGTTTCAGACACCTGTACCTGTACCAAAATGTAACTGGCAACATAGGTCCTATGGTGAGAAGAACTAGGTATGCTTGAGCATTCTGCCATTTTTACGGTTTCATCTTGTAACATCACTTCATATTTTTGGTTTGTTCATCATTCATATTTCAGTCTACCACACCAAAGTTTGTATTGAAGGGGACATCGACCTCCTGAAAAAGTGTGTCTCAGTCCGATTTGATTGTTCAGATGGCAGCGTTCACACTTATTCAAAAGAACCGCGCTACAAACGTAAAAGTATCATAAAATTAACCTATATGACTCTGTACAAGTCTTAAATTTAAACTTAAATAGGTCTGTACATCAAGCAAAAGTATTGTATGACTGTATGGCAAATTTAGAATACAGTGCACAAGTTATACTTGAAGAAGTGGGAAGTGCATTCTTCAACAGTTCTCCTTTGTATTTCACTGAAGTAATACAATTATATGGATTTGGAAGCACACTTTTATTTGACCTTTGTGTCTGCCTCAGAGAAAATAGGATTGAATTAAGTGTGTGAATGTCATTGTGGTGCCTTGGCGAGGATTGTGACCGGAGTTATGTAGCCTACTGTCGTAAGTTGTAGGTCACGTGAAAATTGCCTGGGTTTGTACTTGCTTTCAAGCTTATCCAAATGAGCACTCAGTCTCCCTAAATTACATGTGTCTTTGCACAACTGTGAGTCCTTGAAACTAATTGTTCGAGAAGCATTCCAATAGTGGTGCATCTCAATCAGCTCTCTATGTCATGAATCAGTATATAGTGTAGCGGAAGTACTGAAGGGCGAAATCAGAGCATCAAGAAGAAAGGTTTTCTCACTATCTTGGATGTCTGAGAGGTTCAGCCACAGATGCTTCTCCGTAACCGACATTGCTGCCATCGAATGACCTATAGTAGAATGACATACTATAGTAGTATGTCTGTTTAGTGGCATGGAGGTCCAGATCTGTGGCGAACCGCAATTCAGCGACCTTTTCAGGAGACAGACAATCCCTCCCCCTGATTCAAAACTCTCCGCAGGTCAGCCTGATATGCCTGATCCTTCTTGATGCAAGGCACCACCAGCCTGACCAACTACCGCATATGCCAATCACCCGCGAGGTGGACTGTAACGTCTTAGACGGCAAGACCGGAGCCTTCAAAGAGAATGTCTCACTGTGCGAGAGATAGCTTGTCAGTGTCTCTTCTAGAGGGGGCATCTTTACATATCCTCGCTCGCACAAACCCTCTGTATATGCATTATTCAAATGTGGGTAAGGAAAGATGCCAGCTGAACATGGCTTCTTCCAGGACCTCTCCACCTCAGTGTGAAGATCCAGAAGAAATGGAAGGCTCATGGTGTAAGGACGATCATGGCCCGCCAGAAATCGCTCGTCGTGTCTACTGCGAGCGACTTCCTGTTTCTCACAAGACCAGGTAAAGTTAAGCCTGGCCGTGGCACGGACCATTACATCCAATAAATCCCCATATGGCTGACGAAAGAAGAATGAATTAATGAATTAATTTCAACTTCTTCTCTCTCTTTGTCCTCTCCAACTACGTCAAGCTCCTCAGAGACGACAGCAACATGCTCTTCGCTGGATCAATGCAACGATCTAACACAGGGTATCCTCAAAGCTGATGACGTGTAACACAGGTGTCCTCTTATATTTTATCTTGTGACATTAGGACTGCTGTATTCAGTATTCACTGCTGTGTGTTGCTCCGAGACGTGCAACGGCTTCGTTTAAAATGATCTTCGTTTGAGGAACAAAAATAGACAAATAAACTGATAATATTGACTCTAAAATGTAAGTTACTCAGTATTAACATTATTTAACTGAAAGCAATATGACCCAATCAGTTATTCTGAATATTCTAAACACAATGGTGTAAACTATAAGTAAACAAACACTAAACTTATTCTTCATTCACTGTTTGTTCCTAATTTACTTAGGCTGAGATGTCTATGACATGCACATTAGTCTCTTCTATAGCTTTGGATTGTTCTGAATGGGAACAACTTACCAAATGGTTTTTTTTTCTTATCTGCTGGTGATCACTTAATGAACACTAGCCTAGCTGATCTCCTCTGTGGGGCTTTAGAGATGCTCATTAGTGTCTCTATACCTTCAGATTCCTGCTGAAGTCTTATTTTGGATAATTTTCCAATTCAAGGCAAGGAATTTAGTTTAGTTAGTTTAATGAACATGCGTTCAATAGAGTAATTAGCCAACCAGAAAACTTTGACTTTTGTTTGAAATAATAAAAGTATATTCGGCCACTGCTATTGTGGTTATGAAATATGCTAAAAAATATGAATATATTATGCAAAATATGATGGGAGATTGAGCCCTCAGATAAAACTTTCTCTCTTATGTAAAATGCATAGCAGATTACTCACTTGGAGGATCCCATATTTGGCATAAATAAGAGACATATGAAAGGCATGCATAATTTGCAGTCAGGCTTTATGAATGATTTATGATGTAAAGGACATCAGTTCAGGCAAGGTTTAGATCCAATGATTCAATAATAATGAAGTTTCTTTTAATGTGAAACAAATGTATAACATTCACTTAAAATTGCGAAGCGTTCAACAAAATTGGTGCTCAAGGTGACACCAAGTGAGCCGACAAGTGACTAAAAGTAGAATTGATATACCCAAATTCACAGCATTGGAATGTTTGCCCTGTTATAATTCATGAAACCTTAATCTTTTCCATATCCATATTGTATATGAATGTTTTTTTTCTCTATCTAATTTACTCAAAACATATTCCAGTGCCTCAAATAGGTTTTTATTTGTTGTTTCTACCTTGAGAAATGTAAAACGCTTCACTAAAAGACTTGTGAGACATTTATATACTTGTAGTGATGAATGTTGTGTGCCCTTTCAATTTCCTTCTCAAAGCTTGTTTCATGTCACAACCTTGATGAAGAGCCGGTTTATTGAATTAAATATTGATCTTAATTTCCAGGTCATGGCCCTGTCACTGGTGGACCGTTGACCTCAGGTCTCAGATGACCAATTAACTTGAAGGTTTGTCAGATTTCTTGCTGTTATGAATCCCTAAGCGATCAAATGACATACCAAAATGTCACAATTCTAGAGGTTCCCAAGACAAAGATGAGGCAGAGACTTCCAAAACAAAGGTTTTTAATAAAAGAATAAATTAGGGGGCGTGAGTCGCGGGACACTTTAGATTCTAGAGGGCATTTGATTGGACAGAAGATGTGATGAGAAGCTGAAGTCTGCCGTGATGTCATTAAAATCTGTGATCCGTTTCAGCGGAAGTGAGAGGGTTTAAATGCTTATATCTCCATAATGCAAATTTTGTTATTGTTTTGGAACACACCAGCTTATTCATTACCTTAAGGCTAACATATTCATACTAAAAGCTAAAAAAACATACATTTTGATTTCAGGGGGCTTTTAAGTAGGCTATACACTGATAACAAACTAAAAGACTAACAGGTGTGATGAGTGTTGTCAAAAATATCGATATTTCGATAAATATCGATACTGAAATATCTGAACGGTACCAATACTAATTTCCCGAAGTATCGATACTAGCCGAGCGGTCACTTTCACTTCTCTCCAAAGGCGCGTTGACAAACACCACACGTGACGCACTCGTCTCATTCGCTCTGGTTAAATAGCAAAAGTGAAGTGAATGGAAAGATGGCGAGGGCGGCGCCCCCGCGACCGGCTTTGGTTGATTGATAAAGAACACCACGAGCGGGCAATAGCACGGACACGCGTAAAAACACACCGCGAGCGGGCATGTCGGAGTCGGAGAATGGCGTGGACACGCGCTACACACCGCGAGCGGGCATGTCGGAGTCGGAGAATGGCGTGGACACGCGCTACACACCGCGAGCGGGCATGTCGGAGAATAGCGCGGACACGCGCTTCACACTGCGAGCGGGCTGCGGGCACCCAAAAGATTGTTTGACAATCAATAATCCGTCACATCACTCATTTTTTTTTTTTTTTTTTTTTTAATAGGTGAAAACAGACTTAAGGAACAGGCTCCAGGGGTACCATTTAGCAAGCATAGGCTACCCTCAGCATCAGGGGTGTTTGTTGTTTGGACAGACCTTTCCCCACTGCTAAAAAAATCCTAAAGGAAACACTGTAACTCTTCTCATTTTAACTTTTCTGAAACATTAACCAATATGGCCTAGTATTGTTGTTGATATGAGTCTGTGTTGTCTCGTTTTTTCACCGTAATTCTTAAAGTTAACATAATCTGACTGAGGAATCTTAGACAAGTAAATATTTTAACTGTGGCCAAATGTAAATTAACTTGTGCCTATTTAACTTTATTCAGAAAAGTATTATTTAATTCTGCAATTTGCCTTCATTAGCGATTATCATCAATTTGATTACACAGATATTAATTAAACTAAACAGCTAGACAATGGCATCTCTGAATTCAATAATGAAATGCCTTTAACTGAAAATGTAATGTTTAATCTTATTATTATACATTACTGACACTCTATCCTCCAATTTGATACTGTTAAGTGCTTTTTTATTACAGTAGGCTATATTTTAATCTTTGATAACAGTAGGTTATACAAATACAACAGGTCATGTTAGCCCTGGTCCAATTAAAAAATATTAACAGATAGAACTCAGGACATTTTTGTTCATGTAAAATATATCTCATTGTCATGTTCTAGACTTGTTATATTTAGCTTTAAATAAAAAAAATACCCCCTTAATATTGTGGCAGTTTTTTTCTCTGTGGTATCGAAAATGGTATCGAATATCGATATTTTTCAAGGTATTGTATCGAAGTTAGAAATTCTAGTATCGTGACAACACTAAGCAGGAAACTATAACTAAGACAACAGGATATGAAACCAAGTTTGACAGTTTCTGACCATGTATAATTCAAGTTTACAAACCCAGTGTATTTAAAAACAAACAATATGTTTGTTTGCAATATTCTATACTGTGAATGTATTACATGGCTCTCAGGAACAGTTGTAAACTTTTTTTGATTTCAAGGACCCCACAATATAATGATCCCTGGTGTGAAATGCCAAAGCTTTGAGAAGGATAGGTGTATTGTTTGTTATTCTTATCAATATATATATTTTTAATCAATATCACAAAGAAATGTGTTATATTTATTTAAAAATTATACAATATATTAATTTATTTTTAGATGTATTCTTTTTTATTATGAATAAAACATTAATATATTAAAAATGTCTTGTAATATATACAATTTTAGCTTTTGAGGGACAAACATTGTCAACATAAAGGTAAAAATGCATGAATAGATCACATTTAATGCATACTGTGATCCTGAACCGTTCACCGTTTAAAGAGATGGAGTGTAAATCATACGGTGTGGAAACATTTGATCTTGACTTAATTTGTTGTTTTGCATGCTTGATTTTTGTGTTTGATTTTTAAATTGTTACTGACATGTACTTAGATCAATTTTCTACATTCTTAAAAATTGTATTTCGCTATAGTAATATATCTAAATAACAAAGTTTCAACAACATTTATCAGATTTCTTGAAGTGCAAGTGACGTGAACAGGAGCAAGAACGTCATACTTTATGCATTGTCTTGCATCCATTACTCAATGCTTGCATAGTACCTTGCGTTCTTTCTGGCAGCGAAGGCAGATGAGGATGGACAATTAAAAAAAAATTAGAAGCACCCTCTTGATAATAATGGTGACATTGATTATACATTGAGAGTTGTAGTTGACAGCATAATCACCTGATCTGGGACTTGTGTTTTATCTCCTGCTCTGATTACTGCTTTATCAGGTAGTCATTCATTCCTGAATCAGTATTAATTGTGAGTATTGTAACCGATCTTCATTCTGTTTAGCCAGTTCCGCTGAAACACAGTCACAAAAAACTACATCTTGTGTTTATGAGAAGGCGACACACATGGCTATTTTCTGATATTTAAAGAGATTTAGGCCACATTTACACATAGCCGGGTATTTAGAGAAACAAATATTTCCCCCCCCCTCCGTTTTCAATAATTACATCGTGCACACAACCCGCATAAATACGCCGTCGAGCGCCATCATAACTATGCCAAACCTATGGGCGGCAGTGTAGGGAGAAGGATAAAGCCATGCAAGCCAATCAGAATCCTCAGAATCGACAAGAGAGAACCTAAAACCCCGTTTCTCCCAGTTGACACGACAACATATAACCGGCGTTTTCAGAAATCTCCACTTTGGCCGGAGTTTTTAGAAATAATCGTTTTCTGGGATAAAAACGGCGTTTTCGTGTAAATGACAGGCCAAACCGCAGAAAAATATCTGCGTTTTCCCATCGTGTAAACGGGGCCTAAGGTGTACATTGAATCTGCAGCTTTAAAGAAATTGTCATATTTTTTTCTCTGTGAGTAATGGTCATAGCTCAAAGGTGTTTATTCCTCTTCATGCAGAGTTTAGCTCCAACACACCTGCCTGGAAGTGTTCAGTGATCCTCAATGGCCTTGATTAGCTGCTTCACGTGTGTTTAATTAGGGCTGGAGATAAATTCGGCTGGAAAGGTGTCATTTTTATTTTGAAAAGGGTTTTCCCCAAACTTTGAAATGGTCAGGAATTTGTTGATATACCATTGTAGTTAAAATATTTTTTCAACAAACCCAACCCATTCTCACTCACAAGGCGTCAAAAACGGAAGCATGGTCAAGCGCCCCCGGCGTCACAATAAAGACGCCAAAGGTGCCCCTCGACGTCACTCTATGACGAATTTGGAACTCCTTTGCTTTCAATGGGAAACCTGTGGTGTCAACAACAGACGTGAATTTTATGTAGGAAATCGCGCTGAAGAAGTCTCACTCCGAACACATCGCGATATTTGGCATCAGTTCGTGTGCCAGATGTTAGTAAGTAGCATAGACTGTAAACAAAATATGATTTGCATGCAAACAGGACAGTTATCAGCAGTGTAACTGATCTGATTACCACAAAATAATCGAGTATCTGATGTCATGTGACAAGTCAGTTTTGCTTTTCCACTCTTGCAAACAGAGGTAGGTTATGAGGTGTGGAGAGACATCATGTATCATTGGAACATGAACAGACAGTGTTCAATTTGTAATCATTTTAATAAATACAATGCAATTAATATAAACTTTCTGTCAATGTGTGGGACATCCGACTACTTTCAAAGAAGGGGCGCAACTGATTTACAAATATCGCGATAAATATGTACAGGAATTGAGGCAGTAGCCAATAGGCTTGTTTGAGATGCGCCTTGCCTCGCCTGAAATGTATGCGAGAGTAGGCGGCTGCAGTGAGGGGAGGAGTGAAAAAAGCGCAGGCAAGCCGGACAGTTCTCTCTTCTCGCAGTGGATCTGACACCTGTGAGATCAAAGATGGATATCGCGGGATTCACGCTTGTGCACAGTGTTGCTAATAAACTGGATGTAATTTAAGTTCTGTTGCTTTTATATGAAAATATATATAATGAACAAGACACCCAAAGCACTTATCTAATCCCATTCCAAATAGGCCTACGTGTTTATCAATATTTTTTTTCTTTAATAGGCCTACAGACATGTGTTTTTATATATATTTTTAATAAAAATAACATAATCACATAATCCATATAGAGATCGTACTGTCAGAGAGTTTGGGAATATTCACACATAATTTATACACATAAAACATGATATCAGAGTTTTAAAATCAAACATTTTAAAAGAGAACATTACATCATGGTTGTTTAAACCAATGAGCATTAAGCTGTGTCGTCAGCAAGTCGTTTCCCATCATGCTTTTGATCAGTGCAGTCGGTAGAGAGCAACTGCGTGCAACTGCAGAATCCGACACGTGCGCCTTGCGCTCGCGAGAGTTTTTTGACATACGTCAGCATGACATCAGAGCCAGGCGGACCGCACTCGGACACATTTCTAACCGGCATGCATCTCGCGCTGATCACCGGTGATCGGTTCTGCGCAGATTTTGCTCCTCTCAAACAAGCCTAATGACAGCACAAGGAGTAAAAGCTGCAGGATTATGTACGAGTATACAAATATGTACGAGTATCGTATGAATTTAACAACTTGTTAAATCTTGTGAATTATTAAGACTTTAGAGTATGTTCGTACTGATTGGGCTATGGGTTTTGTAAGAAAAGGTCTTCATTGTGACGACTGGGGCGCTTGGCCATGCTTCAGTTTTTGACGCCTTGGGAGTGAGAATGGGTTGACAAACCGGTTCCATGTAGCCGATTTTGGTGGATAGCCAGATATGTTTCAGTATACGCCAACACTGGGTTTTAAGCACCATGAAAGTGGCTCAGCTTTTACGGTATTCATCGTCATAGTATCTTACACTCCACAGCTAATCTGCTCCGGGGCAGGTTATGTTCCAGGTAAGAGATCTCGAACTGAAATTGGACCAATCAGCTGTGAGCAAAGAGATCTCTGATGAAATAGTCACTCCCCCTGTTTCTACTCCAAAGTAAATGGTTTTTAAAGACAAAATCGTCCGGCTTTTAGCAATTAATTTAGCATGATTTAGATATTATACAATTATTATACCCTTAATCTTACTGCTCTATAAATGTGTATTTTTCAACTTCTTAATATTCAAGTGAATCACTTTTCATTGTTCCACAGCATGTGATTGGCTGTTTTGCTACTGATGTCACAAACAAAACTAAACTCAGGATCAAAACCTTAGTTGACAGAGAAAGTTGATGATCAGTGTTATGATACAAACAAAGCCTGATTGGATTGGTTTGGTTTTGTCAACTCGAAACTAAACCTGCAACACTGAGTTTGTTCAACTACCATTTTGATACGTGCCCCAAATGGTAAGGTTGTTGACATTACATTTCAGTTGGATTTTCAGTGTTTAAACAAAAGCTAGAATTGTAATGATTCTGTTTATTCAACAGCAGTGATGTAGAATAAGCATCAGAATCAACATTGATTTAACAATATTACCAATTAATCTAGTTAATTTCAGATTCAACAGCAGTGATGTAAATTCAACATCATAGGTTTTGTTTACATCTAGTATTAAGATGCGTTAGACGAGGGAGACACATTCCTGTTTACACATCCGTCTCTTTTATCCACGTTCGAACACCTCTGTCCTGTTTTCTTCTATGGGTGAGTAAATGTAGCCGGACTCATTGTCTTTATGGTTAAAATCAATCAGAGGCCAACTTGCTTTTTCCACAAGGCTTGATTGGTTGAGACCCAGAAAAATCCCAACAGAAACATATAAACTCAAAATACAAATGTTCTAAAAACCCACCCGTAATAATTTGTGGCCCCACTCCTTCACGCACATACGCTCACCATTTTTCACTCAGTTACTGTATTTAGAGCTGAACCCTGAGGTGCCCTTTTCTACCCGTGGCCTATTTCCAGATGGACCACGTGGGCAGCTAGCAGCAGCATTGATTAAATCTGGAGACCCACAGGTCCCTCAAAACCCTGAGGTATCTCTCTGTTTTCCACTTCGTATTGAGTCTCCATTCTCTTTAATTAGTGAGCATAGCTGGGGGGCGTACAGGGATGCGTGTGCAGGGCTAGTGCACGTATAGGGGCAGAACGGGAAAGGTTTTGATGATTTGCATAATACACACATCAGCATTTACTTGAGCGATCCAAAATGAATGACTGAAAAAGGTGGTCAAGATTGAGAAATTTCAATCCATCATCCAAATAAATCTCTGTTTTTGAGTTTTGTGTAGGTGCTGAGATATATTAATGTACGCTATTAACACCTGCTGCTAGGTGTTTGTTGGTGGATGAACTTGCCTTTCTTCTTTTAGGGAGTCTCTCCTCCATATTAAGCATGTCCTTGATTTCACTCCTCCACTAATGCTGTAATGAATCAAATCCTGCCCTCAGCAACAGTAGTCTCTCTTTCTCTCTCTCTCTCATTTTCACTTTGTCTGTCTTAATCTCCCACTTTTACACCCCATCATCCGGTTGATCTGCCTCGCATCCCTCTTTTGTTTCTCATCTACAGATACATTATCTATCCTTCATCTGTTTTTCAGTTTTAATATTCTTTCTTAAGAAGTGACCCAGTAGGTTGATCATCTTTCTCCATTGAAGTATTTGTATCAATTTCCCTGCATTTAATTATTATTTGTCTATAATGCTGTTTCTGATTTGTCGTGTTCATATTTTTGCCTCTGTAACTTGATCTTGAGTTTTAGAAAGGCACTATATAAATGCAAATATTATTATTATTATTTTGAAATACATTTAAATTGACAATATGTTATTTTAGGTTTAGGGCTGGGCTATCTTTTTTT